>NC_080540.1:266502957-266842457 GCF_028640845.1 Ahaetulla prasina | reverse complement strand
GTTGAGGCCCCCTGGAGGTTTATCTGTGTTGTTAGGGTCACCTGAGTAGTGCAAATGGGTGGGGAGCCTTCTTGGAACTGTTGAAAGGACTATAGACTGGAGATAGATAATGTCATATCCCTCTCCTTCTGTTGAGAGAGGGCTGTTCAATTTTGACATAGATGGCCTCTTTGACCCCTCTTTCAAACTAAAGGGTAAGTGAAAGGTCAAGGAGGCCATCTATGTCAAAACTGAACAGCCCTCTCTCAACAGAGGGGGAAGCATACAACATCATCTATATCTAAAATGGGAGTACGGTTTTTCTAAAAAGTGAGCTCCTGAGTTTGTTGCGTTTATTTTTATTATATGGCTTATATACTATATTTTGTATCTTTCCATTGATTCTACACTGTTCTTCAGAATACTATACATTGATTGTCTTTGTGTGAACACTTGGTGCAGATTAAATTAGAGATAATTTTCACTATAGTTGAGAAACTGGAATATTTTCCCTGTTTCTCTATAGAAAAAATTTCTTTCCCATGTTATATATGATTGTTACTTATGACACAGTACTTATGACTATGACTAATAAGATTGGTCTCACTTAAGAAGAATAAAATCTAGGATGCAAATTGTAATAAAATAAATGAATATGGAAGGATCCTTCACATGCTATATTTTTGTCCAGGAAAAACAAATACATGTTGAAGTGATAGCTGTATCTAGCGAATCTAAAATTGCTTCTTTTTTTCAGAGTATGTTTTTGGTGATAGTTATTTGTCTTACATATTTATGCAGTGAGAAACTGTTTTTAAATGCTAAGGGTAATTATTCTAATAATCAAAGAAAAAATAAAAGCAAAATTAGTTTAGATTCATCATTTTCTTCATGTTTACATTTTGATCTCATTCAAACCATAATTTCTGATTTCTTTTTCATTGTTATTTCAGATTATGGACAAAAATATGGATTTGGGTGTCACCAAAGTGTCACAAGCCTTGTAATTTAACTTATGCTTGGAGCTAAGAATAATACAACAGTGGAGACCATATTGCATTGATATAGTCTAATGAACATCCAGTTTACAAATAAGTTTTCATTTCAGTCAGGATACATGATGCCATCGGGATACAAATATTTATTCATATTATAATGTCTTTGACTGTGATAAGTGGGGGAAAAGATATTCCTCCCCAAAACAAGTAAGAGGACTATATTGGAGCAACATCTGGACAAGTGATTCAAATCATAGAAAGAACATAAGCAATTGCCAAAAATATCTGAAACCAGTAATAGTTATAACCATTTCTCTATCTTGACTGCTGTTAGAGCTTATGCAAATTAATGAAAAGGAATAATTTGTGTGAACAGTTGCCTTGCTGCAGGACTCATGAGCAAAGCTGATAATATAACTTAACATTCTTCTTTTGAAGATTTAGTATGAAATGTAATCATACAGAATGTTAATAAGCCGGTGCATACATAAAGAAAATTATTATTGGCTATAGCTTCTATTTATAAGCATTATAATATATTGAGAAAGGCTAATGTTTTGTATGACTTATGACCAATTTTATATCACGGTGGCAATTTTATTTTTTCAAGTGTCTTTCCTCTTCCTGTAGAAATGAAGAATTTTGGTATAAAAATGCAGTAAGGGATGCAGCTTTTTCACCAACTTATAATTTATGGTCCATCAATCAAATGTCGTAGCCTAGGTCCCATACCAGAAATAACCCAGACCTGGAGGAAAGTGCCTAAGGGATCAAAATTGGCTTTGAAAAGAATCTGTTACTATGTCTGGATGTCATTCTCATAAATAAAATGGCAGCTGCTTTCACACCTACTTGTCTTTCTGTATGCTATTTCTTTAAAGAAAAACGTTGGACTTAGAAAAAAGTAGTATATGTAATAGCCCAATCCAAACCATCTGAAATTTAAGTCCTCTAAATAACATGTATCTTTGTTTTCTGATTTTTTCCAGCTGATTTTCTTTTTAGCAGAGTTGCATAAAGATAAACTGTGCTGAAAAGTTTACATTATGAGTTCCATGGTTTTATTTACAAGTCTGTTTCATGCCTACAACAATCTAGACATGCACACACATGCTTATGTATGGTTGTGGCTTACTCTTTCAAGAGGTTAATTAGCAGTCGATGTATGAAACCAATTAGCAGAAAATGGCCAGGTTTTTATTTCAATTATCTTATTTAATTAGTCGCTGCCTGATTAATGTCAATTATTTCTCTGAGATGCACCCTAGCATAGTATGTGCCTTCCACTTGGTTTTCATTTCCATTAGAATAGTATCAGTTGTCAACAAAATCTGCCTATTTCTTATTATAGTAAATGGTGTCGATATTCCAATATTGTACTATTCCGATTACAAGTTAATTTTCAAAAGCTCAATGTGTTTTGATAATTAAAAAGACAATTCATTACTTTAGCTTCTTTCATAATATTAGGATGTATTGAGGTAATTTATAGGGTACAGTGAAGACTTGGGGCTTGTTCTTAGCTTTATGCCTTTTCCTCATCTACAGGAAGCAGAGATTAAATAGATTTCATATAAATGGTACCATAATATTAGTATGAGAAATATTATACTCTAATATAATATCCATATAATTTCCATGCCCTTTTCATTTTTCTTCAATTTTTTATTTTTATATTTTGTTATAGAAAACAAATACATGTAAAGCTTACTATTTAAAATATTTTAAAATATCTCCTAATTATTAAATATATATTATTTTGCATCCTTTAAAATAGCTACAGTGCAGTTTAATAATTTTGTTTGATGTTATAACTTTGCATTTTTAAACTGAGTCTTGTGTTGTCTGTCTGTTCATGTATATGTGCACTACCATATTAAAACACATAGAAGGCAACTAAGAGTTGTGATACCAACTTAGTCTTAAAAGCCATGTTTTCATTCCTTTGATCTAAATATATACCATATAACAAAAATGAAATAAAATTTCTCATGTTAGTGACTCTACTCTTATTTGGATTCTTATATATTCAGGAGGCATGTTGTCTGAATATCACCTGGTATCTTAATTTTACATTTTATTGTATAAAATAATTATAATATTTAATTATGTAATTATTTAACCTATAATTATTTAATGTACTTGAGCCTGTTTAACTATTTTTAATGGCAGAATTTATATCATGATAACATGGCAAGCTTAGTACTTTAAGTTGGGTCTATCAGTAAATTGCCACCAGATTGCAAAAATTCCATTGCAAAAATTCCATTCCTGGTTGCTTAATAGAGTTAATGTTTCACTGTATGGTGCTAGAATTTAAGACAGAGCGCTGAGGAAAAATGATGCATATTTCAGTAAATGCAAGGAAAGTATCCAGAACATTTCTATTTTAATACTAGTACAAGACTAAGAATCATCCTCTAGAAATACACTACTTAATTTTGCCAGTTTCTGTTAAAGATCCATGAAGGCATCTTAGTAGAAATATTTTTTTAGTTAATAGCCATCATTCAGAAAAATACAGATTCTAATCATAGAGGTCAATATATACAATATGATATATAGCTGTACAGTATCTAACCAATGATTAATTTGTTGATCTATTCCACTATTTGTTCAATATAGAAATACAAAATACACGTATATGCTAATATTTATGAATGTTTTTATCTCATGACTTTTATGGTTTCATCAATGTATAAAATACAAAAAAAATTATAAATAGGAAATTAAAGAGGGCAGGAAAGAAAATATGAGGTACAAGGGAAGAAAGAAAAAAGTGTGGACTTCCAATTTTCTTTAGCACAGTACAAGATAATATTATAGCCTCAACTTTTTACTTTTACAGTATGTACAGTATATAATCAGTATATAATTAGCCATTTCTATAACAACAAATTTATCTAATTGACAAAAGTCAAAGTTTCATTTTTTTTTTACCCCAAGCACAAAATTCCAGAAGATATCTAAAAAGAAAACATAATTAAATATATTTTCCTCTTTGAATAAAACAATCAATTTAACCATTTCTGCTTTATCTTCCTTGCTGTGGAAGGGCTGCATCATTGAGGGCCACATCAGTGTTGTGTTTGACCTTGGGAGCCAGGGTGGGCGTGGCCAGTTTGACGTCATTCATGTCGGAGGTGTCTGGTGGCCTGAGCACTCTGCCAGACAAAATGGGCTTCCGAGCTCCATTTTTGGCTGGGACAGCCTCCTGCAACCCTCTGCCAGCACAAACTCTACGCAGCCCTCCCAAGCTCCATTTTCACTGGCAAGAGGCACCACGGGTTGCTCCTTTGTTGTTTCTAGGGTGGCCCCGCAGGCCAAATCTAAGCACCCTGCGGGCTGGATCTGGCCCCTGGGCCTTGAGTTTGACACCCCTGCTGTATAGTGTTATGGTCACTATAAAATAAAATTAAGTGAAAACTGAAGTATAGAAAACTCTGCTAAGATGAAATATTAAAACCTCTAGGATTTTTAGCTTGCAGCAGAAGCAGATTTAAAAAGGTTTTAAAGAAACAGGAATAGAAAATATATTCCCACTCTCATTAAAAGTAAATGCAGGGGACTGAAAAAAGAAGCACTTTCATTTTTGTACAAAAAGAGATTGGACAAATTAATGTTGGGTCAGACAAATCAGTGGCTTATCATCTCAATGGCTATTTGTCATCTCTGAAATTATGACCCGTATGGGCTTAAATATCAATTGGTGTGGTAGATTGTTACTGCTGGTCCTTGTTTATGAGCTTTCTGAATTCCTATGTTTGCCCATTATGGGACACAAAATGATAGACTAGAGAGGCCTTTGGTCTAATTCTGCTAGACATATTGTGCAGCAATTATATAAAAGGCAACTTACAATGCAAAAGTTAATTGTCAACAATTAAGCTGTCAGTAAACATAATTAACTGTCTTCCTGTAAACAGTCGGTTAACTTTTTCTGTACAATAGTTCAGTGTGCACAGGAAGAAATATTAATTCATTCCTAGGTGAAGTACAAAAATATATAAACTGTTATCAAAGACATCTTATCACTGTGCTATATATATTGGACTGCCAAACCACCCGAATTTTATATTTTATTTATTTAACAAATTTTGAAACTGCCCATCTCCTTCACAAAGAGGAGGCAAAAGGGACAATTGCTCAGAAAAGAGAAAAAACAAAACAAGATGATAATAACATCTAAACATTTGTGTATGTGGTTCCATACTATGTTGATGGCTGAAGAGAAAATGCATATTAAATGCCAGCTAAAACATATTCACAGTATTATTAATAAAATATTATTAGTAGCCTCAGGCCCCAGGAACTAATTATCAAAAGTGAGTTTGATGTCTATTTTTTAACTTTAAAAATTAATAGTGAAATACAATAAAACTATAGCACCAGCAGGGGAGAAATAGATAAATGATGGTTATACAGTGAACAAAATGAACCTAAGTATATTATTACGGTGCTTAAAATAAACATGACAAAAAATAAAAGCAATTAAGGGAAAGAAAAAATACCTTTATAATAACTATCAATAGTAATATAAATTAAATTAGTCTGTAAGCTTATTTTTAAATGTAGAGCATAGAAAATGTTGCTTCACTTTTCAGAGATAATTTTAATAGACTCAAATCCTAGATTCATTTCTTAAAATCAGGAAGGTAGGTTTATATCTGATGATATAAAATCATCATCTTCTCCATGCTCCAGGCTTAGCGCAGCCCAAAGCTCTTAATGAGATGACAGAGTCCGTGTTTTAGAAATATAGTTCAACATAACATTAAGGTTCTTAACTATAATATTTCTTCCCAAAATGGTGTTAACAAATGCATTTATTTGAAACCAAAACAAGGTTCAACAAAACCAGCTCATACGAGTTAAATTTCAGTTAGATTTCTGACAACTCCAACTCAAAAATCTGGACATTAGTTTGTGGTCACGCTAGATTATGCTTCAGCTTTCATTCTGCATGCCTTTAGCCAAATAGCTTTCTACTTGTAGTTCAACCATTAAGAGCCTCTCTCTGATTTTGAAATACTGAACTACATTAAAATTTGCTGTTATCTGTAACTGTAGTAGATAATAAGAGAAATAAAGAATTAAGAGCTGGCATGAAAAGAAAAGGTGAAAGTTTGAAAACATATTATCCTCTTGGGTGGCATAAAAATGCAAAATGGGAGATGTTTAGAATTATGATTGGCTTTACATTTTGCACAAGAATTATCACTGAATAAAATGTGATGCAAAAGTGTATCTAATTAAACCCAGAGACTACAATATAAAGAGGCTAACAAAGATTATGGTTACAGTTGCTAAGGAAAGCAAGACCTTTGGCAATTTGCAACAATAAAAATGAAAATTATTGGTTTGTATATTTTCATCGCAGGGCTACTAGAGAAAACTAAGCTGGGTGGTATGTGAAACTAATATATTGATCTTTGAATAAAGAGTTTTGCTCTTTATTCACTGCAAAGTGATTGTGTATTATTGGCCAGTGGGTGTAACTGAAGCATTGTTCAACTGACCAGGGAGCATAACAAGAGGGAAGAAAGAAAAACATACAGAACCAGAGAACAAAATTTAATCTTGAGGTAATCTTGAGTTGCAACATAAAGAAGAAGACTGCACTGGTGGTATGATCCCAAAAAGTAGAAAATTTTCATCAAGCAAACCGCTGAAAATCTGAGATGCCCAAAAGCTTCAGTGGATATATGCAGTGCTTTGGACTTGATTCAGTACATAGAAGAGCTGCAGAATAAATGAAAGGCGCAAATGTTGAACTCATTAAAGCAGTTGCATTTGTTTCCAGGAATGCATGGTCATCTCCTATAGCAGGGGTCTCCAACCTTGGTCCCTTTAAAACTTGTGGACTTCAACTCCCAGAGTTCCTCAGCCAGCTTTGCTTCCACAAGTCTTAAAAGGACCAAGATTGGAGACCCCTGACCTATAGGGATAGAGAACCTTTCTAGCCATGAGACAAGAAGTGTCATCATGGATAAATTAACGAAAGAAATTAAAGAAAAGGAAGATACAGAATATTATGTAATATGGGATAAATGGTACAAGTGCCTGGAGACTAGAAAAAAATGAATAGTGATGAAAGGAGAAACAATAAGTGCAAGATGTATGTAAGATAGTGTATAAAATGTACAAATTTAATATTATAAGTGATAGGAATTATAGAGTAATAAGGGATAATGGGACAAGAAGGATATAAATATTATAAAGAGAATTGGGAGAAAATGTAAATATTAGGAGATCACCGCTACGAAACAGTTGCAAAAAGGAAATGTATGTTATGTGTTTTGTGTTTGTTATGTTATAAATAAAAAACTTATTTAAAAAGTGTCATCATAATTTATCCCATTTCCCTGTGCCTTGTTTTATGTAGATTTTTTTAGTAATCTTGAACCAATCAGAGCTCAAAAGTTGTCAGGGGAACTCCTCTGCTTTGCAGAATTAACACACTATTTACCTAATACAAGCACAATCACTTTAGAAAAGGTCAGTGAGGATGAATAGGGAATCAAAATCTAAATCCTAGGAAGAAAGAAAGAAGGAATTGACATTGTTTAGCCATCAGTAGAAAAGTGGCAGCAGGGCATGATAGTTTCATTTCCTGGTTTCAGCAAAGGAAAGAAAGCACTTATACAACTAGCAGGCAAAATGCAAGCACATGCAGGTATTTGGGGTGGTGGTGCTTGCAGAGGTACTAGATGGGAGAACACATTTTGGAGGGAGCTTGATCAAAATGCAACCAAGAGGAAGAAGCAATGGGACATATGAGGAGAACTGAGATATAAGTGATTGGAGCCCAGCATTTACAACAAGGCTTATGAAGACATCAGGAAGAGATGGCATCAAACAGACAGGAGCGACAAGTGTTGGGAAGTAAGTATTGGGAAGTATGTGAGTGCATGGTAGCTTTCTAGAGGCTGAGGAGAAGATAATCAAGTCAGTCTATAATCAGAAAATCACAATATGTTGCAAAGTACCAACAGAAGAGCCAGGAACCTGGTCAGGAATGTGCCACAGTCAAAAACATAGCCAGAAAGGGTGCCCAAAGCACCAAAGTTCTTTTCAGCAAGAGAAGGCAATCTCTGCACAGTTTAAATCCTCTTCCCCACCAAGTGTGCGCAGGCGAAGATTTCCTTGCTCCGCTATTGCTAATAAAGAGGTACTAAGTTTGCTTGCAGAGCCAGTGTCTTCCCACTTGCTCATAAGGCACTTATTTTGATGAAATGCAGGATTTCCTTGGCTGAGGGGGTTTGTGCTGTTCTTCTTGGCACCTTGGCTCAAGAGGGATCAGTACTAGCTGAGAAGAACCTGAGAGGGTGTCAGTGTTTGATTCGGTACCTTCTGTATTAGGGGGTGCAACACCTGGTGGCACTTGATCCATCCTTATTTTGGAGACTGAGTCTGAGGTCATGACAGATAAACTCTTTGATTGTTGTAAAAATGTTATACAGGAGGCTGACTATCCATTTCTAAGTTAATGCAATTTGAAGTGTGCGGTCCTTGGTGCTCTCTGAGCTTGGTTGTTTTGCAGACATTTTATGCTAGTACAGGAGTGTCAAACTCACAACGACACGTTGTCATGTGACGTATTGCAACTTTTCTCCCTTCGCTAAACCAGGGCTGGGTTTGACCAGCACTTGACACATCCGGGCTGCGGGCCGCGAGTTTGATACCCCTGTGGCGAAGGTTGTAGAGAGTGTGGTTGCATGGCAGCTTCCCCAGTACCTGGATGAAGCCATCTATCTAGACCCGTTCCAGTCCGGTTTCCGGCCCGGTCATAGCACAGAGACAGCTTTGGTCGCGTTGGTAGATGACCTCTGGAGGGCCAGGGATAGGGGTTGTTCCTCTGCCCTGGTCCTATTAGATCTCTCAGCGGCGTTCGATACCATGGTATCTTGCTGCACCAGTTGGGGGTTTAGGAGTGGGAGGCACCGTTTATCGGTGGTTCTCCTCCTATCTCTCCGACCGGTCGCAGACGGTGTTGACAGAGGGGCAGAGATCGACCGCGAGGCGCCTCACTTGTGGGGTGCCGCAGGGGTCGATTCTCTCGCCTCTCCTGTTCAACATCTAGATGAAGCCGTTGGGTGAGGTCATCAGTGGTTTCAGGGTGAGTTACCATCTGTACGCTGATGATACGCAGCTGTACTTTTCCACCCCGGATCACCCCAACGAAGCTGTCGAAGTGCTGTCCCGGTGTCTGGAAGCCGTACGGGTCTGGATGGGGAGAAACAGACTCAAGCTCAATCCCTCCAAGACGGAGTGGCTGTGGATGCCGGCACCCCGGTACAGCCAGCTGCAGCCGCAGCTGGCTGTCGGGGGCGAGTTATTGGCCCCAATGGAAAGGGTGCGCAACTTGGGCGTCCTCCTGGATGGGCGGCTGTCGTTTGACGATCATTTGGCGGCCGTCTCCAGGAGGGCTTTTTACCAGGTACGCTTGGTCCGCCAGTTGCGCCCCTTCCTTGACCGGGATGCCTTATGCACGGTCACTCATGCTCTTGTCACTTCCCGTTTGGATTATTGCAATGCTCTCTACATGGGGCTAAGTTGACTTTGTAAAAATATACAAATAGAATGAGACTTATTGCCTTATACACTGTAAGCCGCCCTGAGTCTTCGGAGAAGGGCGGGGTATAAATGTAAACAAAAAAAAAAAAAAAAAAATGGGGCTGCCCTTGAAGTGCACCCGGAGACTGCAGCTAGTCCAGAATGCAGCTGCGCGGGTTATAGTGGGAGCAACTCGTTGCTCCCATGTAACACCAATCCTGCACGGCTTGCACTGGCTTCCTGTAGTCTTTCGGATGCGCTTTAAGATCCTGGTCACCACCTTCAAAGCGCTCCATGGCTTAGGGCCCGGGTACTTACGGGACCGCCTGCTGTTACCTTATGCCTCCCACCGACCCGTACGCTCACATAGAGAGGGTGCCGTCCGCCAAACAATGCCGGCTGGCGGCCCCCAGGGGCAGGGCCTTCTCTGTGGGAGCTCCTACACTCTGGAATGAACTTCCCCCTGGATTACGTCAAGTGCCTGATCTTCGGACCTTTCGCCGTGAGCTGAAAACATATTTATTTATTCAAGCGGGACTGGCCTAATATTTTTAAATTTTAATTGGGGTTTTATCATTTTAGGGTTTGAAATTTGAAATTTAAAATTTTTAATACTGGCCATTTTTTCTAATTTGCTCGGTTTTAAATTGTTGTTTTAATTGTATATTTTTATATTTCTTATCTTTTGGTTGTACACCGCCCTGAGTCCCTTGGGAGAAGGGCGGTATAAAAATTTAATAAAACTAAACTAAACTAAACTAAACTGTGCTAGCAGGCACTAATGGTGTTACCTGGTTGGATAATGAAATCAGAGAGCACCAAGGATCCCATAATTCATCCCTGAGCTACAAATAATCTCTGGTACAGATTGAAGTTACAAGAAGATGGATTCTGGTTGAATCATTATTGTACTCCACTTTTTTTATGTATAACTTAAGGCAGCAAATATACCTAAAACTAGAATATTAGGAAAATGTAACCTTAAAAGTTACTGACCAGTAAAACTAATTACTCAGAGAGATGGTGAACTCTTGTGGGTTACGGTCTAGCTAAAGCTAGAAAGCCACCTGTTAAGAATGCTTTAATTCAAATTCCTACATTTAGCAGTAGATAAGATTTGAAGCTCTATGTGTCTTTCTATGATTCAAAATAAAATTGTAGAACTGCAGAGTCCCATTAAGGCCCTGGTTATATGGAATGTTCAACATGTACTGTAAGGGCTTTGCATAATCCTCCTGCTAATGTTTTAATCATGCCAGCTGCTGCAGGCACTTGTATACTGAGCATGCATGTTTGCCTCAAAGGATTCATGCACTATTAGTATATATGGTTCTGTAAGCATTGATCCATGTGAGCTAGAATCCTTAAAAATTAAGGTGCTAATTCATTTGAAGCCAATGCAGATTTGCTGATGCAACCATTGATACCTGATCATAAAGTCCACTAAAATCATTACATTTTGCTGTTGGGCGATCAGAAGAGAGACTACTCTAAACATTAGTTTTCAGAGCTTAGCTCAAGCAAGGTGTCTGTATCTCCCAAGGCCAAATAGCTGCAGCATAGCAAAGAGAAAGAAAATAAAGGGTGAGAACAAAACTTCTATTCTGTTAGTACTTGGGGATGGGGAGTCAGGCAAGACATTAGATGTTTTATTTAAAGAGGAGGTGGCAAAATGAAAATGTTTCTCAATGTGTAAACAAAGATAAACATATCAACTAATAAAGAAAAGAGGCATGAGAACGGTTAGGAAATGGCTGAACATCTAATCAAAAGGATTTGTAATAACCCTTTAATTGTTTAATATAATTATGGATACATGTCAAAGAAACTTTAGAAATAAAGGGACATGAACATATGTGTACTTCTGAAGGTAAGTGGTGCTGCAATGTTGGATGCCTGAATACTTTGAAGATAATGTTTGACTATATGATACAGAGAAAAATATGTTATTTTTTAATCACTATAGCAAAAGATCAAGATAGTTTGAAAGAGAAAGTGTAACAAATGATTGTAAACTATACAAATGAGCAGAAGCAGATAAATCTGGGTATCTGGGGAAAATGGATGGGCAAATCTGAATATATGAAATTGCTGGTGGGAAGATAGTGAGTAATATGTTTGTTCAATTTCTATGGCCGTCCCTCTCAATAGAAAATCTATTACAATAAAAATATTTAAAATAATAAAAAGGAAAAAAAACCATTAAATTTCTTTTTAAGGAATTGCTTTCCAAAAGAAATCAAAACATTTTAGTAATCCAAGAAGAAAAAACAGGAGTCATTTACAACATACAAGCTACTGTGAAGGACAGGCAGGCAGAAGACTAACACAGCACATCCATGAACATCAGTTAGCAGGCAGAAGACATGAATATTCCTTAACCTTGCAACACATGGATAGATTCGATTATAGTTTCAACTATTTTTGTTGTTAGTTGCGAAGTTGTGTCCGACCCATCACGACCCCATGGACAACATTCCTCCAGGCCTTCCTGTCCTATAGACCAAGCTAAATCCAAAAATGCTAAGGAATTCCTGGAAGCTTGGCATTCCGATACATCAGCCATCAATAGACATATAGCAATAAATCATTCAAGAGACAATGAAAAGGCTAAGAAGAAAACAAAAAGACCAGAACACATCCTCTTTATCAGCCAATACTGAGATAAGCGGGGGATTAACACAAGACAGACAAGCAGAAAACAATAGCCTAAGAGTTTTCCTAAATCCATGGCTATTATTCATACAGCAGTGGGAGGCCATAGTTAGAGGAGCCTTTGCTCTGCTTTGGATGTATAGGCATGGTGGCCCTTTCTGAACTAGGAGCTGTCAATGTTAGTAACTCACTCTCTCATCATATGATTAATCTACTGTAATGTGTTGTACTTGGAATGACTTTGAAGATGACTCTGAAATTAGAGTTATGGTAGTTTAAAATGCAGAAGCTTTCCTACAAGTGAGTATGAGTCATTTTAGCAACCTAATATACAGTGCTGTGCTGTTTTAGTTGCCACTAAGTCTCTTGAGTCCAAAGTGCTGGTTTTAACCTGTAAGTGTCTTATATTGTAAGGATTGTCTACTCCAGATTTGATTCTACCAGCCAAATCTGCTGTGTGAGAGAGAGGATATATTTTTGATGTTTATGTAATATTTAATGTTTTTGATTGGAAGATTTTGTGTTATAGTTCTCCTTGTGTTGTATCAAAGTTGGCAGTATACAAGTAATTGTAATAAATAATAATATGGAGCTAATCAATGATGATAATGAATCCCTGAAAAGATGTTAGAATGAAAATAAAGCTGATAATTGGTAAACATCTTTAAGGTAATGTCATGATTGATAACAGCCAACATGGCCTTACCAGAATAAATCATGTGAGACTAATTTTGGCTCCTTTGTCAAGGTAACTATTCTAAATAAAAAAGAGAAACGCTGTGAATATAATCTGTGATTTCAGAAAAGCTTTTGACAAGGTTCTATAGGACGTTTGCATTGACAAGCACTTAAAATATGTGTTGGAGGCCATTCAGGATAGACCGTCCACTCCCGTCTAGCTACCTGCAGACAATCAGCATTAATACTCTATATCAAGTGGGAAAGTGAAAACTAACAGGATTCTGTGGAAAATCAGTCTCATTCAACATTTTTATTATTAACCCTGGTTTTTTTTATCAAATTGGCAGTTTACATGAAACTGTCTAACACCTTAGAATGACACAAATTTGCAATTTAATCTGGTTTAAGAGGAACGAGAAACCAACTTGAATGTAGTCATTGACAATAAGTTGAAAACAAGTCAGCAGTGTGAGGCAATTGCTAGAAGAGCTCATACAGTTCTGAGCTGCATTAGAAACAAAACGCTACCAACGATACATGAAATCATTACATAACAAGGGCAAGACCACATAGAGTAGTGTATGATTCTTAGCATTCATTTCCCCCACTACCACCAAAAAAAAGTATTTACATGTTGGAGAGGATTCAGTGGACAGCAACAAAGATACAAAGACTTGAAAACATGAAAGACTTTGGGATATTCGGTCTGAAGAAAAGATATAAAGAAGACACAATACTCATGTTCAGGCACACACAAAAATATTTGCAGATTTTACATCATTCATAATAAATTATATATTTTGAGTAATTATATTGTTACACAAATGATATAAATTGTCACAAATATTTTAATATTGAAATAAATTTAGCTGTGTTGTCTGGAATACTTTGGATGCAAAAGACTTGTCAATGTCCAAAGAAAATCAGCTGTATTGCAGACTGAAATGACAGGTTTTTTAAAATCAAGGTTTGACTATAGCTGTTAAAAAGGGAACAGGGACACGAGTACAGTACATATTTAGATCTACCTTCAACATCCTTGCTTATTCAATTTTTATTTAAAAAATTGTACATTTTTTCAAAGAAGTGAAATGGAGTTGAAACAGGCTCTGGTAAAATGTGCTTACAATGGTGATCATAATTGGAAACTAATTGGACAAATATGAGTCTGAAAGTGTATTCAGCTAAAGATGTTTATAACTCCTTTTCAGAACTTAATTCTAAACATAAGATTAAAGTATTATTGAAACCAAAAAAGTATTATTTCTTTTGGAACTAATAGACAAGCAATTAGGAATAAGTCACGGAACATTATTTTTATATATGACGGTTGCCATGCTCGAAATGGAAAAAATTGACAATACCCACAAAGGAGGAATGGTTGGTGAACAAGACAGAATTTGCAGAGATGGCTAAACTGACTTCTTTGATTAGAGGAAAAACATTATTTACATTTATGGTTGACTGGAAATGTCTTACAGACTTTTTACATAAAATGAAAAAAAGGCACTTATGATTTGTGGTTTTGATGATCAGAAAAAAACAGATAATAAAAAAAGAATGACTTTTGTAGTAAGAGTAACTTTGTAATTGTTCTTATATTTGCAGCAAAGGAAATTGGAAACTAATTTTTTTTCTTTCTGCACATTTGTCTTATTTTTCCTTTGCTTTTGTTATTAGTTTGTTAGTTTGTATGTTCTTTGTAAAACTTTCAGTAAAAGCTATATAAAAAAGATACATGCAATTTTTTCCACAATCCACAGATTTATAGATTTTCAAGTGTGCAACAATTTTATAGCCAGTTTAGCCAGTGTATGGCTGATCCATATGAATAGCTTGGCCCAACATAGGGTTATTAAGGGTTATTAACCATTTCCTGCGAACAACAATACAAAATGCTATCTTCTACCTAACTTGCAGAGAGCTACAGAAAGAGTCTAGGAAAGCTGTGAAGAATGATTGAGTATTCCTTTGTGTTCCTTTTGGGGTTTGGATTTTTAGAGAGGTGTATGCATTGAGATATACCAAAGCAGTGTTTTCAAATTTTGATACTGGCTGGGAAATCCTAGAGATTTCCACACGCCTACAAGTTTGAAAAGCACTGTGCTAAAGGGAGGTGTGACAGCAAAATGTTCAGGAATCCCTACTTTACACACAATCCACAAAGAAGGCCAACTCTGTTTTCTGCTATATAACAAAATAATGTGAAATTTAATGCATTCCTGTACCGGAAAACTTGCCAATAAAATTATTTTATGATTTTCACATGGTTATTATAACTACTGATATAAGATAGGATTATAAAACTATAAAAACACAGCCTACTGAAGTTGGTACAGAAGTAATCTGAAAGTCTTTTTTAATTTTGAAAAATCCAACTTCTGTATGTAGTTGAATAAATGGGAAGGTAAGGGAGCAAGTTAAAATATTGAAGGGAAACAAAATGAGAGTGGGTATAGTACTATGTGGGTATGGTAAATTAGCTGGGCTGTAGGAAACCTGTTTACTGCAATTCCAATTTAGAAGCAATATTTGTATTCAGAGCTGATCTAAAGGAAGTAAGAAACAAAAGGAGACAAGGGTAATTTTTAATTATCTGCAAATACTCTCAGATGTACTGATGAAAATGTTACATAATTAACATTGCTGTTAGGAGATGGTCTTGGAATACTTTGATTAGAATGAAAAGAGCATCACCAACACAATGCAGATGAATGCAAAATTTTATTTTAAGGAAGAAGTATCCAAAATGACATCATTCAAATTTCCATGACCAAATCCTGTGAGGTTACACTAGTTGTGAATGAATTCCATCTTGACTGGAATTATGGTGAAATGGTTATAGACATCCGCTGAAGTACTGTAGGTGACAAGAATTCCTTGCAATTCTTACTGCCAAATTTAAATATGAAAGAAAATTATGGGCCAGTTAAAGCATATTTCAGGTATGGAGAAGATTTTAACATTCTCCCCTCTCCCCCATTAACTGTCTAAAAATAAACCAGCGGAAAAAAATAATCCTACTACTAATGTCTACAAAAGAGGTACTGAGACTGTCTCATTGCTCCAGTATTGTCCATTGACAGTGCTGCTTCTAGGTGGCTCAAACTAAGTTGATAAGCCAAAGGGGAACTCATAAGAATTTTCTGAGCATCCCATTCACCATAGCATTTGTGCTGGATCCTGGGATGGGCTTACCAAAGGGAAGATAACAAAGTACCTGCGCAGTGTTTTCCCTGAGATGGCTTGCAATTACCGTATATACTCGAATATAAGCCGATCCGAGTATAAGCCGAGGTCCCCAATTTTACCCCAAAAACTGGGGTAAACTGGGGACTCGAGTATAAGCCGAGGGTGGGAAATGAGGCACCTACCGGTTGGGGAAACCCTCCCTCCCTCAGCTGAGAAGGCTGGCGGCTCCCCCGCCCCGCCCTCTCACTGCACCGGCAGGGCTTCCCCGCGCCGTCCGGTAAAATGTGAAAAAAAGAAAAAACAAACAAACTCGAGTATAAGCCGTATATACTCGAGTATAAGCCGAGGGGCTTAAAAAAAAAAAAAACTTCGAGTATAAGCCGTATAGACCCGAGTATAAGCCGAGGGGACGTTTTTCAGCACAAAAAACGTGCTGAAAAACTCGGCTTATACTCGAGTATATACGGTAATACAAAACATATTGCTGTATTTCCTATTTCCTAACTAGTTTTGTTTTCTAAGTTTTTTTTATTGAAAGCTCAGCACATAATTGGCTACAAATCATGCAGCTCAGATCATAGTAGTACTGGGACTGAATTACAGTAGATATTTCTATAGAGGATCTAACCATGGCTTGATGGTATGGTTTTTTTTTTAAATTGAAAAGATCCTAGCAGCCTGGAAACTTGACAGGCAGAATCTCAGGGTCAACTTCTCTGTTTATTTTTATGCACCTGATTTATAATCAAGAATGTTGGTAGGTGTTAGAACTGAATAATGAAATCATCGTTTTGTAACTTTAATGTTACCCTTTGAATCTTTTTGTTTAGAATTACATATGTTAAGTATGAGAGCTTCCTATAAATTAATAAAGATCTATAAGAAGGTACAAAACCATTAGATGAAAGTCAAACAGCCAGATCATTTTATTAATTTATTTTGGCTTCCTAAGTCTCCACTTAGCCTCTTTAGGCAATGTTTATTTTCTGTCAAATAAAAACTGTGAACTTGCAGGAAATATAAATAAAAGTGTTCATTAACAGATGACTATGTATTGGTCAATTGAAATTTGCTATCTGTGTAGAGTTAATCTGCTTTGGCTTAACAAATATTTAGCAAAAAATAAGGAAAGAGATTTAAATGGTCCTGTATTACAGAGGCATGATACAAACATGGGGATAAACCTCTTAACTTTAGAGCAGGGGGTTAGAATAGAAGACCTCCAAGGCCCCTTCCAACCCTGTTGTTCTACGTTCTATAATCTAAGATGAAGGGACTGGTATTTGTGATATGGATGCCTGTTTAGTTAAATAAAAGCTCTGCACACCTCTGCACATTTTTATGACAAGATTGGTAGTGCTAGTTAAAAGAAAATTGGGAAGAAAAATCTTTCCTTCCTCTTCTGCAAACTGTGAATAAAAACCATCCTTTTATTTATTCTGTTATTACACAGATATTACTTCAGTATCTAGTTTTCTTTTATTGAAGCCCAAAGAGACAAAACCCTAGGATCAATGGTAGTGCAATATTAAGTTTGCTTACTTGAGTGGAAGTAAACCCTAGTTCAATACAATATATTAGAATTTCTCAGTAACAATTACTGTAATAGAATTGCAGTTATATTTTTCTGAATTTTCCTGACAAGCACCTCTACAACTGTGTAAAGTTCAAAATTGGATGTCAAAGGAGTATTGGACTTTCTAAGCTGTTCTGGTAGTACAAAATAATATTTCTTATTTTGTTTAAGCTGAATTTGTATAAATGCAATTTAGATGAATAAATAATTCCAGAGTAGTTAGATTTGCTGGAGCAAAGGAAGAGAGCTACAGAAATCTGTATGACCATTAGATGGCAACAGAAGGGCTTATCTGTATCACTTTGCTCTCATACAATAGTCTTCTGGATTGTTGGCAATCTATATATGGTAGCCCAAGTATAAATTAATCCTCAGGACTTCAGTAAACCTTTTCTAGAAAAGCAACAATTAACATTTTGGCTTTCTTACTTTTATGAAGCTTTCCTCAAATCATCTAATTTGCTACCTTCAACAATACTAGGAAAAGCTCATTCTCTAAATGAGTATGGACAAGTGTCTATCCAATTCTGTTTCTTCTTTCTGTTTAAAATATGGGTTGAATGGGAAGTCTTATATATTCTTCAAGGTACAGCTGAGATCTTTTTCTTTTCTTTCCAGAGATGGAAATGTGACACCACCCAGCACTAAATGAAAGATGCTTTTGGTAGATCAAAGTTGAACTGTTGAAATCTTGCATCAGTTTCAGATTTTCTCCCAACCAGCATATTAACATTTTAGTCAACATCTTATGCTTCTTATTTCTCAGCACTAAGAGTGGCATCTAGTGGTAGGATGCCCTCATATCCCTAACCACATTGCTACATAGACAACTTTCATTTGACTGAAGGGTTACGAGCATAAACCCTTCATAGAACCATGTATGCTCTTCCTACCATTTACAATGTTTTGATTTAGTTTGTCATGACTTGATTGATTTAGGTTAGTCAACATCTCACACAGGGTTGAAAAAAAATAACATTCATTTCATTAAGCAAATAGGGAAGAATTATGAAGCACTGTATGCAACTATCATGAAAAAACTGAGAAAGGGAAGATAATTGAATTCAGAGGAACTGGAAGAAAAAAGCTAGTAATCTGAGCCATTGATAGTAGACACTGAATATATAGTAGTGATGGAAATATAATTGTTTTGGTAGTTTCCAGAAAGCTAAAATAGAACATTGTCTATTGTATATACCTTTCGCTGCAAGCTGAAGACGTATTTATTCTTCCGCGCAGGGCTGGCATAAAACAGGTTTTATTAGGATTTTTAATGGGGTTTTATGATGTTATGTATTTTATATTTAAATTATCGGCTAAATTGAATAAGCTTTTTAATTCTGGTTTTATTGTATTGTATTTGATTGTTATTTTATCTGGCTGTCAACCGCCCTGAGTCCTTCGGGAGAAGGGCGGTATAGAAATTAAAATATTATTATTATTATTATTATTATTATTATTATTATTATTATTATTATTATTATTATTATTATTATTATTATTATTATTATTATTATTATTCTGATTTCTGAAGGTGGTTAAAAGGCCTTAAACTAGTGTTTGGCTTTAGTTGAGATTAAAATGTTTCTGAACACAGAGAACACAGAAATAATTTAGCAAGAAAATATTATGTAGGTTGTATGTTTGGTAGGCAAATTTCATAAGCATGGTTTTGCAGCAGTTAAAACAGAATCAACCTAGACCACCAGAGCAGTTTGGAGCACCTATCCGGTAGCCATGGAAGGCCCATTTAGGCACCTGACATGTAGCTGAACTATTATAGCCTCCAATGGGAGATTCAGAGAAGGGAGCAAGCCAGGAATCAGGGAAATTTTCTTACCTTGGTTGACTATCAGATTGTTCATAGCTTTTGCTTAATTTACTCCTTGTTTCATTAGACGCCTTTTAAGAGTTTGGACAAACATAACCGAAATGGCATAGTTTCCTGCTTAAGCAGGGGTTGAATCAGAAGACCTCCAGGGTCCCTTCCCATTCTTTTGTCTATTTTCTGGTTGCTCTTTAGCTAGAAAAAAGACATAGCAAGACATATTTATCTGCCAAACATAACAGTTGCTCGGTGGGAAAAGGACATAAGCTCTCACTATGTTGAATATTATAATGGCTGTCTTTCTTTAAAATGAAATAAGCCAGGAAATCTTTGATTTGTTACTAATTGAGCCGGAATTATGGTTGTAAGACATTGTGGTTGTTAAACAGTGTCACCATGTGACCTTGCCCAATTTTACGATCAAAGACAAGTTCCTTAATCTAGAACTTCAGCAATAAGTTGCCACCCTGGACTCCTGGATCCACCAGACCCACTGCAAGAAAACTTGCAAACATTTTTGAAAACTTCTATTGCAAACATGACCAGAATAATCACTACCTCCTTTTCAAAAAGGCCAAGATGAAGATATTCCCTGTGCCGAATTCTAAGGAAGTAGAATTGGTGGTAATGGAGAGACAATACAGGCCCTTCTCCATTATCTCTAAATGGACAAGTCACATTTAAGGAAACCAAAGTAATTAATTAGTATGCATGTCAGCATATTCTATGATAAGGAAGCAGTATTTTAGTACAGTCTGTATTTTAAGACTGTAAGAGCACGAAGTGCATCTTCATGTGCAGACCACGTAGTTTTACATAAGTAAAAACAAACTTAAGAAATGGACACATTACGCTTTTTCTAAGTATTGTAACCACCCCAATCTTATCTGCTCCTATGTGAAAATCCAGTGGTTATTACTGAATGAAGTCTTATTTCTATCTGTTGGTCTCGTCAACTCATTGGACATGGTTTCATTATTCCAGATATGAATAGGTGAAAACTTAGTTACTTTGTGCCAACTAGATTTCTTTTTATTTCCTGTTTTTAATTACAGTACATTTACTCATTTCTTCCACTGTGAGCTAACCACAAAGAGGAATAGGAAAAGTTTGTCTTTGTGTCATCTTGTGGTTGTTCAGATTTTTGCAGTCAAATAAGATATTTTAACTACTGCATTTTTCGGAGTATAAGACACAACTTTTTCCCTCCTAAAAGGGGGTGAAAATATGGGTGCGTCTTATACACCAAATGTAGACCCACCCACCCACTGGCCCCCACTCTTTGGCCTCTGCCTCCCAGCAATTTACCTCCTTGCAGCAAGAAAAAACAGCCCGTTTCAGCTTCAGCATGCCTAATTAGCACAAGTTGATTGTCCCTTGGATCGGCCTCCTAGCTTGTCCCAGCTTGTCCCTTAGATCGGCCTCCCAGAAACGACTCTCAGCTGTTTCAGGCTGCAGGGATTGCCATTGCCTATTGCTGTGCAGGCCTCTGCTGCTTGCTGCAAGGAGGTAAATTGCTGGGAGCAATTTTTTTCCCTTGTGCTAATCAAGCTATGCTGAAAATGAAAGTAAAACAGGCTATTTGCTGTTTGGTGCAACAAGGCAAAATTGCTGGGAGGCAAAGGCAGATTTCTTTTTGTTTTCCTCACCAAAAAAGGTAGGTGCATCTTAATAGTCCGGAGCATCTGAAAAATATGGCATTTCTCCTGCTATCTAAAACTCTTTTGGCTTTTGCTCCTGGTGAAACAAAGGACATGAACATTTGTTTTGTTTGCTTCTCTCAAAATGTAATTGATCTTCTATGATTTGACAGAATTCCGATATACAATATTTTCTTCAATTTCTGAAAGAAAAAATATTTTCCATTTCACACATACCTCTCCCCCAAAGGAAATGGTTTCTCTGCTTAAGAGCTTCATTGGTTCTTCATGGACCCCTGCATCCATCTACATCTTTATGTTGGAGCTTAAATATCTTACCATCACTGAATGACTGTAAAAACCAAAACCAACCACCACAGCCAATACAATGTAACCCTGAGAGTAATAAAAAAGATTGAATTTAGAAAACTAGAATAAAATATATTTCAAACATATCTCATCAACCCTAAAACAATTGTTAGATTTCTATCTTATTTCTCCTTCAGGAATTAAAGCATTTCAAGGTCCAATCCCTATGACAACTCTTTGATATAGGTTAACTGTAAAATTGGGACTGGCAAAAAGTCATACCAGTAAGCTTCCATGATTGAGATTAATTTGAACTGGGCCTCCTAGGTTCTGATCAATGACTAACATACACATAATATATATACTCTGGTATTGTACTACAAAATGTGATCTCAATGTGACTGGGATTTTCCATATCAAGTACTTATTACAACTATTGAACCTGTCATTTAAATTTTTTTCCCAGTGTTGGAGCATTCACAACTTCTGCAGGCACGTTGTTCCACTTATTGTTCTGTCAAGAAATTTCTCCTTAGTTCTAGGTTGCTTCTCTCCTTGATGAATTTCCACCCATTGCTTCTTGTTGTACCCTCAGGTGCATTGGAGAATAATTTGACTCCTTCTTCTTTGTGGCAACCCGAGATATTGGAACACTGCTATCATGTCTCCCCTAGTCCTTATTTTCATTATACCGAGTTCCTGCAACCGTTCCATGTTTTAGCCTCGTCCCCTAATCATCTGTTACTCTTCTCTGCACTCTTTCTAGAGTCTTAACATCTTTTTTACATTGTGGCGACCATAACTGAATGTGTTCCAAGTATTGCCTTACCAAGGCATTATAAATTTCACGTGATCTTGATTCTATCCCTGTGTTTATGCAGCCCAGAACTGTGTTGGCTTTTTTGGCAGCTGCAGCACACTGCTGGCTCATATCTAAGTGGTTGTCCACTAGGACTCAAAGATCCCTCTCACAGGTACTACTATTGAGCAAGGTGCCACATATACAATACTGGTGCATTTTGTTTTTTTGGCCTAAATGTAGAACCTTACTTTTTTCACTGTTGAATTTCATTTTGTTAGTTAGTGCCCAATGTTCAAGTCTGTCAAGATCCTTCTGTATCTTGAGCCTATCTTCTGGAGTGTTGGCTATTCCTGCCAGCTTGGTGTCATCTGCAAATTTGATGAGTTCCCCATCTATCCCCTTGTCCAAGTCATTGATGAAGATGTTGAAGAGTACTGGGCCTAAAACAGAGCCTTGGGGTACTCCACTGCATACTTCTCTCCATGTGGATGTAGTTCCGTTGAGGACTACACGTTGAGTGCAGATGGTCAGCCAGTTGCGAATCCATCTGCTGGTGGTGCTGTCTAACCCACATTTTTCTACTTTTATCTAGTAGTAGGTTGTGGTCTACTTTATCAAGTGCCTTACTGAAGTCCCAGTAAATTATATCGACAGCATTCCTCTGGTCTACTAATTTTGTCATTTTGTCAAAGAATGCGATTAGATTAGTCTGGCATGGTCTGTTTTTGACAAACCCATGTTGGCTTTTGGTTATTACTTTTTTTATTTTTATTTTTATTATAAAAGGTATTATGTTCAAACTACAAAATCCGGCAAAATAAAAGTGATGGCCATTTCTTAGGAGCAATGTTTCTTTATTATCATAACAGCAAAATAAAATTTATGATCTGGGTCTCTCCTTTTTGCCTTTGTACAAGGCTAACAAGGAAACGTTTGCCACTTTGACAACCTTGAAACGAACTCCAGGAATGTCACCAACAGCATGTCCTTTTCGACCAAAGCCAGCAACTAGAACCTCATCGTTCTCCTGGAATTCAATGAGTAAGTAGAGTTAATGTCATTCAATTAAAATTTACTAAACATCTATACAACCGTGAATCTTATGAAGGCTCATTTTGCTACATAAACAAAATCCATTACTTGTTTTTAAAAGTTGAGAAATGAAAGAACAGGAAAAAAGAAAACCTTAATTTCCTGCAGTGTTTTTCTTTTCTTGAGAAAAATCTGAATACTAGAAACCAAGTTCATGGTCCAAATATATCTCCCAATAATTGTCCACAATACTAAGCCCCAGGAAACTGTTTTATTTCAGGGTCCATCATTCCCCTTCATATACAGTCAGCTAGTGATTTTTCTTGTGTTCGATTTTATCCTCTTTATAGATATATATGCAGGTTGTATTGTAGGTTTGTGTATGTATAAGAAAGGAAAAGAGATTAATTGATCATCTACGTTTCTAGGTAGGACACTTTTTAGTTAAGTGCCTCCCTGGAAATTTTTAGAATCTTCTGTACAAATATTATAAAGAATTTGAGTCCCAATTATTGTGAAAACACATTGCTAATTCCTACTGTTATATAAATATTAATTATTCACCTCAATAAAGTTCAAACAACCATCATTGGGAACAAAAGCTGTAATCTTCTTTCCATTCTTGATGAGCTGGACTCGGACACACTTTCTAATTGCAGAATTTGGCTGCTTAGCCTCTACGCCACTAAAATGAAAATAATGAATGTATGCTTAATTTTTTTACCATCACAAGCTACACATATTTTTGGCTAGGATATAAAAACATTTTATTTAGTAAAAGCATATTTTGCAATCCCCACCACTTTGCACTAAGCCAAACCATCTGACATGGGTCAGATTCAGCTTCTCTTCCATTTGTGGGAACATTTCTTAGAGTTCAAAACATTCCAGCTAGCATAAAGGGGAGAAGATCTTTGCAGATTTCTTTTCTTTGTATCTTTCAATGTTTCACACAGTTTTTCAAATTTCTGGAGCAAATTTTTAAAGAAGGAGAGCACACAAAACTCCAGCAGAAACTGCTATATTTTCCATTCCTTCCATGAGATTTTCTGACAGATCAAAAGTATTCCCTGATTGAATGAAGATTTCTGTCTTTGTAAAACTGAGCTTAGTTAGTTCAATTCCTCCTATTGATGGGCTGCATACAAGAAAAAACTGAAATTCACTAAGTTAAGTAACCAAATGCCAATTCCATATTTTCAAATAAAAATTATCATGGACACCCAGAGTCTCACTTATGACACAAATAGTGAATTGCAAACCAGACACAAGAAGCATGTCCATGGAGCCTAATGTAATTTAAATCTTCAATACAAAAACTAATATCAAATTTCACTTTAGTCAGAAGATCAGATATTAAAGAAGAAATCTCCAGTATTTGATGCTATTTGTATTCTTAACAAAATATATTAATACTTTCAAAAATATATTTCCTTAAATTCTGCTTTGATTACAAAACAAAAGTAAATTTTCCCAACATTTGCCTAAGTGCTAGTAACAGGAATGTATTAGAAATGTTATTCAGTTACATAACTGCATTTATCAATTCTGCTAAACAATACAATATACCTTAAAAGAAACAACATCAATCTCTTCAGTCAAAATCAAGATTCAATGAATTCCTAGTGAAACTCACACTTTTTCCAGAACAATTCCCTTGGCATGCGAAGCTCCCCCAAAAGGATTGGCTTTCAAAGCAGTACCCAAATGGGCCTTCTTGTATTGCTTGTCATGCCATTTCTGTTCACGACGGTGACTGCGCAGCTTCCTGGCTGTACGAAGTCCACGACACTTGCCTAGAAAATGGTATGATAAAAGTTATTAGGAATTACAATTAGGTCTGTAGAAGTTGACCTTCATCAACTTTCCATATTTAAGTATGATTTATAAGATTCGTCTTTTTAATCTTCTCAAAATGTCACTAATTTTGCACTGTTATTTTCCAATACTACATCCAGGAATTTTCTTTGCAAATTTAAGTAACTTGTTATACAAAAAAGGAGGTACTTTATGCTAAAGCCTTATAAACAAAATTTGGAAGATCCTGTGCTTCAGTGTCTCATGTTCCCCTCTGTGTGTGTAGGCACACAAATGCATATAAATAAGGTGACCAGACGTCCCGCTTTTTAATAATTTGTCCTGCGTCTTGCGGCATTTCAAAAGTCTTGATTTAAAAATTTTTTTTTTAAAAAAAGTCTCACCTTCAGACGCAGACACCATTCACTCCCATTCTGAAAATGGGAGGTGGCAACGCAAGAGGAGGAGGAGGAGGCGGCAGAGGTGGGGAAGTGGGTGTTACAGATGTCAAGCGGCGTCTGTCCTCCGCTCGCTCTCACGAGAAAGACGCCGCTTGACTTTGCCTGTCGGAGGCTGCCTGCAAGAGCCGAGAAGGTGCCTGGAAGAGCTGAGAAGCAGTGCAGCAGCCGCTCCTCCTCCTTCAGCCAGGTGACAAGACCCAGCGTGCATGCGCAGCCCCCCCCCCCAATGGTGTCCTGCTTTGCCATCGCTGAAATCTGGTCACTTTAATATAATGTATCTTCGGACTTTTGATGTTTCAATCTGGTTTCCTTTCTTTATAACACATTCTCAATTTATTTTAATTTTCTTTTATTTATAACATATCTACCAGTAGTAACAAATGGGAATTTATATCATTGTTCATTGCAGCTTAAATGGGAATTTAAATATCCAAACTAGAGAAGTCGGAGTTTTGTAAGCAAATCTCACTACGTAAAACAAATTTGACGGTCAATTTGACGGTTTTAATTTGGCCATTATTGAATATGTATTTTAATTGATATTTTAATTTTGTATATTTAACGGTTTTAACCTTGGCTGTACACCGCCCTGAGTCCTTCGGGAGAAGGGCGGTATAAAAATTTAAATAAATAAATATGATGTAAAAAAATCATTTCTTTCTTTTGACCACCCTTCCAAAGCAAGAGGTGGCATTCCCAAAATCCCTAATCCAAAACCAGATCCTTACTTAACCAGTTCATAACCCCAATTTCTATATATTTACACTTTTTACTTTTTCCCCAAAAACGTATAGGTATAGACTTTTAACCCCCGAATTCTCAGAGGAGCGGTCATGCAGACTACAGGCTCATTATCAACATCCCGAAGTTACCACAGATGGGAAACGTTGCTCTCGAATGTATTTTCAATGCCACGCTCTTCAAGCCTGCTAAGTCGGAATTCCCACATCCCCCAACGAGCAACAACTCTGGCTGGGCTTGTTGGGGAAGCTGGGATTTGGGCTTCAACGCATCCTTAGAAACTCAGGTTAGGAAAGATTCCGAGAGTAGGCAATCCCTGCTAGCCGGTTTTTTAAAATCTACCATCGCCGTCATCTCGTATCAGGGAGCTCTGAGGACTAACAACACGAGTAGCGACTAATGTTAGGAACCCACAAGGAGGGCCTCGTGGTCCTTAGAAAAGATTGAACAATGATCGCTCTGAGCGGACGAGGGGTGTGTGTCTTTTTTTCCGCCCGCCAAGAGGCCTCAGCCGCCCTGCGGTCCCTTTCATCTCCCCTGTTTAGCCACAATGCGACGCCCAGACTCAGAGCACCTCACCCATCGTGTCGTCCTCGGATCCTGAGGAGGAAAAAGAAAGACCCAGAATGCACCGGCTTCGAGGACCCCCTCCGTCTCGGGGGGGGGAAAGGCTGTCTAACCGAGAGCCTGTTCCAAAGCCGCAAGAAAGATGGTTGACGAGGCGCGGTGCATTGTGGGAAATTCAGTTTGGCAGCCGTTTTTTTTTCCGACAAGAGTCTCACTCTCTCAAGCGTTAGAAACGGTAGACTACCAACCCTCCCTTTGCAAGATTACAGCCGTTTAGGCCGGCTTTCTTTGCGAAGGCGGATTCTGTGAGAGTGTCTCTTTTGTGTGTGTATCCTTGAGGCGTTTCTAATTTATTAGGATCACGTGTCAGCGGTGTGGTAATTTTTTTTTCTCCGCTCAGCCTCCCGCGCCCACGGTGTCGTTTGCCCTTTCTTTTCTCTTAGTAGACGGTACTATAAAACGCGGAGAGTCAGGCGCGGGGCACCACATTTACGTGAGGTCTTTGCCACCGTTACGTAGATTTGCCGCAAAGGAAGTTGGGTCTTTTTTGTCGTCTTTCGGCTCCGGCGGCGGCAGCGCGATGGGTGAGGGGCGCCCGGTATAAGCGGTCCTTCTATGTCCGGTGTCCGGGATTGGGGGGGAGCCGGGACTCTTAAGGGGAAAATTAATATCCCATTTGGTTGGTGTCGCAAGCATACGAATACATATATAATCCACATACATACATACATACATATTTTAAGCGTCAATAGTTTGCTGAGGTTTCCTTCGAGTCCAGCTCGATTTCCCTGCACGCGCCTTTTCAGTTTCCCGGCGGGGCTCGGAAGGAGTTTTCTCTGGCTTTTGGCCGCTTTTTAAAACTTGTAAAATTTAGTTTGCAACCTCGGTTTTCCCTCGGTTTTGTTTGTCACCGCAGTAAGTGTCACCAAAAGATTCAAGGGTCATCGATGGACCCCAGAATAAAAACAGTGGGGGGGGGGGGGAAAAACTCCCCATAAAAATCAGGCTTATTGAAATAAGTTCCTTCAATGATGAAATCCAGTGAAAATCCCTCTTTTGATCTCTAAATTTTCTTTTCTAGGCAAGTGCCGTGGACTTCGTACAGCCAGGAAGCTGCGCAGTCACCGCAGAGAACAGAAGTGGCATGACAAGCAATATAAGAAGGCCCATCTGGGTACTGCTCTGAAAGCCAACCCTTTTGGGGGAGCTTCCCATGCTAAAGGAATCGTCCTGGAAAAAGTGTAAGTGAGATCTCACCATTATTAACTAGAGAAAGTATGGGATGTAGTGGTCACCTAAAAGTAGTGTGGAATTATTTGCAATTGGATTGCTGCCGTTAGAGGTGCTTGGGTATCCCCCACCCCGATTCTCCATGAGTTGCAGCCTTAGAGACGATTTGTATTGGTTGTTGGAAGTGAATTTTATTTATTTATTTTATTTATTTATTAATCATATTTATATACCGCCCTATCTCCCAAGGGACTCAGTTTTTGTACCTACGAAAAAAGTCCATAATAAAAGTTAACATGTTTTTTTAGAATAAGATCTCCAAGGTTGCTGTCTTAGCACAGTTCTTCTAAATGATTTACTTCTCTGTTCTACTTATTAAAATTAGAAATTACTGTTCGATGCAGGTAATTTACATTTTGATCTCAGGACCTTTACAATCTTAAGAATGATTGAGGACTTGTCAGTTATTTCTATATTTACTGTTTCTACATTTTAATTAGAGATTAAAATGGAATAATTTAAACTTATTTTACTTTGTTGACCTTCTGAAAGGGTCTCAGAGACTTCTCAGGGTTCCCAGGGCACTCTTTGAGAAAAACTGGTCTACTTAGAACCAACCTTAATCTGTCTTTTTCATCTTTTTAAGTGTTAGATTTCTTTGGTTTTTCTTTCTAAAGCAAATGACAGCCAGTTATTTGCCTAAGGATACTTAGAAAGAAGCCCCATGGAAGTCAGAGAAACTTCAGTTTGTCTTGTTGAGTTCCATGGGTTTTGTTTTCAAGTAAGTGGTATATAGAACTATGGCCTTATCTGCAGTATTACTTACATAATTGTAAGTAACTTTTTCTTACAATAGGTGAAATTAACGTTTCAGCTTTATGCACACTTATTTGGAATAAGATCCACGGAAAATAGTAAAGAGATAGAGTGATGCCTGGATTTTGCTGTGATCCTACTTAAACAGGACAAGCTGTAAATTGTGTTTTAGTTTTGATTGTCATTTGCACATGGAAAGACAACCCCCAATATCATATGGCTTTATGATCTTAAGATTATGAGTTCAGAACATGAATACTGTATAATTAGTTGCTAATTATTATTATTGTACTGTAGAAATGTATTATAACAGCATCTTTATTGTTCAATTCATGTTTTAGTGGTGTAGAGGCTAAACAGCCAAATTCTGCCATCAGGAAGTGTGTTCGAGTTCAGCTTATCAAGAATGGCAAGAAGATTACAGCTTTTGTTCCCAATGATGGCTGTTTGAATTTTATTGAGGTAAATACATTGATGGATATAAATATGGCACCTAATTGAAGGGAACAATTATTAATTGAATAAAACAATCATTTTTTTCTTGGAACCAAATATTGTAAAAGTATGATCATGCTTTTGTCATCAAACATTAATTGTTGTCTCATTTTAAACTAGGAGAATGATGAAGTCCTGGTTGCTGGCTTCGGTCGGAAGGGTCATGCTGTTGGTGACATTCCTGGAGTTCGCTTCAAAGTTGTTAAAGTAGCCAATGTTTCTCTACTAGCCTTGTACAAAGGCAAGAAAGAGAGACCCAGATCATAATTCCTGTGATGCTGTGAATGGATCTAATAAACATTTTTATTTTAATAAGGTTTCCCTGTTGTGTCTTTCATAAAATGGCCTAGAACGTATTTCTGTAAATTTTTTATGCTGCTTTTGACTTAATTCTTACATAATATCCCAAATTTGTTTTGCTTCTATGAAGATCCTGCTGAGTTTAGGAGATTTTCATTAGTTTGCATCAATCTGAGTACGCCTTCTGTTATAGAGCGGTCCATTTTGAATAAAAAAAATGAAAAATTTAAAGTCGATTTTATAATCCTAATGATTGCTAAGCAAACTATGTTTTCTTTGATATGGTAATGTAATAAGCAAATAAAATACCTATTGTAAACTTTCCGTAGCAGATGCCAGGTGCTTGTGGGCCTTGTTTGCATGTGAGCAAAAAAAAAAAAAGGCAAAAGAGTAATTTTTAGTCTAATATCTATTAGATATTAGACTAAATTAATTGTTCAAAATTAGAATTTAAATTGGTAGCCTTTGACCCCATAAGTGCCATTCTAAATGTAAACAAACAAAAGCTCACTAAAATGGTCATAACTTGAAGACTGCCTTGTCTCAATTTTTTTGTTATCTTAGATTTTTTTTTATCCCATGTCTATTATTTGTATATTGCAAGGTGACAAATATATCTGATACTCCTTCCTATTTTCTCCATCCAACAACCATGTGAGGCAACAGAGAGTGAGTGACTGGCCATATTTTGTAATTTATCTATACTGTGGCTTGTAGACAGGTTTTGTACAAGATGTTTTGGATTCCTATTTTCCTAAGAACATTCCATAGCTTGACTCAAAACAATTAAAGGCCTTTCTGCAATCAATAAAGCATATATTGACTTTCTGTTAGTATTCTTTTGCTTTCTCACTTATCCAACTTGCACCAGCAAAAATGTCTTGTTCCTTTGCCTTTTCTAAAAGTACTTGAATATCTGGTACCTCTTCCCAGTCTATTTTGGAGGATCTGAAATATTATTTTGCTAGTATGTGAAATTAAGGCTATTGTATGATAGTGTCAGATTCCAAAAACCAAGAAAGGCATGCAGAGTTACATCTAAGTAGTTTCCTTTATTCTTGGTCACCTATAGACAGAAATCTTGCCAAACTGAAGTAACTACTTGCATAATTAAAATTATACTCTGAGAACTTCTGTGGAGGAGCTATCTTGATTCTATCAAACAAACTATATAAACTTAGCTGTTTCTTGGTCTTCTGGAATGCAGGTTATGGGAATCCAGCTACGTTTCACCACAGGTAATTTCCTTCCTTCCTTCCTTCCTTCCTTCCTTCCTTCCTTCCTTCCTTCCTTCCTTCCGACCTCTTTCGATCTATCAGTCACTGTGTCATTCTCTATTCTGTTGCCATAGTCTAGCTAGAACCTTTTCAAGATAGACTATGGGAACAGAATGACACAGTGCCCAATAGATTGAAAGAGCTAGAAGCTTTACTAATTCTTTTTTTTTTCTAGGCACATTTTTGTAGATATTCCATTAATTCCTGTGGTTTTCTAATTTGGGAGTGACAACACTACTGATCTAAGCCTTTTGGAAGATTTCCTGTTTTTCCCAAGTCTGTTTCTCTCTTCAGTGATATATGTTGTTTCTTGTTTATTTTAACAATCTGAAATTTTTTTGTCATGTTACTTTACTTTTTTTGGCTTTGGCTTTTCTTCTCTTTTGTACAATTTCCACATCTGTTCTGACATCCGAAGTGCTTTCTCTTATTGTTCTTTCACAATCTGTTTTCACGTTCATCTTGCATGCTCATGATAAGTGTCTCATGGAAAGTATTTGACTTTTTATTTCCATTTTAACTTAATTTGGAATTTGCATATGAACAGTTTATGATCTTTTCATTTTTATTTTGTCACAACAGTATACGTAAACATCGACATAAAACAACACATAAAAGAAAAACATATATAAGTAAAAGTATGCAATAACTATATTAATTTGATATAATGAAAGGGAACAATAGGGAAAAAAAAAAACAGATCCAGGAAACTACAGACCTATCAGTCTGACCTCAATACCGGGGAAGATTCTGGAAAAGATAATCAAGCAACGAATCACCGAACACCTAGAAGCAAACAAAGTAATAACCAAAAGCCAACATGGGTTTGTCAAAAACAGATCATGCCAGACTAATCTTATCGCATTCTTTGACAAAATGACAAAATTAGTAGACCAGAGGAATGCTGTTGATATAATTTACTTGGACTTCAGTAAAGCATTTGATAAAGTAGACCATAACCTACTACTAGATAAAGTAGAAAAATGTGGGTTAGACAGCACCACCACCAGATGGATTCGTAACTGGCTGACCAACCGCACTCAACGTGTAGTCCTCAACGGAACTACATCCACATGGAGGGAAGTATGCAGTGGAGTACCCCAAGGCTCTGTTTTAGGCCCAGTACTCTTCAACATCTTCATCAATGACTTGGACGAGGGATAGATGGGGAACTCATCAAATTTGCAGATGACACCAAGCTGGCAGGAATAGCCAACACTCCAGAAGATAGGCTCAAGTTACAGAAAGATCTTGACAGACTTGAACATTGGGCGCTATCTAACAAAATGAAATTCAACAGTGAAAAAGTAAGGTTCTACATTTAGGCCAAAAACAAAATGCACCAGTACCGTATATGTGGTACCTTGCTCAATAGTAGTACCTGTGAGAGGGATCTTGGAGTCCTAGTGGATAACCATTTAGATATGAGCCAGCAGTGCAGCAGCTGTTAAAAAGCCAACACAGTTCTGGGCTGCATAAACAGAGGATAGAATCAAGATCACGTGAAGTGTTAGTACCACTTTATAATGCCTTGGTAAGGCCACACTTGGAATATTGCATCCAGTTTTGGTCGCCACGATGTAAAAAAGATGTTGAGACTCTAGAAAGAGTGCAGAGAAGAGCAACAAAGATGATTAGGGGACTGGAGGATAAAACATATGAAGAACGGTTGCAGGAACTGGGTATGTCTAGTTTAACAAAAAGAAGGACTAGGGGAGACATGATAGCAGTGTTCCAATATCTCAGGGGCTGCCACAGAGAAGTGGGAGTTGGGCTGTTCTCCAGAGCACCTGAGGGTAGAACAAGAAGCAATGGGTGGAAACTGATCAAGGAAAGAAGCAACTTAGAACTAAGGAGAAATTTCCTGACAGTTAGAACAATTAATAAGTGGAACGACTTGCCTTCAGAAGTTGTGAATGCTCCAACACTGGAAATTTTTAAGAAAATGTTGGATAACCATCTGACTGAGATGGTGTAGGGTTTCCTGCCTGGGCAGGGGGTTGGACTAGAAGGCCTCCAAGGTCCCTTCCAACTCTGATGTTATGTTATGTTATGTTAATAGGACAGGAACGGTAGGCACTTTTGTGCTCTTATGCATGTCCCTTATAGTCCTCTTAGGAATGGGGTGAGGTCAATAGTAGACAGTTTTTGGGATTTTGAGAAGAGACTACAGAGTCAGATAGTAAGATCCAAGCGTTAACAACTCTGTTACAGAAGTCATATTTTCTGCAATCAAGTTTGAAGCGGTTAACATTAAGTTTGAATCTATTGTTTGCTCTTGTATTATTGTGACTGAAGCTGAAGTAGTCTTTAATAGGAAGGACATTGCAATAGATGATTTTGTGTTTTAAACACAGGTCTTGTCGGAGTCAATCTGCTCCGGTCACTAGGCCACATCTTCCTATTACAACTGAATATGCTCTGCTTTAGTTCTCAAATCTATAATGTTTTAGCAGGAAAAATTGAGCCAATCTCTCCTCTCTCTTCTTTTCTCTCCTCCCCCATCCCCCTCTCCTCTCCATATTTGCTATAATGACTCTGAGCATCATATGGCATTTTCTTTATATTCAGTTGACAGTAAAAGTTTAAAAGGAAAAATATAACAGGTGCTTTGAAGTAAAACTTGTAAATGTCTGCATTTTTGGTCACAAGTATTTCTGTTTTTGAAACATTGCCAGGTATTTTGTGGCATTAGTTCAAACTATTGGCTTTGGCTACCTAAATGGTTTAGGATCTGTTCCAGTGGTGGGTTTCAAAATTTTTTATTACCAGTTCTATGGGTGTGGCTTGGTGGGCGTGGCATGGCTTGGTGGGCGTGGCATGGCTTGGTGGGCGTGGCAGGGGAAGGATACTGTAAAATCTCCATTCCCTCCCAACTCCAGGGGAAGGTTACTGCAAAATCCCCATTTCCTCCCGATCAGCTGAGACTCGGGAGGCAGAGAATAGATGGGGGCGGGACCAGTCAGAGGTGGTATTTACTGGTTCTCTGAACTACTCAAAATTTCTCCCGGTTCTCCAGAACTGTTCAGAATCTGCTGAAACCCACCTCTGATCTGTTCGCCTGAAGGATTATTTATTTGTTTAGCATGATAAATGCCTATCTCAACTGAGATTAAATTACCAGTATTAAACCACAACCAATTGTCCTGTGGCCGTATGTGCCTTCCAAAGACTTGAGTACAACCTATAAAGCCTTCCAAAAGTTTGTCAATTTTTTAAAATATAAAACCTGCAATTGAATTTGATGTCTAATGACATCAATTATTTCCCCAATAGGCATTTAGAAGTATTCTGGAATCATCCAATAATCATTGTGTCAAAATATTAGTAATAAAGGCAGTCTTTTTAATATTTTAGTGTTGATTGGTGTTCTGTGAAAACAGTATAAATCAAAAGAGGGATGATGACAGTGTTATGGAATTCATTGGAGCTATGGCAGATAAAATTAAGATTTCACAACATTTTATCTTATTGTGTTACAAAGGCAAAATATATCTTGAGTGCTTCATAATGCAGATGCACGAAATGAAAGCCAACATCTGGCACCTCCTCAAATTTCCATGAACAAGGCAGGTTTATTCCCACAAGTGTTTGGAAACACAAGATTAATAATAGTTTTACTATATTTTCTTTTTTTAAGTGTATTTTCTTTTTAAGGTGGTTTGTCATCAGGTGCTAATATGCCATCTGTTTTTCTCACCTGTGATTTTATTGTAAGATTTAATCAAATAATTTTTTTTTCTTCAGGTTAAATTGGTTTCCATAGCCATTCACACAGGCAGGCAGAAACATTAACTCTGAAACAAATAAGTACTATTTTTCGTATGGTATTTTCTGAATCTCATCCAAATATATTGCTTAATAATGTAAATCGTTAGACGGCCATACCTGAGAAAGAGAGAGGGAGGGAGGGCGAGGGAGAGAAAGAAAGAGAGACTTGTTGATTTTAACATCTTGGCAAGCTCAGATCTATTGTTCTATTTCATTTTGCTCATAGGCAAATTTAATGGACATATTTTAACAGGAGGGCATAGCAAGCTTTTGTTTGTTAGACAGGGATGCGGATGGATAATGGAAAGTGAAAATGAAGCTATTCAAGTGCCAGCTGCCCTACTCCATGAACAGAATATAGAAATAACCTTTGCATTGGCCTTTTCTGAACGCCTTGCTATTCAGTTGCATTGTGCAGGAGAACAAACAAATACCCAATAGTTTGTATTCATTTTTAAAAAACCCACTTTTACGAAAATTTTTCTCCCAATAATCTCCAAAGTAGAAAAAAAATGTAGCTAAAGAAACAGTGATCCCACAACTTCTATTTTAATTCCATGCACGCAGAAGAATAAGCATAATGCTGCTGTCATGTAGCCTTAATTTAGACAGCTATTTTAGTATTAAAATAGATTTCTGTTCAAAGCTATCTTTTGTCTTAGTGGTTGTTCTTCAAGTATTCAATTGCATCTAATCCTTCTCTGATGTGAATTTTAAAGCACGAAAGGAAGGTGACTACGTTCAGTAGAAAATGTCCAAGACAGCCTCTTATTTTGCATAGAGACTACATGAAAGCTCAGATGGTACTGAGCACTGCTTCCTATTGGTTGGCTCGGCTGTCTATCTCTGGCTGCTGAAAATACTGGCTCTTGTTTCTTTGCTACACATGAACAGATGTGCTGGGTCTGGAGGGTCTGATTTATTTCTCAATGGAAAGCAGTGCAATTTTTAGATTTTTATTTCTCCTTTTTTGCGTAAGATTTTCATCATCTATGGACCAAATCCCTGGACAAATGGAAAGGAGGTCAGTGATTTTATGAGTGTATGCAAAAAGTGTGGGGGCAGCTGAATGAAAGGTTTATGTTTATGCTTTGGAGAGGGTAGTAACCATATTGTTCATTCAGGTGTTCATGATTAGGGAGGGTTTTTTTTTCTTTTGACGTACTAATCACAGAAAGGCAAATAGTTTTAACATTCAAGATGCTGAGCTTATTTACTTAAAAACAGAGCTGTCAACATCAATGGAAGTTCTCTTGATGAAATTGTATTATATATGGGAAAATAAACGGTCCTGTTGTCTACAATCTTATACTTAAAACCCAAAAGCCATGAGAGAAATTAGTCTCTGTTGCATCTCTCCCTTGCCATGATGGTTTGATTTTCTTTCCTTCCGCACTGTTAATAACAGAGATATAAATAAAATAGTGTAGGTGTAAAACACACAGGCAGAAACGGTACTGATGACACTGAAAAAAGAATTTTTTAAAAGATGAAATGAAGCTTATAATACCAATTTTGATTCAAATGCAGATTTACCAGAAAATATGCAACCTCATTCTTGTTCCCTGTACACAATTTTATTTGTGCAACATAAAGCAGCCTCAAATATTTCTCCAGGGGCTTGAGTTGAGGAAAGTTACAATTATAGAAGAAAAATTAGTTACACAGAGAGATGTGCCTTGTTTCACCATTAAAATGCAGGTCACATTAAGATGGGGAGGCTCATAGCTGTGCTTTGGGGAGGTGGCTAATAGACAGGTGTTTGTATTAATCTGTGTCTAATTGTATAGATCTGTAGTTTGGCTAAGAGATGAGTTAAAGGGTACTAGATATTTAGTTTACCGGTAGTTATATTATTGGCTCATAAATGCAAGTGGGGGGGGGGGGAAGAGCCACATGAGTGATTTGTAATAACTTACTGCATCAAATTTGTTTTCAAAAATCTGTCCACTTTTAGGAAAGTGTTTCTAGACATATATTTAAGTCTCTGGAATGCAGGATTTCTCCAGTTCTGGGCTCATGATGTAATTAGGATGAGAATGAGATGTAAGATAGCTTTTCCTCTTTCTTGTCATTTAATAATCCTTAGGGCATGGCATGGGCAAGTCTTAAAGGTGGTAACTATTTGTTGCAAAAGTGGTTGGGAAAGTGATATTTTTGGGAAGAAATTCTCTTATCTGTAGGAAAGAGTTGGTAGTTTTTGTGTTTCCCTATGTGGATCTTGTTAGTTGATAATTCTGCCTGTGTGTAATAAAGCACCATTGACATAAAGATTAACAGCAGTATCCTGTAGAATTTCAATGGCAAGCAGACCGATTCAGTCTATTATTTTTTCTCAGAAAAAATTGTTATGAATGAAAAATGAAAAAAAATCTGTTGATACTAAATTCTTTTGACTATGTTTTCCCTATGCACAGTCTCCAAATCATAAGTGGATATTGGAGGTGATTATTGTTGTCCTTTCTATACTTCGGTATCTAGTGCTGTTGTGGTCTCCAATATCTGAACAAATCTGAATGATTTTATTTGGGGACAATTGGTGTTTTTGTTGTCCTAAGCTACATGAAGTCAGTTTGCATTAAAAATAATGGATCTGAGTTGTAACATATTTGGTCAAACCCAAGTATCACAAAACTTAATTTTCTGCAGCAGCAGCATCGTTAAATATTAATGCCACGAATGACCTTTACAGAAAATATAGGTAGCTACACATGTAGCCACATTTCAGGAAAGCAAAGTTCAGTTGTTTTTTTGTTTTAAGCAGAATTGAAAGATGCTAGTTGGTAAAGGTCTCCAAATAGGTCCTGATTTCCAGGCTCAAGAAGTGAACATTGTCAATACTATAAAAGATAGTTGTGATGCTGAACCCCTGTATCTGTGGCGTTCAATGTTTTGTATAGATATTTAGTTATATGCACTTGATCACAGGGCCACTTACTTTACACCAGATGTATATCCATTCCATTAACCTGCTTACTCTTTAATTTGGTGCCTTATATAGCAGCACCCTGAGCCTTAGCCAGAATACTATATTCCGAAGTACTGACAGCTCATCCTATTCAATGGCATTTGTGCAATTTGGTACCTTAGTTCCCTCCTCCAACAGTTCTTGTGACTGACTTATCATAAAATAATACTTTCGGTCTACAGTAAATACTCAAAATTTCAAAAAGCTTTTGCATATAGTATAGAAAAATTATAGAAGAATTATATTATTTCAACATAGATTCAAACTATGTCATCAATATAGATTTGAAAAAGTACATAAAATCTCATTAACACATTGAACAAGAAAGAGGCCAGAAGATACCAAGGCTTGATTTCTCTAGGTATGATTTCATATGGACTCCCAGCCCCAATTCATTTAATTTTTAATGAAGTACTAAGTAATTTAGTTAGAATAGTATTCTTTCCCCCCACCCACCCACAAACCCCATTAAAATCAAAAGGTGTCTTCAGGTGAATAAAAATAAGTCTTACATTATGTATACATAATAGATACATAAAGAAAGAAAAAGATAGATGCAAAAAATATAGTCAAATAGTTCAAGGAACAGTTAATAGGAATGGAGACAGAGAAAATATCATGTAATTTTAATAGAATCATGGAGAAAATTGTTCTGTGTGGTTGCTAAGAGCTGACAATGACTTAATGGCATATAATCAATCAATCAATTTTAAATAGAAGTCATACACTGTTTTGGTTAGAGCTGAACCAGGAATCTTCTACAGAGTAAATGGAATTAAAAAAATAAAGTACTGAAATTATTTAGGATGAAATGGTGTAATACTGAAAACTTTTATCAATTTGCATGAGAATTATAGTAATGGCTTAAAGATTTGAAACAAATGATATAAATGTAAATGTTCAAGAACAAAACATGAAAATGAAGTCATAAATAGTGTAAGAAAGTTGAAAAGGCTACAGCTGCAGGTGTAGATGATATAATTGGAAAGTAAAGACTAAATGTTGCTTGTTTATGGAGTGGCCATCAATTAATGTGGGAGTGGATCTCTTTGATGATTAGAAGAATGTTGTTTTTATAAATAAAGGGAAAGATAGCAAGAATATAAACCGGGGGTGTCAAACACTTTTTTATTGCAACTGCCCCCTCTTGCTAAACTGGGGGTGGGCATGGGTCAGCATGTGACGCATCCGGCCCGTGGTCGTGAGTTTGACACCCCTGATACAAACAAAAGATAGTTTGTTAGGTGGGATTATGAAGATGGCTTTCAAAATTTGGATTCACAAAGTATGAGAATTAACAAGGGGCAAAAATTGTGAAGGATGGTGTGGTTTTACTCCAGGAAAAGCATGTGCAGATAGATTTTACTCCCCCACCCCCCAGCAGGTAATTATGAAACATGAATGTGAAAAAAATTGCTGTATAAGCATTTAGAGAGAGCATATAGTAAGTTGACTGGGTTTGTACTGTGTAATACTTTGCACATATACAAAGTTGAAAATTCACCGATGAATGAGATAAAAGTAGTCATGATGCAAATAAAACAATATTAAAATAAATGGAATTCCTTAATGAACTGAGAAGGGAATAAGAGAAAAATCTGTGTTCCTTTCTTGGATGTTTATTGCGTTTATGCATAAATGTGTAAGATTTTTTAAGAAATGCATGTGGTGACATAAGATCATAAGGTGTTAGACATTAATACATTTATACTATTATATGCAGTTGATTCTCTGTTGTTGGCTGAGAATATAAATGATTTGCAGTGAATATTAGATAGATTGTATGATGCATGTGGAGTGTGGATCTGAAAATTAACATATCACAGAGCAGGTAATTGTAGTTGGCAGAGAAAATGGAGTGACAAATTATGAGTTATACAAAAAATATCAGAAAACTACAATATGCAAATGAATTATAGGTGATAGAATGTTTACTAAAGATGGAGAAATGGATCAAAAAAATTCAAGACATGTAATGTATGTAGAAAGATAGTGGATAGGATTTGGTCTCTTAACAAGGAATGATATCTGTTGAAAAAAATAAGAGTGATTACACAGGTGCTTCTGATCATTTTGTTATGTGGAAGAAAGTTGGACATGTTGTGAGAAACAGAAAACTAAGCTGAATTCAATGGAAATGCTGTAAAGAAATTGATGTGATAAAAGAAAAAGAGACAGAATCAAGAATGAATGGGTGATGAATGTAGAATGTGCAAAAATGAGCGATCAGTATGAAAGAAGTTTAGATGGTTAAATAAAATATACAGAATGAACAACAAAATTAATATTTGATAGAAGAATGACATAGCTTGAGAGGAAGAAAAAGTCCAAGGAAGTCATTGCTGGTAGGATTTGATGAAATCCTTAAAATGTGAATGGCCAGAAGTTTAGATAAGAAAAGGCGAAGTAGAAAGAAGTGAATGAGCATGGTGGAAAACAAGAATAGAAAAATCTGGAAATATCCAAACAACCAACCTAGATGTTCTTATCTTATTAACAGATACTCTTCTAATAACTAAGCATTTACAATATTTTGTATATTGCCCAAAATATAAACACTGGGAAGCCTGTCAGAGTTGGTTATATAATGGGCAGCTATATAAATGTTTTTGTTGTGTCTGCGCCCCCCAGCCGGGCCTCCTCCAGAAAGTGACTTGGAAAGTGAGGCGGAAGGGATGTCAGGACTTACCTCGGGAGCACCGGCTTCCCTGGCTCAGCTCCAGGAGCCAGAGGCAGGCCACGTAGAAGAGATAATGAGGCCTCCGTCCCTGACTCTTTCCCCCCCAGGCCACGCCTCCAGACCCAGCTGATGGCAATCAGGCCTGGCTGGACCCTAGGTTTCATAGGCAGGACAGGCGGGAACAACACAAGCAGGGGTGGGGCAGGCCTAGGAAGTGCTGAGTCATGGAGCCACACCCCACAGGATATAAAGGCAGCAAGAGCTGCTGTGCCTCTTCGTAGCAGGCAAATCAACTGCTTAACTAAGAGCTGAAATACTGTTTGTTCCTGGGTGACTCATCGGCGTCGAGGGAGATAACAGAGACACTTGGCAGATGCTCGCTATTTTCCTGCCAGAACTGATGGTGCCGGCTAATTAAGCCATTGCTCAGACGGAGGCGAGGGGGGACAGAACAGTTTTAAATAAATATATTTCATACAGTGGTGAAATTTGAATTGGTTTGCTATCAGTTTGCTAGCCATGCATGCACACTGTGGGCCAAACACATGCTGCGTCCACATGTGCAGTGCACACCAAACACACGCTGCGCATGCACATGCACAGTATGCACCAAAAGAAGGCTTGGGAAGGTAAGTAGAACAGCGAGGAGGGGATCAGCTGTGCCACACGATTTAGATTCACTAGAAAGCACGATTTTCTGTTTTCTAGCAATTTTAAATCATGTGGCACAGCTAAATGTTGGAAATACCGGTTTGGAGGAACCGGTAGCCTTTTTTTTACTACCGGTTCACCCAAACCAGAAGTTTTTATCATTACTGATTCTCCCAAACCGGTGTGAACCGGTAGCATTTCACCACTGAATCCATAGATGTTCATAGAGCTAAGCCAATTTTAGTTCGGCTGTTGACAGAATTAGAATAGGATTGATAATATCTTACACCAAGATTATGAAATATAGTAAATCATATTTACATTTAGAGTTAGGGTTAGGGTTAGGGTTATATTTTTCTTGAAGTTCATAATATATGAGTCATGGCTATTTACACATTAAATTGATTTTTTATTATTTTATTATTATTTATTATATTATTATTATTATTTTTTATTATGGCAAAATTGAGCATTATTCAGAATTTGCAATGAAAGGGACAAGAAAGGGAGGGATAGAAACTCTAAACAGGTAGTCTTTGATTAATGAGCATTCATTTAATGAGCATTCATTCAGCAACCATTCAAAGTTTGGAAGGCTTTGGATCAGGGGTGAAATGCTCCCAGTTTGGACCAGATTGCCCGATCTGGTAGCAATGGTGGTGGGTGGTTTGGAGAACCGGTAGCAAAAATCCCTGCCCCCCCCCCCCGCACGCCCAGCTAAGCCGTGCAATCATCAGAGTTTTTTTTATTTTTAAAAGCATTTTTTTTCAGCCGAAAAAATGCTTTTAAAAGTAAAAAAAAAAGCCTCTGATGATTGTACGGCTCAGCTGGGATCGTCAGAACCTTCAGTAGAAAAAATGCTTTTAAAAGGCTCTGACAATCCCAGCTGAGTTGCCTGATCATCTGAGCCTTTTAAAAGCATTTTTACAACCTCTTCAACCAAAGAGGTTGTACAAAAAATGCTTTTAAAAGTAAAAAAAAAAAAGTTGGCCATTCCCACCCAGTCACATTACCCCACCACCAAGCCACGCCCACAGAACCGGTAGTAACAAATTTTACATTTCACCACTGCTTTGGATGGTTCTTGAAATTCTGGCCATCCCAGCACCCCTGAGCTCACATGATCGCAATCTGGATATTTGGCAACCAGCTCACACTTATGATGTGCTGTAGTCACATGATTCAGGTGACTTTCCATGCTGGCTTTCCACAAGCAAAGTCAGTAGGTAAGCTGGCAGAAGTGGCTCGTGTGCACTCTCCCCAGTTCTATGGGACTTGTGCTGTACCTTGCTGGTCACCTGCACACTCTTGTGCAGCCTCTCTGAGCCTGGCTGTGTTGATGCTGTACCTTCCCAGCACAGCATCAGCACTTCCCAGCACTCTCCGTGGCCATGTGCACATCCTCATGTATACTACCCCATCCAGCAACAGCCATTCTTTTTGGCACGCCTCTCCACCATCAGTGCCTTCTTATGCAACCTCCCAGAGCCTTACTACACTTGTGCCAAGCTTTCCTGGCTACTTAGACATCCTTTCTGGTCTCTTCTATATCCATGTACACCCTTTCTCACCTACCAGGTACTTCAGTTCCCATCACATTCACACAAACCTCCCTTGCCACCCACACACCCTTGTGCACCATCTCCAAACCTTACTATGCCTGCACTATGCGTCCCCCAACCAATAGCAGCCACCTCAAGCCATGCCATGTGCAAACCGGGCCTCCTTGGCCATCTGCACACTCCCTCCCCCAGCAGCAGCCACTAACCTGCTTTCAAGCTGCTTGGGTCTTATAATTTCCTGCCAGCTTCCCCACTGACTTTGATTATTGGAAGCCAGCAGGAAGTTGTGAGGTGGTGCTCGCTTAGTGACTCCAGATTCTCACTTAATGATATCAAGTATTTCAGGGATTGCCATTGCTAAGCATTGTGGTCGCATGAGTTTGTCTTTGTGACTGCATTGCTTGGCAATGGAAATTCTTATCCCAGCTACTATCAACGAAGATGCATAAATTTCATTTGTCTGAGGACTGCACTAGCTTTTGAATCGTATATGTGGGGGTGGGAGAATATTTAAAAATATATAAAATAGGTGGAGACAAAAATAATAATATTGTGATGTTTAACATTATTTAAAAATTACATTTCTCTTTTGCACATAGATATAAAAATAAAGGGATTTTCTTACCTCAATTGATTTGTGAGTTTAAAATGAATTAAGATTTAACATGACTCTGTTCTCACCTTTTTCATACATGTAAATACTGTACACATAAAACACACATATAAAGGACATGAACATTCATTTCTGTAGACAGCAGAAATCAAAGAGGATAACAGAGCTAGTCCACTGCACCTATGATTCTGGTAATAAAAATAAAAATAAGGCTGACAAAAGATTTCAGCTTAACCCAGCCTTCTCTAACCTGGTGATATTTAGATGTGTTTGGACAGCTACTCCTATGATTTGTGCTAAAGCCTTGATTAGTTTCAAATTTGTCAGTACAATTTTGGGAACAGATATTATATATAAGAAATTTAATGTGAAGGTGGACCATATAAATGGTTTCCACATAAACATGGAATTTGTTATTCTAGCATGATCTTTGTCTTTACTGAGTCTGAGGCACAGGAAAGAAGATCATTTTTCATAATTGAAAAAAAAACATACTCTCCTGTTTTTAAGGAATGGATGCAGGATATGAATTTGTTACTCTCTCTCTCTTTTTTTGGAAAAGCTGTTGTGTTCTAAAAATGAGAAGATGATGTACTACATTGCTATATGATTTAGTTTTAATAAACTTATTAAATATATCTAGGTTTTCTTTCTTCACACTTCACACTACTTATCTTTTTCTGTTAGTGATGCAGGTTTTTTTAATTTCACAACTTTAAAATTTTAAATAAAAATTAGGGCTAATACAGACTTCTAGGGAAGGCTGGTCAATGTCACAACATGAAATTGTTCTTTTTGTTAAAAATGGCTATGTGGGAACCAGGGGTGAAATGCTCCCGATCTTGATCGCCCGATCTAGTAGTGATGGTGGCAGGTGGTTCAGAGAACGGGTAGCAAAAATCCCTGCCCCTTCTCTCGCATGCCCAGCTGAGCCGCGCGATCATCAGAGGTTTATTTTACTTTTAAAAGCATTTTTTCTTCAGCCGAAAAAATGTTTTTTGTTTTTTTTTAAAAAAAGCCTCTGATGATCACATGGCTCAGCTGGGATTGTCAGAACCGTTTCAAAGCATTTTTTCTACAAGCTCTTCGGCCGAAGAGGCTGTAAAAAATGCTTTTAAAGGTTTCTGGTGATCAGGCAACTCACCTGGGATCGTCAGAACCCTTTCAAAGCATTTTTTCTACAAGCTCTTTGGCTGAAGATGTTGTAGAAAAAAATGCTTTTAAAAGTAAAAGAAAGGAAAAAAAGTTGGCCATGCCCACCAAGTCACATTACCCACCCACCAAGCCACGCCCACGCCCACATTACCACCACCAAGCCACGCCCACAGAACCAGTAGTACCACGCCCACATTACCACCACCAAGCCACGCCCACAGAACCAGTAGTAACCAATTTTACATTTCACCTTTTACATTTCACCTCTGCTGGGAACATAGGACTGGAGAATATTTGACAATTCCATACCGTAATTCTAGAACTTCACTTTCTCACTGACAACTTTCTGAAAGTTCAGAGGCCTTCACTTGGTCATCCACTTTTTTGCTGCTGTTGGGATACTATTTCATGTACTATGTTTTTTGGGTGGTTCAACTTAAAGTTATTATTGTGAACCATTTTGCATGGGCTAAATGGTGCACAATATTTTAAATTAAGAAATATTATAGAGAGCGCACTTAAAAAAACACAAATGTCTGCAAACCAGAAAGCTTTCCTAGTTTTTTTACCTTAACATTTACTTCCTATGAAGCTTCAGTAGCACTCTTTCATCTCTCTTCATTTACTAACATCTGAGTTGGTAAATGTGATTTTAGAAAACAAATCATTCTTTGTCACAACAGGCAGTTGGGGGCTTATGTGTTTGTACCATCAGATTCTTCATTGCATTAGATGGATTTATGGGCTTTGGGGCTTCAAATGCATTTTCTGTATTATAAAAAAGTGGAAAGAAATGAGATGTTTAGATAAACACAATTAGACTTTGACACTTCGATTTAAAAATATCATTGTGGTTCCTGCCAGAATCCAGGACCTATTCAGGAAGAAGAGGCAATTCTATGAATTAAATGGATGCATATATGTTGCATCCATTTGTACACTTCTTTATACTAAAAGAACAATGCCCTTGTCATGCCAAAGTCAGTGCCATGCCATTGCTCAAAGGTCTTTCAATTCTCTGTATCCACTCATTGTTCCTGGCAACAATATGTCATTGTGGATAGATGAGTGCCATTAATGAGCCACGGTGGCGCAGTGGTAAGAGTGCAGTACTGCAGGCTACTTCTGCTGATCACCTGCTGCCAGCAGTTTGGCAGATCGACTCTCACCAGGCTCAAGGTTGACTCAGCCTTCCATCCTTCTGAGGTCGGTAAATGAGGACCCAGATGCTGACTCTGTAAACCACTTAGCGAGGGCTGTAAAGCACTATGAAGCGAGGGCTGTAAAGCACTATGAAGCACTATAAGTGCTATTGCTATTATAGGATCTTTTACTGAATGACTGAATGGCCACTGATATCTTGAGTACTCAGTGTTATGGTGTTTCCATATTTAGGGATATTGCTTTTGGAGACTGGAGTCATCCACTGGTGGGCAAGAAATACTTAAACTTTGTTTTACCAATGGTTTTTCTTCCAAATTGCCTCTTCCCTGTTTTTCCTGTATGAAGGAAAATATGTCTGGGGAGTTACACTTTTTTCACTCAGGTGAGAAAACTGTTTGGAAGATTTGAAATACCTCCTTCCCCCAAGCTGCTTCAGAAAGGATAAGGTAGATTTTTCCCATGGCTATTGCTTCTGGGTCTGTTTTTCATTTTTTGAGAAAATTCTATGAAACTTGGATATGTTCTGTATATTTTGATCCTTTGCTCTGTGAACCAAAATATAAAAGAGGAAGAATCCAGGGAAATATTATGTCTGGATCTTTCTGCAGTCAATAATGATCCTGTAAATGTTTTGAATTACAGTGATTTGTTGCTTGATTAAATATTTCTGGCAAATATTTTTAGATACTGAATATAATCTCTGCTAAAAACCATACAAGCATGTAAATACATTAGATGTTTCTAGATCAAATGATTTGGCTGTTTATGTATGAATAGGGACCAAAGCCACACGGAAGTGCTCCATCCATAGTATTCTGTTAGTCTGTGATATGAGTAAGGGCTTTCATGTGTACATCTGGACACATGAAATTCTGATAGTCATTGATCTGTAGATGATGTGGAAGGATGAAGAAGGTGTTATTTTGCATGTCCAATATTAGGAGGAGCTTTTCAATGCGGCCATAGTCTCTGCTTCAATGGTGAATGTGCTAATCTTATTTCCATAAGGTTTGAATGTTTCAATGAGCAAATTAAAGTTTCTTTGTGGCCCATTTATTATCTGATTTTCAAGTAGAAACACTGCTAATAATTTCTGTGTGGAAAAGGTTTGGAAATTACTCTTGCCATTAGGTTTCTAGCACAATTATGAATATTTCACTTGGAAGCATATTTAGTGCTGGATGCATTTTGTTAGTTTGGCATGAAACTTGGTTTCATTTTCTGGCAGTTTTCTGCAAAGTATCAAAATTGAAACCATCAATTTTTAAACAGTTATTTAAGAGTGCACTATACTTTGTTGGGACAATACTGTATAAATAGGCATGTTCGCATAATTTGTGAGTGTTTAGTAATTTCACAATGTAAAAAGGCAACACCCTCAGGTCACCCTTGTCACTCAGATCACTCGCCAATCCTAACCTGTCAGTGAGCTCTAAGCAATAAAACAAAAGGCTGCTTAAGCTTTTCCACTCATATTGATACTTGGGCTGAAGTTGAAGCTGACTAAGCATGTCTCTTGCTTAGGAAATTAGCAAATACCAAAACTATAAGAAATCTCCTCAATATATGGAAATCATTTACATACAGAATAAGATTCTTCAAATCTAGATCCATCACCCAAGACCAACATCTGGGCACACAAAATGGTGAAAATTATTTCACCCTGCGGGATGAGAAAACTGCCTTTCCTCCTTACTGGACTGGAACACTATCCCCAGAAGAAAACCATAGTTGCATGTTTTCCAATACAAAGACCAAACTTTCCTATAAATATTTTCAAGTCTGCCTTTCAATGTGTAGTCACCTTTGATTGATAGGCTGTCTGTTTCACTATCAAATAAATTCTACTTCTGTTTCAAGCAGTTGTCCTGTGCTTTTTAATTCAGTCAGGAAAAACCAGAATTTTCTTCTAACAACACTAACTTGGTGTCATCTGAGATAAGGTTTTAAGGTTTTAAGGTGTGAAACTCTGCATAGTTCCAGAGAGTTCATGAAGGACTTTAATATTAACCTCAATTAAGCTGCAGCTCCTCCAGTAGTGCACTCAATATTGGCCTTGTAGTTACCCTACCAGACAGGAATCAAACCAGATGAGCCTGAGAAATTTGGTTGTCTTCTGAGTCTCTTGCCCTATCCACTATCCAGTTGCAGGCTAGGCTGTCTCTTATCTGAACATTGCCTTGGCAGAGACTCTTCTCCCAGTCTCCCAAGTCTCCCAATATATCACTGGGAATAAACCATTCAGCTCAGTCAGATGCTATGGACATGTCTTTGAGCCAATTTAGTTAATCATATTAGTTTCAACTCTGCTGCACATTGTGGATTTTCAGTTGTCTTGTTCTGTATAGAATTATATAACTAAAATATGAATGTATACTTATTAAAACAACTTTATAGGCTCTAAGTTTCATGAAGGAACCTATAGTCCTATACCACTACAACATATAAGGAATTGAACTGAAAAGTAGCAACAGGAATTTCAGGATGGTCAGTATATTTACCCACCAGCTCCTGGATTTATATGTAAGTTAGGGACTTTGCACTAATAAATAGTTACTTGTTGCCTAGCAAAAACAATGTGTGAACAAGACAGGGACAATACTCTTCTGAATTTCAAAATCCTCAGTGGTATCTATGAGTTTGCTTTGAGATATTTTAATACATTTTCAAACCTACAGTGATAACTCTAGTAAAATGCAAACATTTTGTTCACTTAATTTTATTGGCCATCCAACTCCAGTGAACTTTGGGTGGTGTAATATGCATTTCCTAGAAAGCTTGTGTGTGGCTTTTCTTCAGATCTCTAATGTGACCTTTAATTGATAAGCCGATTAAATACTAAATACTGACTAAAAAGATTAGCATACAGCAGATTTAATGTTGAGTGCAGTGACTAGCACAACAGTCATCAGCCCAAACTGGCTGCCTCCCTTGACCCAGGCTGCTTTTCTAGCTGGGAATATAGCATCTGCCAGCTGTCCATTAAACCGCTTTTGCTCTAGCTAGCTGTATGTGAGGCTTGCATAAGAGACCTACCAGTTTGTTTAACTCAATTTTCTGGGTTTATGTGGCAAAATGAACCTCATTCAGACTGGGTTTGCACAAAAGATTCACTTAGAAGGTAATCTCATGGCTTGTGATGCAATATACAGGTAATCCTCAACTTACAGCCATTCATTTAGTGATTGTTCAAAGTTACAAGGAGTATTGGAAAAAGTGGCTTATGACCATTTAGATACTTACGACTGTTGCAGCATCCCCGTGGCCACGTGACCAAACTTCAGATGCTTCGCAAATGACTTATATTTGTGACATTTGCAGTGCCTTGGGGACATGTGATCAGCTTCTGCAACCTTCTGACAAGCAAAATCGATGGGGAAATTAGGTTCACTTAGCAACCATGTTACTAACTTAACAGTTGCTGGATTCACTTCACAACTCAGGCAAGAAAAGTCATAAAATGGGGAAAATTCACTTAACAAATGTTTCACTTAGCAACAGAAATTTTGGGCTCAATTGTGGTCATAAATTGAGGACTACCTGAATCATAAAAATGTAAGGTAAGGGTAAAGGTTTTCCTGTCCAGTTGTGTTCGACTCTAGGGTGTGGTGCTCATCTCCATTTCTTGGCCAAGGGAGCGTTGTCTGAAGATATTTTCCATGGTTATGTTGCCAGCATAGTTAAAGGCACATGGAATGTTATTACCTTCCCACCGAAGTGGTACCTATTAATCTACTTACATTTGCATGCTTTTGAACTGCTAGGTGGGCGGTTTGAATAAACATTTATCATAAGTCAATTTTTGCATTTGCCACGACAAGAAAGGAGTAGGGGACAGGGATCACACTGCATCACTCAGACTCCTAGTTGGCAGGACTCCAAAATTTGAACAGTACTTATTGTGTTGCAGCAGGCTGAGCTGTTCCCAAACCATTGCGTGTATTTTTGCTACCTGGCTTTGAAACATGAAATATGCTGAAATTTCTTGTTTCATTTGACTTCCCTTGCCCCCAGGTGTATTGAACTGGGAAGACTTTTGCAATAGTTTTATTTACATAGAATAGAATAGAACAGAATAGAATAGATTTTTTTATTGGCCAAGTGTGATTGGACACACAAGGAATTTGTCTTGGTGCATATGCTCTCAGTGTACATAAAAGAAAAGGTACCTTCATCAAGAATCATAAGGTACAACACTTAATGATAGTCATAGGGTACAAATAAGCAATCAGGGAACAATCAATATCAATATAAATAGTAAGGATATAAGCAACAAAGTTACAATCATACAGTCATAAGTGGAAGGAGATGGGTGATGAGGAACGATGAGAAGATTAATAGTAGTGCAGATTTAGTAAATAGTTTGACAGTGTTGAGGGAATTATTTGTTTAGCAGAGTGATGGCCTTCGGGAAAAAACTGTTCTTGTGCCTAGTTGTTGTGGTGTGCAGTGCTCTATAGCATCGTTTTGAGGGTAGGAGTTGAAACAGTTTATGTCCAGGATATGAGGGATCTGTAAATATTTTCACGGCCCTCTTTTTGATTCGTGCAGTAAATTCAATAACTACTTTCTCAGGTATCTATCAGACTCTAGCAAAAGTCTATTTAAATCTACTGCCAATGACCTGCATGTTATTCCACTGCCAGGGTCCCACCTTTTTAGCCTGAGACCATGAAATGCATTTGTTCGTGAGCTGCATTTGGCCTCCACTTGCTTGGTAGTTTAAGAAATCTTCTGCAGCATCTCTTCAATGAGTATTTTAATCTTGATTTTTATTCATGGATTTAATGTTTTGTTTCCTGGTTTTGTTTTTAAAATTGTATCCATTCTTACCTGGATGCTTACCAGAGTGGATAAATATCAAATACATAAAATGAACCCACTTAACAAACCGGTTGATTTACCAATAGTTGTATAACCTAAAGTTTCATTCTAAATTCAGTATGGAGAACTCTTTTTCCTAAAAAGATATTTAAACTTTTAAATGGATACATTATTTCACAGATTATATTGCAGTTTGAAAGTAGTAAATATTGCCTTTCTGCAGTTTAAGTAAGGTACATAATTTTTTTTAAAAAATGTTGCTGAAATACTACTTTTTTGTCTGCTTCTTTGCAGTTTGTTTGTATTCTCTGATCAAGATCTACTCCAGAGAAATGGTAAGGCTTTAATTGTCTCCTGCAAATTGTCACTTCCTGAAAAAATACAGGTCCAAAAAATTTACAGAGGAGTTTCAGGTGACTATAGGTCACCAACAGATAGTTTAATTAATTCAAACATTTTTAACCTTTCTGTTCTGCCAGAAATATTCCTATAGTAGCTTAGGAACGATTAATAACAAAGATGTCTGTGTACAGGGATACAAGCTAAATACAACACCAAAGGAAAATATTGATGAGCAGGGAAGCCATAACAAACCAAGCAATAGCTCTTAGAGTCATCAGCTGAAAACAGTTCAAAGAACTGGAACCCATTAGATCTTATATTTCATTAGATTTTTACTTTTTATTTTATTTTATTTTATTTAGATTTTTACTTTTCTTCTGCAGTGGTTGCATCTAATTAGTATGTAAGGGAGTTATGCAGTGATGGCATAACTAAAGGGCATGAAATGCTCTTTCCTTGAAATGCAGGTAGTCCTTGACTTGCAACCATTCATTTATTAACCATTTGAAGTTACAACAGCACTTTAAAAAGTAACAACAGGTCCTCGTATTGATGACTGTTGAAGCAGCCGGTCAGTCATGTGATCAAAATTCGAGTGCTTGGTAACCCGGTATGTATATATGATGGGTACAACATCCTTTGGGTCATGTGATCACCATTTCATCCCCTCTTTTTTCGGCATCTGACATCAATGTCATTAGGGAAAGCTAGATTTGCTTAATGACAATATAATTTACTTAACAATTACAGTTGTTTAACAATTGTGGCAAAAAGGTAATAAATTTAAGCATGACTTATTTAACAACCACCTCATTAGCAATGGACATTCTGGTGCCGATTGTGGTTGTAAGTTAAGGACTACCTGTAGTAGACAAATAGATGAAGTGAGAAAATGCTTTGTGTTTATAACAGTCCATAATACAGTTGATTCACCAGGCTCCTAAACAAAATCCCTGAGTATTAAGAATTGTTCATACTAATGAAAGGTAATAGAAGATTATATCTCTCTGGGTTCTACTGGGTTCTTTTTAAAAAGATTGGCTCAAATTATTCACCATGTTGGCTGCTGTGTTAAACTATATCTGATTGATAAGTTGTCTGCCCCAATACACACACTCTTTCTTTTTAAAAATATTTTTATATCAGTCTCCTCTTTGATAAAAAAACCCCTCAAACTTAAAAAAAAGTTATTAAAATTGCTTATTGCTAGGATTAGTTTTAATTGGAATGTATTGTATGTTGTTTCTTTTGTAGGTCGACGGTATGATGGCAGTGTGAAGCCCAAAATTAATTTACAACAAGTAGCAATAACACAGGTATGGAGACACCAGAAAACTGGATAGTAAGTTCTTAGATGACAATATTTTCTTTCCAAGTCATGTAGCATATTTATGTTCTCTGACCAAATTATTTTCAGTGTTATACAGCATATTGCACCTGGGTTGTAAATCTGTATGATTTACTACATATATATATATATCTTTTTAAAAAAAATATTGATGATACCAGATAAATTCATGGTATGAGTTGGTCTTGCAAGATTTGTCTGCCTAGGACAATTATTACCCTGGTACAAACCCCATTGATTGCAGAAGTAGTGACACATATCAAAAATTAAAATAAAAAGCAAAAGGAAAGGAAAAGGAAAAAGAAAAGAAAAAGAGACTAAACTTTCCATGTTGATAGTATAACTGAGAAATACTCACTTGAAGGTTTTCTGCAGGAAACTCTGGATGACACATTTATTGGTACTTAGGAATATCTGGTATATATTTTATATATTTGAAAATGTAGTTCTATTCTGAATATCAGTAGTTCCCAATTTTTCCCAGAAAGTATTCTAGAATTCTATTACAATTTTTTTTTGGTTTCTCTTAATAGCTACAAGTTATCTTTGTCTTAGGGCCAAAACTGAGTCCAAAATTTCTGTTGCTAAGTGAGACATTTATTAAGTGGCTTTTGCCCCGTTTTATGACCTTTCTTGCTATAGTTATTAAGTGAATCACTGCAGTTGTTTAGTTAGTAACAGTGTTGTTAAATGAATCTGGTTTCTCCACTGACTTCGCTTGCCAGAAGATTGCAAAAGAGGATCACATAACCCAGGGCACTGCAACTATCATAAATATGAGTCAATTGCCAAGTTTCTTAATTTTGATCACATGGCTATGGGGATGCTGCAACCGTTGTAAGTGTGAAAAATGCTCCTGTCATTTTTTTCAGAGCTGTTGTAACTTCAAATGATCACTAAACAAGCTGTTGTAAATTGAGGAATGCCTGTACTTATCAATTAATTGCTCCCCCCCCCCCGGTGTTATTTTCTGCTATGTTGTAATGACATCTGTTGTCTGCTGGCACAAGTGTGCACAGAACTCTTTGGCACGGTTTTACCAGCAGGGTGGTTCATTTACCAACTCTCCTTCTAAAACCTTCTATATTCCTGCTCAGTGTGCTACCACAATCCAATTTATTCGAGAGAAATTCTCTTCCTGTGCTGGTCTGATCTGTATGGAACAAAATTGTGTGAACTCAATAACAATAATGTGGCACATCCAGAGGTGGGTTTCAGCAGGTTCTGACCAGTTCTGGAGAACCGGTAGCAGAAATTTTGAGTAGTTCAGCGAACCGGTAGTAAATATTCTGACTGGCCCTGCCCCCATCTATTCTCTGCCTCCCAAGTCCCAGCTGATAGGGAGGAAATGGGGATTTTGCAGTAATCTTCCCCTGGAGTGGGGTGGGAATGTAGATTTTACAGTATTCTTCCCGTGCCATGCCCACCAAGCCACACCCACCAAGCCACACCGACAGAACTGGTAGAAATTTTTTTGAAACCCACCACTGGGCACATCCTCTGACTTTTCTCAATAGCTTAGCCAAATATTCTGGGCTAAAATTTAAGCCCTCTTAGAATAAGCAGACTGACTCAGAAAGAAATTTAAACAGATAGATAGATAGATAGATAGATAGATAGATAGATAGATAGATAGAGAGAGAGAGAGAGAGACAGACAGACAGACAGATATGGATATAAATATGGATATGGATATAAATATAGATATAAATAGATATAGATAGTATGGAATTATTATGGTTGAAAGTCAAAGGGAGAAATTCCTTCAGTTCCTCCACTCAGGAAAATATATATAAAACAAAAGGACATAAAAAAATAGGACATAGTATAAGAAAATAACAAAAGCAAACAAATTTCTAATAGCTCGGATAATTTCTTCTGCTTTTTTTTTTTTTTTTGAATAATTTTTATTTCCATTTTCCAACATCATATTTATGTACAAACTATTATCCATCATTAATCATTAATTTTTATTTATAACTGATTCAGGCCTGCCCGATTGCCACTTCCTTTCTACACAACCTCCCTCTCTACCCTCTACTACTTTCCCTCTCTACCCTCTACTACTTTCCCATCCTTCATCTCCTTCACTTTACTACTTCCTCTCCTCCTTCTCCACTCCTCCCTTCTTCCACCCTTCTTCCACCCTATCTAACCTTCTTATTCCCCTCCTCCTTCTCTACTCTTTCCTACCTACTTTCTTCCCTCCTTCTACTCCTCTCTCCTTTTCTTCCTGAAATGGCAGTCGAGCATCGCCAATATCATTTTAATTTTTTTAATTTCATATCTTCAAAATTACTGTACATTAATAATCAATCCATGTATCATTTCCCCTTCCCCCTCCTCCCCCTTCCCCCCCCAGACTTCCCAGAGCAAATACCCGGTATTATAACCAACAATCACAAGCTAAAGTATGCAAAATATACATAACCTCCCACCTTTAAAAATTTAAAACTTTAGATCCCCTCACATTAAGAATAAAAAGATAGGAAAGAATAATAAAAAAAAGAAAAGAAAAGAAGCAATACCAACTTCACATATTACTTCTTCTTACAGTTCATTTTTAAAATTAATCCATCTTCTCAAATTCAATTTTTTTCCCCACTTGTATCTTCTGCTTTTCTTATGAGAAAGAAAGGTGTAACAGAAAAGAGTCTTTCTACTGTTTTTTAAAAGCCAACTTGAAAGAGTTGAATTCCTTGGCTCATGATTGCTAGTTCAGATTTGATTTTACAGGACTTTGATGGTGTCTGCCAATTTTCTAGATTGATAGAATTTAGGTTTCATTGACAGACCACATTTGTGTTTTCTTTCATCTCTTTCATGTCTGAGCCTCTTGAGATGGGATTTCTCTTTTACATTTCTGCTATCTCCTGAAATTTCCAGAATTTTTAAAACTAGTACTCTACGTAATGTTACAAAGATTTAACTTTGTTTATATTTTGATGAAAAATATCCACAAATTCAATGTCTGAATTAGCTGACATAATAAAATTCCTGCTGATAAGCAGCTGTATAAATCTTTCCACTATTATTAACATAAATCAATATATCTTCTTGTATCTAGAAGGATAAAAATAACAGTTCGTATCTCAAGCAGTTCATATGCAGATATTTATAGTTTAGCACAATAATTGTATAGTGTTTCACTAAGGCATTGTATCACTAATAGCACTTATGCCATTTCACTCTGACAATAGTAATTTAAATGATATATTTTTTAAAAAATTGTTCAATGAGCTTTGTCTCCACTAATGATTAAACATTTATTAAAAAAGATATCCATATTTTTAGAAACTCTGTTTTTTACTTATGTATTGGGGACGAATAGTAATTATAATTTCTTATGGTGTTTTATATGCAGAGCTTGTCTTCCTGTTAGACAGAATTATGATAGCCACTCTGAAGCAGGGTATTGCTAGGTTTTTACTTTTTTATTATTATAGTCAGAATTGAGAATTTAGTGTAATGTTCTAGTTCTGATTCTGGATGGGCTCCATCTCAAAGCAAAGCATTTTGGACTAGCTTTGACAGCAAGTCATTTATGGAATTGAATTTATGTTGCTCTGGTATCTAGTAATTCAAAATTAAGCGTTAGTAGTATGTTAAAGGAAGAACACTAATTGTTATTTCTTACTTGGTTGCATGCAGATTGGCAATTACAATGTAAGCACTAAAGAGAATTTGGAGAAAGAATCTATGATTCACAGCCACTACAGTCCACTGAATGTCACCATTAATGGAAGCCCCTGTATTCTATTCTGGGCCAGAAGGATCATGATTAAGTTTCAGAACCACACTCAGATGGATCTAACAGACAAAACATTTGGTGTTCACGCATCGGTGGATGTTGCTGATTCAAATTGCAGTGAAGAAAATGCAATGTAAGATTTATTGAGATTCTCAATCATCCAGGTTGTGCTTGTCCCAAAGGTGTTTTTTTCCAAAAGATGACTGGCCTTTCTTGATTTTTTTCTTTGAAAATGTTTCATTTGACATCCAAGAAGCTTCTTCAACTCTAACTGAAGAACTGAAGTAGCTTCTTGGATGAGAAGTGAAATGTTGTCAAACAAAAAATCAAGAAAGTCCAGTTGCTTTTTGAAAAAGCAAAAACCTTTGGTGCAATGCAAAATTGTACCCTACTGTGGAGTTTTCCTAGGTCTGAAATAAAATTAAATGTTTTTTTAAAAAAATCAACAATTCAGTGTCCTTATGGCAGTGAAATGTTGAGCACTGAACTAATTTAATGATTTTGAATGTTCCCAAATATTCTACTTGCTGAAGCCATAAAACTGATGAATGCTTGTCATCCTATGTTTGTCAGAGACGTTTGTCAACACAGGTTGTCTGTGTTTTAACTTTCATATAACCCAAGAAAGAAAGAAAGAGATTGTAAGATAGATTGAGAAGAAAAGGTTTTGTGATGTATAGAAGCTAAACACTAGACCATGTAGCAAGATATATGTATAGAAACTTATACTAAAATTAATGGGATAATCTTCAAGGTATCATAATATCCTGGGTCTGTGACAAATGCAGTTTATTTTAAGCCTAATTGTTGTCTGTTCGTGAACTGTAACCATGAAATATAGCTGTAATTCAATTTTACTATGAATGGAATATAGGTATTACTAGGTACCCTCACTAATGTTATCCTGAGGTCCTGTGAATCCCTAAGGAAGCACTCTTGGATACAGTTGCTGGCTTTTATTCAAGCATTTATTGTACTATAGGAGCTTGGCACAAGCCAAGTGCCACTCTGATACATTATAGGGCCACATTTTTTGCACCAGTGTATGATTTGGACATATCAAGAGTGCATGTTGTGCCATTACCAAGCTCTGTCCTTTTTGTGTGTTGTGATGGTACCATGCAACCATCTTAAATAACTTTGATGAATTTAAATTTAACTACATTCTATTCTTTTCTTTCTCTTCCACCTCTGAATAGTTCTTGATTTAATTGTCCTTTTCCATCTAGGCTTTCACTTAATTTTGGTGACATTGACAATTTGAAAGGATTTGTTATCAGGTATGTTTTCAAATATTAATCTTCACAGCATTATTACATAAAAACTATACTGTCAGCCTATCTCCATTATGATAATGTTAAAATGTGAAATCATGCCACTGTTGCAACAAATACAATTTCTATATTCCTCAGTTGAAATTATCAGGACTTCACTTTGGAAGGCAATATCCATAGGCACAGTTGCATGTTATCAACTTTTAAGAGAATAACTGCAAATATAGTTAGCGTATCTCACTTTTGTGCCCTTGTTAGGAGCAAATACTTTATTATCCTGCACTATGCTTTTACTTAACCTGATTTCTGTTGTCTTAATGTTTTAATGAAAATGTATTTTTATGATGTTTGGTAGTTCTGTTTCCTTATTTTGCAATATTATGTATGCTATGCTGGGCTTTCAGTTTAAAATATATACATATGAGTTTTCAAAATTCCAAATTGCTCTAGGAAATTTTGCTTACAAAGGTGATGTGTGTGTTTTACATATTAATATATGTAAATTAGTGCACTACATGAACATCCAGTACGATTTATCCTCTTATTTTTCTAGCCTTTAATTTAGACAGTGCTTTTAAAGCACTAGACACACAAAATGTCAAGGCTATTGTATTATTTATCTAGAAATGTATTTATGATAAGTTTTAAAAGGAATATTTGCAAACAGCAACAACCTACTCCTCCCTTCTTTTCCATTATCTTGATTTTCTGGCAGTTTAGAGTATTTTTAGTTTTTAACAATGAAAACAAAGAATTGAAAGGCATACATTCTGGATCAACTAAAAAATCCCATGCAATAATAATATGAAGTTGGTATATCTTTATGAGATTTATTTACATATATAAACAAAAATTGGCAAGATTTACTGTAATTATTTTCTGATTTCCCCTGGCAGATTCATTCTGACAAACAGTTACTACAAGTTCTCCATTCAAAATTGGTTTACCTTACACAGAATCCAGCTTATTTACAATCAATCTGTACAAGCAACTTTCAACGCAACACGAATACATGCACCAGCAATCTATTCTTATCACTGTGAACATGTCAGCAACTTGCAGAGATATGATGCACTATTAACACCCAGCTCTGCAAACGATGCAGCCAAGCACTGGGAAGTTACTTTTATTGACTTTCAGGTAATGTGTGGGAAAGCCAACCGAGGCCTTTAAGCAAATACTTATAAGGCTAGATCTGTGAAGTAAGGAAGCTTAAAGAACCTTTCAATGTAGTTCAGGGCTGTCAAATTCCCGGCCCGCGGGCTGGATGCGTCATGCACTAGCCATGCCCACACCCGGTTTAGTGAAGGGGAAAAAAGGCAGTTGCTTTGTTCTTACAGACTTGCAATGGAAGTTTAAGAATTATTCAGAAGTCTCTCTCACTGTTTGTTTGTTTGTTTATTTATTTGTCAACAAATACAAGGAAACAAGTAACAGTATAGACATAGACATGGACACATGCATTTTTTTTTGGCACAAATAAAAGGATATAAATAAGCAAAACATGCCATCAACACATAAAACGAGTGCATATAAATGGGAACAGTAGGACAGGGACGGTAGGCATGCTGGTGCGCTTATTCATGCCCCCTTAGGGACCTTTTAAGAAACGTAAAAGATCCACCGTAGACAATTTAAGGTAAAAGGTATGGGGGTTAGAGAGACTAACAACAGGATCAGGTAGAGTGTTCCAGACATTTACTACTCTATTGCAGAAGTCATATTTCCTACAATCAAGATTAGAGCGAATTACATTGAGTTGGAATCTATTGATAGCCCTTGTGTTATTACGGTTGAAGTTAAAGTACTCATTAACAGGTAGGACGTTTTGGTAAATAATCTTATGAACTAAGCATAGGTCAGAACGTAGACGGCATAGTTCAAGGCTATCCAGGCCTAAAATTTCAAGCCTGATGGTATAGGGAATTTTATTTCGAGCAGAGAATTTATTTATTTATTTATTTATTTATTTATTTATTTATTTATTTATTTATTTATTTATTTTTATACCGCCCTTCTCCGAAGACTCAGGGCGGTGTACAGCAAATAAAACAACAAAACAAATTAAAATACTATAACAAGTTTAAAAATCTAATTCGACCGCTGTATACTTAAAATATTAGCTAAAAATTTTTTTTTTACAAAAGCTAAAACCCTGTTAAAAACCCGCTAAAACCCCCCATATTTAAAATCAATCAGGTCAGCCCCGCTTGGTGAATAAAGAAAGTCTTGAGCTTGCGTTTAAAGTTCCGGAGATCAGGGAGAAGACTGAGTCCCACCGGCAGCTCGTTCCATAGAGCCGGGGCCCCCACAGAGAACGCTCTTCCCCTGGGGGCCGCCAGCCAACATTGGCTAGCCGACGGCACCCTAAGAAGGCCCTCCCTGTGAGAGCGCACTGGACGCACCGGACAATGGGAGGTAACTGGCGGCAGCAGGCGTTCCCGTAAATATCCCGGTCCAATGCCATGGAGCGCTTTGAAGGTGATAACCAACACCTTGAAGCGCACCCAGAAGACCACTGGCAACCAGTGCAGGGAGGAGAGGTGCGCGGGAGAGGTGTTACATGGGAGCTACGGGGAGCTCCCTCAATCCCCTGCGCGGCTGCATTCTGTACCAGTTGGAGCCTCTGGGTGCTCCTCAAGGAGAGCCCCATGTAGAGAGCATTGCAGTAATCCAGACGGGAAGTGACGAGGGCATGAGTGACCATGCATAACAAGTCCCGGTCCAGGAAAGGGCGCAATTGGCGGATCAGGCGGACCTGATAAAAAAGCTCCCCTGGCGACGGCCGTCAGTCAGTCAGTCTATTACTGTGTGTAATAAATATCTCCAGTTATTAGGTATTAGCTGCCATACTGTTGGGGGCCTAACTATTGTCCTCTTTCAAGACTTGCATGTGTGAACTTTTGAGATTTTATATATGAGACAATTGATAAAAATATCAATAAACTTCCCAAAAGAATGATAGCCTATATCCTAAATGTAAATTGGAGAGAAAGAACACGAGATAATCTAGGACAGCTGGCCGGCAGGTGGTGGTGCATGTGTGGCAGAGCTGAGCTAGGGCGACGGCGTGCCACCTCTGGAATGTGCACCATAAGTTTGCCACTACTGATTTAGGACAATGATAGCAAATCTTTTAGACACCGAGTGCCCAAACTGCGCACACGTGCATACTCAAACTGAAAGGTGTGTGCATGTATGTGAATGTGTACATTCGCAGACATGCCCGGATGTGCAAATAAACGGACGTGTACATGCATGGATGCGCGGACGTGCACATGCATAAACATGTGTGTGCGATTGCGTGCGTTGACATGCACATGTGTGTATGGGCATGTGCACATGTGCACAGAGATGAGCATGCACAGCGATGCACATATGCACAGCCGAGACCCGAAGACCAGCTGGCCAACACCAGCAGTGCAGCAAGAGGTAAGATCTTTTTCTTTCATGAGCTTCTGTTTCAGCGTTTGCAGGGAAACAGAAGCTCACAAAAGAAAAGCCACGGAGATCTGCCCTGGGGCGACGGTGCATGTGCCAGCAGAGAGGGCTCTGCATGCCACCTTTGGCACACATGCCATAGGTTCGCCATCATGGATCTAGGACATAATGAAGTTTGAATTATAATATAAACACATTTCATTAAAAGTAACTGTACTTATTCTGGGCTAAGTATTCTTAGAAATGCATATTAGTCTTAGAATATACAGGGTTATTCAGAGGTGGGCGTCACATACTGTAACAACCGGTTTTCCCAGAACTGAAAATATGAGCTTGCGCACTGCATCAAGAAACCAGCGATTATATAGGATGTGATAACGCCAGGGTGGTGGGGCGGGCCCAGCCGCTGGCCATAACTACTGGTTCGCTGGTCCAAACCAGCAACAGCCCACCACTGGGGTTATTAATATACTTCCTCCTGAAAATTCTGGTATCGCCATATTGAAGTTATATTTTTGTTATTGTAATAAAATGATAGACTATATTAATGAATTACATGATCTGATCATTACTGGTTGTTTATTGTTTTCCCAACTAGATGTTGTGATAAGATGAAATGGCAAAGGCACTTACCTGAATAAATAGTTTGAGCTTTCATCTCACTGATTTGGTTTATGGGATGGTTCAATTTGTGTCAAGGTGACACTTGAGAAAGTTACTGAAATTTGCAAAGAGAAGTAAACAAGCCTGTCAAGGAGAAAAATAGCTTAACTGTTTCCACAGCAGGGATATCTGCAGGCTGTGATTGAAAGAGTCAGTTTGGCAGCCTTGACAGTGTGATTGAAGCTCAGACAGTTTTTATGTGCAGTGCACAGAATCGTTGTCTCTGTTTTAATAAGCTATTGGGTTTATCTTTTTGACCCTGGAATTACAATCTTTGGTAGTATCTTGACTAGCCTTATTTAGCCAAATTTCCTTCAGATGTGTTAGTAGTACTGCATTCCAACTCATTTGGGAAGTGAGTCAAGGCTTAACTTCTGCAATCTCGCACATATATCTATATACCAGATTTCTATCCTAGTTTATTTTAGAATTCCTCGATGACATACAAGAAGCTCCACAGAAATAGATTCTAATTTCTATTTCAGCAACTGATACTGGGGAAAATAATTTTGATTACCAATAATGATCAATGAATAGCATGCCCTTGGATTGCAAGGGGAGGTTGTCTTAATTTAGACTATTTGATTTTCTTCACAGATTCAAGGATTTAACATTGAAGATGGACAGTTTGCTTATGCAAAAGATTGTGCTTCCCTCTTCCCACCAGCCATTCTAATGGGTCTAGTGATGTCTCTGATACTGCTTCTTGTTTTAGCTTATGCTCTTCACATGTTGATGCACTTAAAATCCATTGACAGACATTATGAATGCAAAGCATCTTCTGCTTATTATCCACAGATGAAAGATATTGATACAGCAGATGAAAAAGAGCCCCTGAGAATCAATGGGCATGAAACTTATGAACTTAGAAGCCAACAATATTCTAAAATCTATATCTAACCATTATCCTGGGTGTTTGTTCTCATCCCATGGTTAGACAGCAAAATGCTTCAAGAAACTTTTGCAGCTATGACCTCACAACACTTCTGAAACAGAATGTCACAACTTTAATTTCAATCAAACAATTTCAAGTTTTCGTGATTTTGTGGAGATAAAAGTAGAAGTGCTGCAGTGGAGTGCTTCGTTACTCATAAATACAAAAACAGATCACACGAACGACTTCGTTACATTTGTCAATACAAAAAGCAACTTGGAGATGAAAGGAGATGTTTCATGGTCAGGAATGTTTTTAGAAATATAATGTTGACTGATTAATTAATTGCCTGGGATTTATCTAACAAGGTGGAATTTGCTGCTGTTCTAAAGCTGCCAAATTTTTCTTCCCAACGAAAATAAAATATCACAGCCAAAGATGCATAACAAAAATAAAGGTCAGTTCTTCAGATATGGTCTAGCAACATCATGTTCTTTCTGCCATAACCCTCAAGATTCTTTTCCCTTCCTGCAATATACACATGAATTCTATCTTGGTGTAGCAAATAACATTTTAACTGCTAATGAGCTGAAAAGTGACTATGTGCATCCAAAACATTGTGTCTGGTTGCAGTGTGAAATGCAAATGCCAGCCAAACAGCAACCATGTATATGGCTTGTGAAGATATTATATGAATTTTGTCAGTTACATCTCAGTGTTATACAAATTTGCTGTGGTTAGCTTATCTTGTGATGCTTTTGTGCCAAGAGGTATCCTTGGCACTGAACATTGTTCACTTTTGTTGTATTTCACTGAAATTATAAACAGTTTTTGATGTTCCATTCTTCTAATATTGAACTAATTTTTTATGACATGGTTTCTCTGATAAATGATCAAAGAATACCAGACTGTTGGCATTAATTTCCAAACATGTCATTCAGAATAAGATAAAAGAAAATGAATCTCAGTGGGAAGGAAGAATTTAGTGTAGCAATCATTGCCTCTGATACTGCAAAAGTATGAGTGTTGTCTTCAGTTTTAATTTCCAAAGCCTTGAGAGTCACATTTAATAATGTTTTTGAAGAAAACCAAACAATTGTTCAAAGGGAGAAAGCCCCTGATCTCTTGTAACTGTATAAAAAGAATCTATTGTTGTAATACCTTTTGAATTCTACCCCAGATGTACCCTCTATTCTATAAATACATCTCTAGCATGACGTATCTAGGACAGCAATTAGAATGTTTTAGCCCATGGATGAAGAAGTTGTTTTGAAGCCATACCATTGTAACCACTGCATAGGTGGTCAATACTCCTGAAAAACTGAAAGTTTTATTCCAGTGTAGATACAAATTTTGAAATCCCATAAATGTTAAATTTTAAGAAACATTATCTGGAATCAGAAAGCCAAGAACTTAAACAAGCTAATATAAAGCAATGAAGTGCTCTTAATTGCCTTGTAGCATTTTGTGTCCAGAATTTGGATACTATCATAGAAGGCAGAGCTGGTTTTTGTCTAACATTTTTGTTATTATTCATGTCTTGGGAAGGGAATGTGGAAAGTATTCAACCATTAGACTGCATTCTGTTTTCATTTTGTTGTCATCTACATAGCAATAAACATTCTTACCAAGCTTCAGGTCTTAACTATTAATGGTTCTCTTTTGTATATAGAGGAAATAGAATAGAATAACAGAGTTGGAAAGGACCTTGGACATCTAGTCCAACTCCTTGCCCAGGCAGGAAACCCTACACCACTTCAGAAAAATGGTTATCCAACATCTTCTTAAAAATTTCCAGTGTTGGAGCATTCACGACTTCTGCAGGCAAGTTGTTCCACTTACTAATTGTTCTGTCAGGAAATTTCTCCTTAGTTCTAAGTTGCTTCTCTCCTTGATTAGTTTCCACCCATTGCTTCTTGTTCTACCCTCAGGTACTTTGGAGAAGAGTTTGACTCCCTGTTCGTTGTGGCAATCCCTGAGATATTGGAACACTGCTATCATGTCTCCCCTAGTCCTTCTTTTCATTAAACTAGACATACCTACAGTAGTTCCTGCAACCGTTCTTCATATCTTTTAGCTTCCAGTCCCCTAATCATCTTTGTTGCTCTTCTCTGCACTCTTTCTAGAGTCTCCACATCTTTTTTACATCGTGGCGACCAAAACTGAACACAGTATTCCAAGTGTGGCCTTACCAAGGCATTGTAAAGTGGTATTAACATTTCACATGATCTTGATTCTATCCCTCTGTTTATGCAGCCCAGAACTGTGTTGGCTTTTTGGCAGCTGCTGCACACTGCTGGCTCATATCTAAATGGTTGTCCACCAGGACTCCAAGATCCCTCTCGTAGTTACTACTATTGAGCAAAGTACCACATATACAGTACCTGTGCATTTTGTTCTTCTTGCCTAAAGAAAAAGGGAGAAAAAAAAGAATATTGCACAATTCTAATCTCATGTTGTTTTATATTTAAAAAATAAATAGTAGTGATTTCACAGAGCAGATTACATATTAAAATTATGTAACAGCAGATTAGATATTAAAATTACGTAAAAGTTCAATTTTTATATAAATAGAGTAAATGAAACAAAAATAGGAAGAAAGCCACAGATAAAAAAATAATTAAAACCACAGTATACCCAAAGAAATAAAATGGCCACCACACAATAAATATATTTGATATGTTTGGGAAATACCAGGATCAGATAGTAGCAATGCAGCCTCTCTGCTCCATACATGCAGCTATTCTTTTACTTCTTCTGTTCCTCTCAATTACTTCTCAATCTTTCCTGGGAAAAGGACCAGCCAAGTTGACAGGGCATGTTTTATTAGGTTTTGCATCACCCCCTTTTTTTCCTGAGTTACCTGAAAGAAACTAGCAGGAAATTATTCCCACTGCATTCAAGAGTTTGCCCCTATGGAAAGGGGTAGCATAGGGTTTCCTCTGGCCTGCTCCTTCCCTTGAACAGAAGAAGTGAACAGCAGCAGCAGAAATTGCTGGATGAGATCAAGGGCTCTGGAAGTTGACCCCTATTTAATAGATGCCAACAAGATCAGTTTCTAATGCAGGGCCTATATCAATATATTAACAGAGTTGGAAGGGGCCTTTATATCAATAAATTATTCTCCGAATGCATCTCATGACTGAACAATAAGACATTCCAGAGATTCCAGCTGGCCCATGACTTACTTTCCATATAAGGAATCAGTAGATCTGCAACTGAGTATCTGCAACATGTGGAAAGTTTACCAAAAGATCTAATTCAGTTACTGGAAGGGAGTATTATTAGGGTGAGAATTGTTCTTTCTCTGCGCTCTATATCCTCCTCAAACTCAGTTCCATCACCTTAATTATTGCCTAACATTAACCATCCTTATAAAAAGTCAAATGGCTGCATTCAGAGAACACATTAAGCCTCAGAAAAGCTTGAAATGAACTGTATAACCGAGTCACAGGGTTAAGCATCCATACTAACCAAAATACAGTTTTTTTGATTTTGGTTACCTTAATGGGTGGACCCAATTGTTATGGCATGTAAATCATGGCTTTTAGTTTAGGATAAATTGCAATTTCTTCAGTAAACCATGGTTAAAATAAACTCTAATTTAGCATGAGACATAACTCACCTCATAGAGATAAGAGGGATCCAGTAATCTTCATCAACTTCTAAGTACCCAATAGATGTAAGCCACCAAATGACCAACAATGCTTATCCGACCATATGTATGAGGAAAAATAAAATAAAAATGTACAATTGTCAATGATCTGGGCTTTTTAAATAAATGATTGTATTTTACAACCAAATAATAACAATAAATTGTTTTCAAATGCATCCCATGGCTTTTAGTATAGGGCAAATTGCAATTTCTTAAGTAAACCATGGTTAAAATAAATTCTAATTCAGTCTGAGATATTTAAACCAAATAATTGATGTAAAAATCGGAGTATCTGAATGCTGCCTGTTCAGAGAAGAGAAAATGCATTCTGCTTCTTGATTTGCAGAGTACTGAAACCAGCCAGACTTTTCACCATCTGGTCAACCTCCACAAATTTTCTGCAGCTTAGCAACTAAAAATTAAAAAGTAAGATCAGTTTGGCACTGGACACCTAATTTGGTATCTCACTCATGGAAATGGTAGAACATCATTGAAGGGATTTTCATCTGTCATAAAACTGGGTACTTGAGAAGCACATATTTCAAGCTTTAAATCTGCACAGGGCATTATATAACACAATGCTCATATAGGATTTTGTGTCAAAATAATTAGAATGCCATGTTTGAATTATTTATATGGAACAGCAGATGAATATTTTTTTTTTGCATTGTTGGTGGGCTTCTGGAGGGACAAGTTCAAGGCAAAAACCTGGCCATTCTTCTTGAAAGCATAAACCCAAATACAGGCAGGCAGACAATAACAAAAATCTTGCTCCTTAGACTTTGGCACAAAATGTTATTTTCACAATGCAAGGGAGCCCCCTAGTGTCTGTTTGTTAATATTTGCTATTATAAAGATAGCTTCTCTTTATCCTTTAATTTAGGGTTTTGTTTTGTTTTTTGGTAAAAAATTCAGTATGAGAATAAAACCATGACCGACCTTAGAAAGTAACACTTTATAATGATAGCAGAAATGGAATCAAGGTAGGAATATTAACCCAATTTGATAAGAGTATTTCCATGGGAAAGATGATGGCACTCTTCCAGCAAACAGGCATCTGTATGACTCATGGCTCTGATTCTTTACATTCTTGAAGTAAGAGTGCATTAGTTTTATTCTCTTAATTAGGGTTTTCATAATGAATAAAAAGTGGACATTAAAATGCAGCATATTCCTATACTAAGGCACTTAGGCTGCCTCTGTTGATTTCAGAAATCAACACAGAAAAAATATCCAGCAAAGTTGGGCCTGGTTAATACTAGTTTAGGAGATCACTAGAAAATCTTAGAGACCAAGTCCCTCTCTGTCTAATCTCCTTTTTCTACTATATTGCCTCTGCATGTACATGCATGAACAAATACAGAACTACAACTATTTCTGCTAGGACAACTGACAAAGGATAACACCTGTGGAACCACACACCTGGGTTGGCACCTGGGCAAATGTTCACAGCAGCTGCATTGAGTCTTCTGGACAGCATGTTTCCCCCTGCTTTTGAGGAGGAGGGTCTTTGTTCATTCCTCCATATTTTGCAGAGGGTCCTTTCAAATATTTTGTATAACCCTAATGCTCATTGCTTTAGCCTACTTAAGGTGTGTCAGCAGTTTTCTCTGGATTAATCAAGTTGGCAATGCAGTAAGCCCCTTGCCAATTATTGCAGTACTTAAGACTAATCACTATGTAAACATTATTATATGAAAACAGGTGCATATGTTATTGTTTGAATTTATTTAAATTTGAATTTGGAAAAAAAAATCGTTGAAAATAAAAGTAGCTGGGCACAATCTAACCAAAGTTGTGCATATATGTGTGTGTGGACATGTGTATATGTCTACACACTATTTTCCCCTTTAAAGGAAAATTATGTGTGTGTTCAATTATATGTGTGGCTAAAACCAAAGGATTTACATAAAGAAAAAAAGCAATTTTGGTTGGATTATACCTAGTGGCTCAGTCTGCTGCCATTCCTTGTCTAGTGACAAGAGTGATAGTTGCCCTGGTTATACTGAGAAGCCATCTTTGCTGATAGGTTGACAAGTAAACTATTATTTTGAGAAGGAGCCTTCAAAGAAAAATTTCACACTCTGTATTTAATACTGATAGCTTTTCTCAGTCAACCAGGTTTTGCTCCTTCTTCTTGTGATGTATTCACCTAGTAAAAAATCAATTGTCCTTATTGCTTGGTTGGCTTTCTCCAGGATAGAAGAAAGTCGGGCAAAAGAACAGCAGCCACAGAGACCACGAGGATTCTTTACAATGGGTCTATTGCAGATCTATGGACCTCACAAACAATCAAACCTTGATCCTAAAGATAGGACTTGATATAGGCAAGCAGTGATCTGTATAATAGTATTATTTTTTTTGCTGCTGTATTTCTGTACTGACTAAAGCATGATATAATTTTATCTTGTTATGTATTCTAAAATATGGCAACACATTGTAATTTGGCTCCTTGTTATATTACAAGAGAAGATTGGTATTCCTAGCTTGCTTAGCTAAATAAACATGAAACTATTGTAGGTACTGTAGTGCCCGACTGGAATATCCTATGGGAATGTTACATGAGTTCCATTATGGGAAAAGGACTGACTCTAAATGTTTTAAATAAGGCTAAAAAAGAATTGGTGACCCGTATTTTCTATACGATGGAGTTTATTGTTAAAAATAACTATATATTTTCAAAATCTGTTCATTGGAACATAAGTTGTGTTTAGTTATTTATTTAAGAAAATTTATATTGCTGCCTACTCACATATGGCGACTCAAGACAGCTTACAGGACTTAAAAACACAATATAAAAGAAATAAAAATAATAAAAGATGAAAATAATAAAATAATATCACACACACACACACACACACACACACACACACACACACCACACACAACACACACACATTCCAGATTACAACACACATTCATACCAGCCATTTAATGGGCTCTGTCCCACTCTGGGCTCCCCAGGCTCGCTGTCAGAACCATGCCTTCAGGGCCTTCTGAAAGAGTGTTAGACTGGGACCACTCTAATTTTTGGAGGGATAATGTTCTAGAGGGAGGGAGCCACAATGGAGAAGGCCCTGTATTACTGTATCACAGTTTAAATACTTCAGATAATGCTGCCTTGCTGCCTTCCACTGACTTAGTTAAGCTCTGTAGGCTAAAACAGATACCGTATTTTTCGGAGTAAAGACACATCGGAGTATAAGACGCGCCTTAGTTTTTGGGTAGGAAAATAAGAAAAAAGCTGATTGGCAGGTGGATCGGCCTCTTGAAATACCCCCAATCAGCTGTTCCCAGAGGTGAATTTTAGCAACAGGTTCCTTGGTTGTAAGCTCTGTGCCTTGCTTTTTGTTTGCTTTTTTTTTCTGCCTCTGAAACTTCTGAAACTGTTTCAGAAAAAACTTTTATTTTTGCCTCTGAAAGCCTCCGAAACAGTGTTTCAGAAAAAAAGCCTCTGAAGCTCTGTTTGGTGGCTTCTTTTCTGTAGCTCTGTTTGGGGCTTTTTTTCTGAAGCTCTGTTTGGGGGCTTCTTTTCTGAAGCTTCATTTCTGATGTTTTTTTCAGCCACTGAAACCTCCTTTTGAGAAGCTGGGCAGGGCTACATTTGGAGTATAAGACACACCTAGATTTTCACCCTCTTTTGTGGGGTAAAAAGGTGCATCTTATACTCTGAAAAATATGGTAATTTTGTTCAAATCAATTAAGATTAAGATTGTAAGCATACATTAGAAGTAGAATATTGTTAGATACTGACAGCCTGAAGGTTTCTCTTAGGTCTGTTGTTTGAGTGGGAAGAATACTCAAACGTTATTGGCTGAACTCCCTGGCAGCTCCCTATATAAGGGCAGGCTGTCAGAGATGAAGCTGCTGGACTGTACATAGTTATCGAATAAAGAGCTGTTGTCTGAAGCCTGTTTCCAGTCTCTTCACTTGCCTAACTTAACAATGGTGACGAAGGTGGGATTTGTGAAGGAGAACTGAGGCAAAAAGAGCTGACAACAAAACATTCAGCCAGGCAGATGAAAAGAAATGGCTGCCATTTTATGTGCCAAATTCAAATGAGCGAAAAGTGGCAAGAATGTCTGCATTTCACCCACCTATGCCCTTCGATCCAATGAAAGAACACTGGGACACTTATATGACCCAATTTGAATGCTTTATGGAAGCAAATGATGTCTTCAGATTATCAGACAACCAGAAAAGGGCATTATTTCTCAGCCATTGTGGCTGAGAAATAATGTGGCCATGATTTGTTTGACATGGCAGAGTCCCTGTCTGAACCAACTCCGGTGCAATCCATACATGGAAGTCAGGGGTGAAATCTAAAAATTTTCCCTACCGGTTCTGTGGGCGTGGCTTAATTGGTGGGTGTGGCTTGGTGGTCAGATGACTGGGTGGGCGTGGTCAATAACAATAAATAATAAAAATAATTAACAAAGTATACAAAACAATAAGAGGTACCAAAAACCAACTTTCACACTTTACACACACACAACAAAACACAACACAATACAGCTGACTCACACACAATGTAAAAGCAGCTGCACTTCACCCAAAATGGCCCCTGCAACAAGCAGGAACCTCACACTTTCACACTTTACACACACACAACATAACTGACTCACACACACACAAAATGCCACATACAGCTTTGTGAGATTTTGTGTGTTTGTGTAGTTAGAGTGAAATACTACAGAAACACATCAAATCTCAGAAATATTTTATAATCTGCACAAATATTTTATTTTATTTATTTATTTATTTATTTAGATCAGGGGGTCTCCAGCTTTAGTAGCTTTACATTTGTAGACTTCAACTCCCAGAGTTCCTCATTAAGCAAAACAGGAAGTCAAAGCAGGCTGTAATCAGTAGCTGAAGTAAGCATTGCATTGCCAGCCCGAAAGAAGCAGGATGGGGCATTGGGTGGGCATGGGTGGGGGCTCTTGTAAGTGGGGGCTGTTAAAAGTGATTTTAAAAGCCTGTTAGGATCAGGAAACTCCTCTGGGATCGCCAGAGGAAAAAAAGTTTTAAAGTCAGCTTCTCTGAAGATCTCAGCTGAAGTTCCCTCATAGCAGCCCAGAACCTCTTAAAATAATTGTTTTAACATGTAGAAAACATGTTTTTTAAGGTTCTGGTGATGAGGAACTCAGCTGGGATGGCCAGAGGAGCTTTTTAAAGCCCCCCCCGCTTTTCTTTTCCCCCCCCTTCTGCTGAAGAGGTTTTTTTTAAAAAAACTTTTAAGTGTTCTGATGATCCCTGCTCAGCCCCGTGTTCATCAGAGGTTTTTTTTTTTTACTTTTAAAGGCATGTTTTTGTCTGAAGAAAAACTTTTAAAAGTAAAAAAAAAACACCTCTGCTGATGGTGCGGCTTAGCACGGACAGGGAGGGCGGGGCCAGGGATTTTTGCTACCGGTCCTCCGAACCAGCAGCTGCTATCGCTACCTAATTGGGGGAGCCGGTGTGAACTGGGAACATTTCACCCCTGATGGAAGTGCTTCAGAGTATGCTGAAGACTCACTACACTCTGGCCCCATCCAAGAATTTCGGCACTGAATGCAGAAGGATGGTGAGTCCATCAACCAATATATTGCAGCACTTTGGAAAGCCTCTGCCCACTGTGAGTTTAGAGACTTAAATGATATCCTTTTAGATCAACTCATCTGCGGGGTACAAGACCTCTGCCTGCAACAAAGGTTTCTAGCTTACTCAATGTCATTGTGTCAGACAATAGTCCACAATTTATGGCCACCCAGTTTGAGGGATTCCTGGCAGACCAGCAAATACGACATGCCCTCACTGTGCCCTTTCATCTGGCCAGCAATGGGATGGCTGAAAGGATGGTGAGGTCTGCCAAGGAAGCCTTGGGCTGATTAGGACCTGGGGATGGGCAAACCTAGGTAGACAAATTCATCCTGTACTAACACATAATGCCCAGCATGACAACAGGGAGAAGCCCGGCCGAACTACTAATGGGTCACTAGCTTTGGTTGATTTTAGACTGACTTTACCCAAACTATGCCCCAGAAACAATAAAAGAACCAAGCAGCTGCACCAGATCCTTTAGCATCGGGGACCTGGTGTTTACCAAAAAACTTTACCGAAGGACCCCTATGGCTACCAGGAAAAATAGAAAAAGTAACAGGCCCCAGGTTGTACAGTGTCAGATTAGACGACGGGACCAGTGGAGGTGACACATAAACCAACTACGCAGCTGCCTCTGCCCTAACACAGAAACCCAAGAACCAGGCAATACTGAGCTAAAATATATTCCCTCCTTAGCAGACTCAAGCCTGATAGAGATGGAATATGCACCTGAAGAACCGGGAATCCAGCAATGTTCCTACTGTGAACTGGTTCCAGCTGAGCCCGAGGCCCCACCCAAAAAGTTCCAGGAGTTTCCATGGATAGACCAGGAGGCAGCAGCAGGCACTACCACTCAGACCACTGCCACCACACCTACTGAGCTGTGCAAGTATGGAAGGACCAGTAAACGCCCTGCCTATTTGTGTGACTATGTATGCAGAGTGGATTGTGCCAACTAAGAGGGGAGGGTTGTTAGATACTGACACTCTGAAGGTTTTCTCTCAGGTCTGTTGTTTGAGCGGGAAGAATATTCAAATATGATTGGTTGAACTCCCTGACACCTCCCTATATAGGCTGTCAGAGAGGCAAGCTGTTGGATTGTACATAGTTATTGAATAAAGAGCTGTTGTCTGAAGCCTGTTTCCAGTCTCTTCACTCCCCCAACTTAACAAATGTAGTATAGCCAAGCTGGATACACATTTCTTCAACAAAGGCAAGATACAGAAATGGGAATTGAATGAAAGGGGATACAAAAGAAAGCTGGCAGTAGTTATATCTGAGAAAAATCCAGTGAACAATTCAGAAGGGAAGGACCCATAATTTCTATAGCAGCTTGATTTGTTAGATTCATCATTCATTCCTTCTCTCTATCCTTTGTTTACCAGCCAAAACTTTACTGGTCTTGCTGTGCCTCTGGTTTAGAAAAAGATAATTTATCTGCTGCTCCTGTCTAGCACAACCTCTTTAATTAGCTCCTTGTAGATTCATAGCTTGTTTCTCTCTACTGTTTCTTTGTCTTTCTCTCTCTCTGTGATACTCCAATGTGAGAATTTTCCATGTATTGATGTCTCCCATGGAATTCTAAGGTGCCATTTCATGCCCTTTGGCAATGATCTTTGAGCAACATGAAAGACTTGCTTTAGCCTTTGATCTATTGAAACAGGGCAGTTGTGTTTGTAAGGTTCATTTTTTTCTTTCTTTTAAACAAAAGGAGCTTATATTAAGAAGTATGAACACTGCTGATAATTCTTTTCTTATAGCTTCTTTTCACTAGGTCAACTTTTCTCCTTTTCTTCCTGCACTGTTGTAATTTCCTATTCTTTCAGGAGATATAACCAATAAGGCAGAACAGTTATCACAAGCCTCAGGCATCCATCTTCAAAAGGAAGTCAGGTCATGAATGCCTCAAAGTACCTTAATTTCATCTAAAAGTAGCACATTGATGCAGATGCTTCATAAACAAAATATATCTTCTAATTAGGTAAGTCTGGTATTATGTGCCCAAGACACAAACTAGAATTTTCTTCTGTATAGCCTGCAAAGAATCCAACCAGATAACTAGAATGGAGAAACTGGATAAAAGATTAGACAAAAAGCAGTTTTTTTAACCACTACAGAGCAGCAAAAATTATTTTATTGCACAATAAAAGCTATTTTGTAAGTAGGGTAAATAGGTGCAATAAGTCATAAGAGTCAACATTCCATTCACGAGATTCTTTGCAAAATTCTCCTTTTAAATATTTTTAAAGGATCTATTTCTTCAGACTGAATGAGAACTGTTAGAAAATGAAATGTATGCCCAGCATGATTCTGATGATCCTGTCTCTGGGGTCCTTGATTTCAGTCCTGAGGTCCAATGTTATCTGTGTCACTACATAGATATTGTCTCGGGGGAAAAAAATAAAGGACAAATCTGAAAAAAGAGCAATTCTGAAAGATGTTCATTAGGATAAAAAAAAAGTTTTGTTATGTTTATAACTTTACTATAGGAAGGAAAAGTCAAGAGTAAAACCAAGAAAATAAATAATTGAATTAAATAAATCTAAAAGACAGCTTTCTGAAATAAAGGGCTGTCCTTTAAAATAAAGGATGTATGGTCACTGTACACTACATACATGTGAGAATGGAGTATTATCATTTGTTGCACAGTTAGTTAAATGTTTACACTGGATTTGGCATTTTTATCCACCTATCCAGTCCTTCTTAAGGACCTGGGATAGGGAGATGTTGCTTGATCATATTAAAGGTATTGTTGCAGGATGTAAACTGTTCCAAGTAATTCTGCCTTTTGCAATTAACTAAAGGTGATTTTGTCAATGCTGATGATATTCAACTGGTGCTCCAGATGTCTTATGATTGTACCCAACACATCTATCCCTATTGGTTCTATCTTTGCTCACTGTCCAGAGGTGGGTTTCAGCAGGTTCTGGCCAGTTCTGGAGAACTGGTTGCGGAAATTTTGAATGGTTCGGAAAACCGGTAGTAAAAATGCTGACTAGCCCCGCCCCCATCTATTCTCTTCCTCCCAAGTCCCAACTGATCAGGAGGAAATGGGGATTTTGCCGTAACCTTCCCCTGGAGTGTGGTGGGAATGGAGATTTTACAGTATCCTTTCCCTGCCACGCCCACCAATCCATGCCACGCCCACCAATCCATGCCACGCCCACCAATCCATGCCACGCCCACCAAGCCACACCCATAGAAAAGGTAGTAAAATTTTTTGAAACCTACCACTGTTACTGTCTATGGAGATTTTCAGTGATCCAGGTCATAGTTTCATTTCATTTCATTTATTTTTCATTTATTAAATTTCTATACCGCCCTTCTCCCGAAGGCCTCAGGGCAGTTCAGAGCCAATGTAAAACAGAATTCATACAATATATATAGATAAATTAAAAACACTGTAAAAATCTGATTAAATTTTGGCTAACAATTAAAATTAAGTTATTAAAATCAAATAATAAAACCCCAGTTAAAACACATAGTTATCCCAAAGGTGTTTTTCAAGAGGCAACAGGACTTTCTTGTTTTCTCCTGTTGATGATTCTATCAGGTGATTTTAGCTTTTGATAATAGTTTGATGATTACCAGAAAATCTTCTCAACTGTACATAGTCCTTGACTTACAATCACAACTGAGCCCAAAATTTCTGTTGCTAAGTGAAACATTTGTTAAGAGAATTTTGCCCCATTTTACGACTTTTCTTGTTGTTAAATGACTCACTAAAGCAGTTATTAAATTAGTAACACAGTTGTTAAATGATTCTGGCTTCCCACAGACTTTGCTTGTGAGAAGGTCGCGAAAGGGGATCACCTGACCAAGGGGTACCATCATAAATATGAATCAGTTTCCAAGCATCTAAATTTTGATCATATGACTTTTGGGATGCTGCAAAGCTTGTAAGTATAAAAAATGGTCATAAGTCACTTTTTTCCGTTCCATTATAACTTTGAATGTCACTAAATGAACTATTGTAAGTTGAGGACTGCCCTGTAATTCCTTCACTACAAAATATCCTTCACAGAGAAATTTCTTGTCCTCTCCAATTATTATTTATTACTTACAAGCAGAAAATTCTCTTCCATTTTTTCTATCAGTTCTCATTTGAAATATGAAAGAAAATGGCTTTAAAAATTACTTCAAAGGAAGTCAGCAAAATTTCATAAATGGTGTTCTTGCATTTATTTAGGTGTAAGATGAAAAAATAATCTGTATGTATGTTGTCCTTTCACTGCAGAATCATCTCTTCAGCAGTTTGTAATCTCTCAAGGTCCCATTTCTTTCATTAACTCCAAGGAAAATAACATGAAGGAATCTTTCCGATTGAATTATCCAAGATTGGAGCATGTAGGCCAGAATGTCAAACTCGCATCGTCACGGCAGCATTATGTGACATATTGCAACTTCACTAATGGGGCAGGGGCGTGGCCAGCATGTGGCTCATTCAGCCCATGGGCCGCGAGTTTAACAGCCCTGATATAGGCAGTCCAGACACTAGAATTCTGGGAGTTGAAGTCCACACATCTTAAAATTGTCAAAGACTCTTTAGAGAATGATCAAACCCAATCTGTGATGCTAGCTTCAATAAGAAACAAAGCTCAGTCATGTTAAGAGAAATTAGAAAGAAATCTTCAAGGATTTTGAGAACAAGTTTATTTTTGGTGGGGGAGGTTAAAAGAAGAAAAAGCAGAAGCTAGAGTTTGGCATTGCCTTATTTATTATTTAAATATATTTCTGAGGGCTTCTTTCATGCATTTCAGTTCATAATTTTAACTCTCATCTAAATTGCTTTGTATTTAATTTTTTTTAGTTCATTGATCTTTGTAAACTGTATGGGCTTCATTTCCTTCAATCTAGAATCCTGTGAAACTTTGCAGAACAGTGGGTAATGTCATGCCAATACATATTAAGATGCACTGCCTGAATCAATGGTCGGTTTCAAATTTTTTTACTACCGGTTCTGTGGGTGTGCTTTGGTGAGCGTGGCATGGCTTGGTGGGTGTGCCTTGGTGGGCGTGGCAGGGGAAGGATACTGTAAAATTTCCATTCCCTCCCTACTCCGCTGGAAGGTTACTGCAAAATCACCATTTTCTCCCGATCAGCTGGGGCTCGGGAGGCAGAGAAGAGATGGGGGCGGGGCCAGTCAGAATTTTTACTACCGGTTCTCCGAACTACTCAAAATTTCTGCTGCCTGCTCTCCAGAACTGGTCAGAACCTGCTGAAACCCACCTCTGGCCAGAATATGTTGCCACCTGTATGGATGAAGAAAATCCGCAGATCCATGAAAAACAGATGCGATCTGAAAGCAGTATGTCTTTATTTCTGCTGCATAGACCTCTAAAAACTTGTGCATTCCTGTTCACCACAGAGAAGGCTTTCAAGGAATAACTGATCAGCCTGGAGATAAAGCCAGCTAACAATAGATAGCTATTTTCTGTTCCTGCAGGTGCTTAAATGATCTGCCCACACACACGCTTTTGAGGTCAGGAGGATGTGACTCGTCACTGAAATCTACAAACAGAAAGACAGTGTACCACTTCAGGTAAAAATAATAGTTTCCTTGGCTGAAGGCCATGTTACATTTTTCCAAGCACATAATGCATCTGTTTTTTGTAACTGAAGTATTACCATAATTATTTAAGGCAGACAGAATGAACAAAAACGTACTCCACTAAGCAATTCAGCTGTACTTAGATTCTCCCTGTATTTTTGTGGGATATCAGGAGGTGGAAAGGAGTCAAATGCTGAATCCGAACTAAAATTAGGGTTTTCGTTTCTGTTTCTGCTGTAAGTGCGTTAGAGAAAATGCTGCATGTTAAACTGAACTCAGCAGGAAGAAGGGCCAAATAACAAGACAAACCCTGTAAAACTCTGATAAGACAAACATCCGTGGAATTCTTTTGGGCTTCTGAATTTTAAAAAAAGCAAGCCAATAATGAAATACAAATAATGTAAAATGGAGCTATATTGTCCCAGTTCACATGGATATTGTGTGATTCATTAAAACCATGTTCATTTAACAATTATTAAAATCATAAAACAGGATATAAAAACAACAAATTAAATGACAACATCTTAAGTAGCTAAAGTTTTTAATTGATATTAAAAGTTAATAAGACTAAAATTGAACAGGGAAGGCATTTATACTGGTGCTTGTATTGAGAATGCCTTGTTTTTGGTTGTTCCATAGTGAATGCCTGGCAAGTGGATTAAATCCAACAGGGCAATGTTGTTGTTGTTCGTTACGAAGTCGTGTCAGACGCATCGCAACCCCATGGAGAATGTTCCTCCAGGCCTTCCTGTCCTCTACCATCCTCTGGAGTCCATTTAAGCTCACGCCTAATGCTTCAGTGACTCCATCCAGCCACCTCATTCTCTATCATCCTCTTCTTCTTTTGCTCTCAATCTTTCCCAGCATTAGGCTCTTCTCCAGTGAGTCCTTCCTTCTCATTAGGTGGCCAAAATATTTGAGTTTCATCTTGCTGCTGATATTAATTGGTGAGCAGGTACATGAGGGGTAAAGTGAACTATCTGACAGTGAAGTAATTCAGAACTTAATATAGTGTTATGAATACCTTGAATTTGACCTGGTAGCCAGTGCCATGCATTCAAAATAGGGGTAGTGGGTTATCCCTTCAAATGTCCACTTGCCTCAAAGGCAATCTTATGAAGAATGAATTGTAATAATCTAACTTTGAGGTTAATGTTGGGGGAGTCCCTATGACCAAACTGACCCTTTTCCAGAGTGGGGACACTCACCAAGCTACATTAACTCATGAGCAATCTGGGAAAAATAAGAGGAAACAAATGATGACCCACACTTTTTTGATTTTGTAACACAAACTCTGGTTCAAAGTCAGCCGCTCAAAATCTCATGACTGTCCTCTACTGAGTATCCTTTCAGTGAATCCTGTTATTTGAGAGAGAGCAAATAGAGGGTATCAGAAAAAGAAAAAAATGTATCCCCTCACCCACTTTTGATTCTAGCTACACTTCTCGCTTGTTTCAGCATCCACTCTGCATCTCCTATCACCATGATGGCGAACCTATGGCACGTGTACCAGATGTGGCATGCAGCACCCTTTCTGATGGCACATTAGCCAATGCCCCAGTTCAGCTCTGCCGCACATGCATGGTGGTGGTGGTGGTGGAATGTATGTGTGGGGTATGTGCGCATATGCAGGGGCCATGTGTCGTGTCCCACTCCTCCGCTGACGGCTGGGTCTGGGAAATCCGAATCAGGCTTGCCTCTGCAGCTCTGCCCAAAGTCCTAGCAAAGTCCTCAGAGCAGGCAGGAGACCGTAAGTGACTTCAGCAAGATAAGTTTGACTTTTGCCTGACTCAGAGACTGCCAGAAAGTAGCTCCTTTATATAGGCCATGGGGTGTGGCTCCATGACTCAGCACTCATTAAGGCCTGCCCCTCCCTTCCCTCTGTTGCCTCCGCCTCTCCAATCTTCTGATGCGAGGGTCACTCCAATCAGCTGTTCTTGGGAGTAAACCCTCCTCAGGCTCACCTGCTGTGGATGAGGGGGAGGGGTCTAGCTGCTCCGTTTGCCTGGGCATGGAGTCAGGGCTGGGGCAGGGAGATGCTCCTTCTTCTGCAGTTTGTGGGGGCATGGAGCCAGGACTTGGGCCGGAAGGCATACATTCCTCAGTGTTGGGGAGCAGGTAAGAAGGCCCCGGCTGCTCTGAGGGCGGGCAAGACACAACACCATGTGCAGGGGCCACACTTGCATGCACAATGGGTGCATGCGCGGTGCCCACACAATGTTGCATTTTAGAGTTCGGACATGTGTTTTGGACTCTCAGTCCGGAAAAGGTTACTCATCACTGTCCTATCACATACAAAACAATACTTGTTTTTAAAGAAAGGGATGTAACAAGAAACATTTTAATTCAAAGAACTAAATTTTAATACCAATACCTAGTTTTACACTTTTTAGTAGTTAAAAAATTTAGTGGGAATGTGAACAACATGAAGCTTGGCTCCTTTATATCACAGATCTAATATTATGAATATAGATTTTGTTTTTGCTTTTAGTAAAATAAGAAAACCAAAGGGACATAACTCAAGACACAACTGAAAAAATTTGGCTTACGATGCCAAAAAAAAGAATAGTTCCATGAGAAGAAAATAATGTGATTATATCCAAAGCCTCATCAGAAAACCTTGCACTCCTTGAAATCTATATCATTCCATGTATTCACTATCAAAAGATAAAAGGCACAGAGAAGGTCCAGGCTTGCTTTTCAGGAAGTCTATGTCAGATCCAATACCTGAGGCATCATCTTTTGCCTGAACCTGTTTCCTTTCACAGGCAGGTTTCCGCTTAAAATGAAATATTTAACTGTCTTGGCTGAAGAATTTGGAATCTGTCCATTTCCCCTGCCCCCCAAATCTATATTTTTATTTCAACCACTGACTATTTAATGCATGCTTTATTTGTCTAAGAAATACCAGTTAAACTATTCTGAAGTGTTGCTATGTATTACTTTGGTGGCATCTAGCTATTGCAATCTTGTTCATTAGGAAGTAGCCAGCCTTATTTCGTTCTTGCTATTTTCTCTACAAAAATAATTTTAGGCTGGTCAATCATAGAAAGTCTTTTCAGTTAGGAAAATAGTGTAACATGAAGTTTATAGGAATGAGATATTTCCTTAGAATAGATGCATTATAGATACAAAAATAATATCATACTAAAAGGAGTTTCCTTGGCATATTTCTCTTTATTTATCTATTTCATCTGTCTTCCAATAGACTAGCTAGAAACACCATACAGGGAGTCAGGAAAGATATAGAATTTTTAATAGCCTACGTTTCAAAGTGGATAGAATTAGACAAAACATTGAGGTTCATCTGGTTTAGCTGAAATGTAAATATAATTGCATATAAGTTTAATAAATTACATACAATTCAACTATGCCCCATGTCTGTAAGAACATTTCCCTTTTATCACAACTTTTTTAAATTTGGGGGTTATTTAGGCCTAATTAATTACAAATACACACACACACACATACACACACACACACACACACAAAGAGGACTGTGCTATGGAAAAAGATGGGAAAATATGCCTAATATGAAGAATGTAGGCTAATTCTGCCGACTGCCAGCAGTTCGATCCTGATCAGCTCAAGGTTGACTCAACCTTCCATCCTGCCAAGGTTGGTAAAATAAGGACCCATATTGTTGGGGGCAATATGCTGACTCTGTAAGCTGCATAGAGAGGGCACTGTGAAGCAAGACTGTAAGTCTGTTGGTAATGTGTTAAGGTTTAATGCAAATGGTTAGCCCTATTTTGGTTGTATATTTTTGCATGGATAAGCCTAACATGGGAAGAACAGTGAGCAGCTGCTTCCTTCTCTAAGTCATGTTGATGATCTCATTGAAAACTTAGTCTCTACAACTACAGCATGGTTCTCTGTGGTGGGGAATCAACTGTCCTTGAATTTTGTGAATTCAGGCTCAGGGAAAATCTTCTGCTGAAAACAATGGGAATCTCTTTGGACAGACCAGCTGATCAATGACTCATCAGCATGACTAAGACAGGGGAAGGACTACTCACAACTTGTTGGCTTAGGTTTTTAATCTAACCAGAGTAAAAATACAGAAATATGTGAATGTTTGAGCAATATAGGGCAGTAATGGGAAACATATACATACATACATAAAAGGTAAAGGTTTCCCTCGCACAGATGTGCTAGTCGTTCCTGACTTTAGGAGGCGGTGCTCATCTCCATTTCAAAGCCGAAGAGCCAACGCTGTCCGAAGACGTCTCCGTGGTCATATGGCTGGCATGATTAAATGCCAAAGGCTCATGGAACACTGTTACCTTCCCACCAACGTAGTCCCTATTTTTCTACTTGCATTTTTTATGTGCTTTCGAATTGCTAAGTTGGCAGAAGCTGGGACAAGTAATGGGTGCTCACTCTGTTATGCGGCAGTAGGGATTCAAACCGTTGAACTGCCGACCTTTCGATCGTCAAGCTCAGTATCTTAGCCACTGAGCCACTGCATCCCCTATACATACATACATACATACATACATACATACATAACAGACTTCATTACAGAACACTGATGGAGTACAATTAGACAGAGTATTTATTGTGGTTATGCCTAATAACTGTTAATTGGACTTCCTCAATGAGAAAAAAATAGTAAAAAAAGAACATACAGGTAGTCTTCAACTTACAACCAAAATTGAGCCCAAATTTTTTTCTAAGTGAAACATTTCTTAAGTGAATTTTCCCCCACTTTATGACTTTTTGCACCACAGTTGTTAAGTGAATCACTGCTGTTGTTAAGTTAGTAACATGTTAAGTGAGTCCGGTTTTTCCATTGAATGTCCTTGTTAGAGGGTCGCAGAAGGGATCACATGACCCCCAGACACTGCAAACATAATAAATATGATAAATATACGTCAGTTACCAAGTATCTGAATTTTGACCACATGACTAAGGGGATACTGCAGTGGTTGTAAGTGTGAAAATTGGTCATAAATCATTTTTTTAGTGCTGTTGTAACTTTGAATGGTCACTAAATGAATGGTTGTAAGTCGAGACTACCTGTAGTGGAAATCAGGGATGCCTTAAACAGATATTTCTATGCTGTGCAACATTTTAATTGAGAAAGTGAAAGAAAATACTTTTTTTTATTTGGTAAAAAGTTTTATTTTCATTTTCCAACAACCTATTCAATATACAGTCTCTTATTCAACATTAGTCATTAACTTTCATTTGTTACTTATTCGGACCTGCCCAGCTACCACTTCCTTCCTTAACAAACCTTTCCTCCTCCCTTCTCTACTTTCTTCTACTTTCTTCATCCTTCCTCTCCTTCGCTTTTCTACATCCTCTCCTCTTTCCCTACTCTTCTCTTCCACCCTTTCTAACCCTCTCTCTTTCCCCTTTCTTCTTCCTCTCCTTTCCCCCTTTTCTACCTCTCTCTTTCCTACCTACTTTCTTCCTTCACTCACTCCTCTCCCTTTCCATTCCCTTCTGAAATGGCAGCTGAGCAGCCCCGCTTTCATAACATAACATAACATAACATCAGAGTTGGAAGGGACCTTGGAGGCCTTCTAGTCCAACCCCCTGCCCAGGCAGGAAACCCTACACCATCTCAGTCAGATGGTTATCCAACATTTTCTTAAAAATTTCCAGTGTTGGAGCATTCACAACTTCTGAAGGCAAGTTGTTCCACTTATTAATTGTTCTAACTGTCAGGAAATTTCTCCTTAGTTCTAAGTTGCTTCTTTCCTTGATCAGTTTCCACCCATTGCTTCTTGTTCTACCCTCAGGTGCTCTGGAGAACAGCCCGACTCCCACTTCTCTGTGGCAGCCCCTGAGATATTGGAACACTGCTATCATGTCTCCCTGGTCCTTCTTTTGTTAAACTAGACATACCCAGTTCCTGCAACCGTTCTTCATATGTTTTATCCTCCAGTCCCTAATCATCTTTGTTGCTCTTCTCTGCACTCTTTCTAGAGTCTCAACATCTTTTTTACATCGTGGCGACCAAAACTGGATGCAATATTCCAAGTGTGGCCTTACCAAGGCATTATAAAGTGGTACTAGCACTTCACGTGATCTTGATTCTATCTCTCTGTTTATGCAGCCCAGAATTGTGTTGGCTTTTTTACCAGCTCCTGCACACTGCTGGCTCATATCTAGATGGTTATCCACTAGGACTCCAAGATCCCTCTCACAGGTACTACTATTGGGCAAGGTACCACATATACGGTACTGGTGCATTTTGTTTTTTTGGCCTAAATGTAGAACCTTACTTTTTTCACTGTTGAATTTCATTTTGTTAGATAGCGCCCAATGTTCAAGTCTGTCAAGATCTTTCTGTAACTTGAGCCTATCTTCTGGAGTGTTGGCTATTCCTGCCAGCTTGGTGTCATCTGCAAATTTGATGAGTTCCCCATCTATCCCCTCGTCCAAGTCATTGATGAAGATGTTGAAGAGTACTGGGCCTAAAACAGAGCCTTGGGGTACTCCACTGCATACTTCCCTCCATGTGGATGTAGTTCCGTTGAGGACTACACGTTGAGTGCGGTTGGTCAGCCAGTTACGAATCCATCTGGTGGTGGTGCTGTCTAACCCACATTTTTCTACTTTATCTAGTAGTAGGTTATGGTCTACTTCATTTCAAATTATTTCTATTTCTTAATTACATATCTTCAATCATTCCTTTACATTGATCCTTCATCTCCCCCCACTCTCCCCCCTTCCCCTCCCTCCCCCCTCCCACCCCCCGAGACTTCCCAGAACAAAGTACAGGGTATAAAATTAACAATCATAAATTAAAATACAACATAAGTCAAATCCATAGTCACTCCTCTCTCTAAGACCTTAACTCCCCTTCCAGAAACAAAAAAGTACATTCTTCTTCCAGTCCATTATATATCAGTCCATTCCACTCCTAAAATCTTCAGAATCTTCCAATTAAATTAGTATTTCCAGTTCATCAATAAAATACATAGTTTTTAATATCCAATCTTCATCAATTAACACCAAATATATATCAATCCATTCCACTTCTGAAGTCTTCAAAATCTTATAGTTTTTAATATCCAATCTTCATCGATCAAGACCAAAACGATATTCCATCTTCCAGTATTCATCAGAAAGTCTTCTATAATATATCTTTCTTCCTTAAACAGTGTCCCAAATATAATTCATATTTCCAGCTTAAATTCTTAAATTTTTATCCAATCTCCAAAAATAAACAATATTCTATCTTCTCATATCTTTAATATCACTTACATAAATCAAATAACATTGCTAATATTAATATTTCTTCAATTTACCTTACATCTGTCAAATAACATTATTAAAATTATAACTTATATCCAAAATATATCAATTATAACAATTAAATTCTATTTAACCAAATACCAACATTACATCCATAAATTTTTCTATCCTCCAAAGGTTAAACAATATTCCATCTTCCCATTCCTTTATACCTCACATATATCAAATAGTGATATACCCAAAATAAGTCAGTTATAAAAATTAAACCCTATATATATATATTAAAAAAAAATACCATCAAAATCACATCTTAAGCATTCTCCTTCCCCTTGTCTTCTATCTTACACATTTCCTTACACATTTTCAATCTCCAAAAATATCACTTACATAAATCAAATAACATTGCAAATATTAATATTTCTTCAATTTACCTTACATCTATCAAATAATATTATTAAAATTATAACTTATATCCAAAATATATCAATTATAACAATTAAATTCTATTTAACCAAATACCAACATTACATCCATAAATTTTTCTATCTGTCCTCCAAAAGTTAAACAATATTCCATCTTCCCATTCCTTTATACCTCACATATATCAAATAGTGATATACCCAATATAAGTCAGTTGTAAAAATTAAACGCTATATATATATATTAAAAAAAGAAAATACCATCAAAATCACATCTTAAGCATTCTCCTTCCCCTTGTCTTCTACCTTACACATTTCCTTACACATTTTCCACCATCTGCTCACCAATCAGCTTAACATCTAACAATAAAGAATTTCCAATCTTTAATATATTGGTGTAAAAATCTCTTGTTTAAAAACTTATTAAGAAAAGATAAGCCTCCAAAAGTTCCTATAAAAAAAAAATAAAAAAATAAAAAAATTCCATATTTGAAATGAAAAAGTTTGCAAGATTTTAATAGTTAGTTCTGTTTGCTTAAGAGCCATTCATAAACTGTAAAATCTACCAAAAAGAGAAAAAAAAAATTCAATAAACTTTTCTTCTTAAACATTGTGATAAAGAAAAAGGTAAAAAGAGAAAAAAATCATTAACAATTCTTGTTCATTCCATTTAAAAAAGTAGCTTGTTATGTTCTTCTTTATAGTTTCACTTTCCTTTGTATATTGCAAACACCATTTTAAATCCACTCAAGTTGAAAGTTAGTTCAAAGGAAAGCTATTTAAGAGCTGAAGTTAAGATTTATTACTTGCAAATTCTTGCTAGTCCTCCTACTTTGTTCTGTCTGTGTTGAATTCTCTTTAGAAATAAATCTTGGCACAGAGATGGTCGCGGCTTCTCGTTCTGTATAAACAGAAGCACCCTGGGCACGGAGCTTCGTCAGGCTAAAGGGGAGCTCTCACCCTTCGATCCCCTGGTTAAATTCCAGGGGCTCCCGGGGAGCTCTACCCAAAACCTGACCACTCTTCCCTCCCCCTTCACCCGGGGGAGAGAATTCCAAACCGTTTGACAGCCCATTTACGCTGTCAGGGACGGTTTGACGAAACCCAGGGCAGACGATCCCAAAGGAACGTCCACGAAGCCTGCGTTGCCAACCGGAAGCCCGTGAAAGAAAATACTTAATGTATTAAGAACAAAAAGTATGCGGGAAAGAAATTTTGCTAGCTCTGTGGTCAAGTCACTGATGCACTTATAAGGCAAGACAACTTGGGAGAAGTTTGAATCAGGAATAATGAAGCTGGAAGCCTTTGCTTGAAACGCTTATTTTACTGATAGCAATTTGCATTTGTTGCTGTTTTATCCATTTATTTCCCTGTGGGGCAGGGTTGGGTTCCACTTACCTTTACTACCGGTTTGCATCCTGACCATGCTCACTCGCTCTGCTCACTCATGCCCGCGCTCTTCTGTACATGCGCAGATCAGTTTTGATGACGTTTGGATCAGTGGGTGGAGCCTCCTGCCTGTTTTACTACTGGTTCTATACTACTGGGGGCAACCCACCACTACTGTGGGCTGAAAATGAATTATATTAGTAATGAGCATTCTTAAAAAATGTGCTGAAATGTGTGTAGCTGTGGTGATTTTGGTATCTGCTGTTAGAAGATGGGAGTCTGTGGTGTATCATCAGAGAACTCTTTGTCTTAAATATATGTGATCTGCGGCTGGTGTTCCAAAAGTTTCCTTCGGCCGATAATGGCAATTAAACTATTATCTTGGAATGTTAATGGCCTGAATTCACCGCAGAAGAGAAGGAAATTATTTCATTATTTGAAACAATTTAAAAATGACATTACCTGTTTACAAGAAACACATATTAGATCTTGCTAAATGTTGGAGATGCAATTGTGAAGATGCTACTTATTACCATTTGGATTAAAGTATGGTGGATTATGCAGAATATTTTGAAAAAGAAGATTAAGTTTACTCCGCAGTTCTTTCTACTAGGAATAATTATGGACTATACAGCTATAGAGACTAAATTGATTTTGAACTTAATAACAGTCGCAAGACTTTTGATTGCTCAGTATTGGAAGAAAGAAGAAAGTATCAAATCTGGCAGAGATGACAAAAATCTCCGCTTACTTGAAAGACTATACACTAGAAAAATATATTTTAGAATGGAAAATGTGGATTGATTATATTTAAAATAAGTATCAGATAAAAAAAAATATCGAATAGCATATGAGTAAATTTAGGAAATATTTTGTATTAGATATATTTTTGAAGGAGAGGGGAATTGAGAGTGTGACTAAGTGTGGTGTGACTAGAGATTATAATTTAGGAATTATTTTGGATTATGATTGTTAGTTTTGATACCCTGCATTTTGTTCTGGGAAGTCGGGGTGGGGGTGGGGGTAAGGGGAGGGAATTGGGGGGTTTGGTAGAGATGGAGTGATGGTTAATGTACAGGGATTATTGAAGAAATATAATTAATGTAGGGTCGGGTCTGCATAGTTACCATTTTAGAACGGTGAGGAGGGAGAAAAGAGAGAGTAGGAGGTAGGAAAGAGGAGAAGAGGAAGGAAGAGGGATAGTAGAGAGAGAAGGAAGGTGTAGGGTGGAGGGAGGAGCGGATGTAGATAAGAGAAGGAGAGGAAGGTTTGGAAAGTAAAAGAAGGTAGAAGAGGGAAGAGTGTTAAAAAGGGTGATGGTGACTGGGCAAGCCCGACTAATTGTATATAACTGTACATTGGATGAATTATTTGATATGATTGTAAAAATAAAACTTTTTATTAAAAAAAAAAAAAGATTTCACAGCTTTTTTCTTTGCATTAACTGGTATTCTAAGGTGAAATGAAACAAATTCCAACTTGCACAATATATACAGTAAATTCTGGATTTAAATATTTGAGTGGATACATAATCCAAAGTAGATGCCATATATACACGATATTGCATTAGATGCACAGCTCGTAACACAAAGTGCAAGCGAATGTTTTGTAGGCAGCTCCATATAAGTACCTCTAATATGTACAGGCTTGGTTATTGGGATTGCTCTCTACCACAGTCCAAATTCTCTGGCATCCATAGCCACTGGTGAATTCCAATTTTTTTTACTACTGGTTCTGTGGGAGTGGCTTGGTGGGCGTGGTGTGGCTTGTGGGGCGTGGCTTGGTGGGCGTGGCAGGGGAAGGATATTGCAAAATCTCCATTCCCACTCCACTCTGCGGCCAGCCAGAGGTGGCATTTGTCTGTTCTCTGAACTATTCAAAATTTCCGCTACTGATTCTCTGAACTGCTCAAAATTTCTGCTACCAGTTCTCAGAACCTTTCAGAATCTTCTGGATTTCACCCCTATCCATAGCTATACATTCCCTCTTTCTTCCCATAGCTGGTTGTATTTCTGCCTTTCTGATGTGAGATGTAATGGGGAGAACTGGATACATTTTTACATCCTTATTTCTGGGAAGTGATGCAGATGACACACAGAAGGAGAAATAAATGAATGGTCATTAGCAACATACATGAGAGGAATAGGGAACTGAAAGGATAGGAGCTTGAGTGATAGCTTGTTCATCTTTCCCTCCTCCTCAAAATCTGGCAGCTAACTAATACATGTTTTTCCTCAGCTGACCCATGTTGGAGTTCTCCAGACTGAAAAGTTTTATTTACATTGATAATATTTCCTTTTGCTTATCGTACCCTTTTTCTAAAATGGTAAGTCTCTAGCTCCTGGCTTCCTTCCTTCATGACATTTAATCTCAAGGAAAGCCTGCTTGTCCCTTTCTCAAGTGTTTGCCACTTAGAGTAAGTGTATATTCTACACCTCCCTCGCATCCTGGACATAAACTGTTTCAACTCCTACCCTCAAAACGACGCTATAGAGCACTGCACACCAGAACAACTAGACACAAGAACAGTTTTTTCCCGAAGGCCATCACTCTGCTAAACAAATAATTCCCTCAACACTGTCAGACTATTTACTGAATCTGCACTACCATTAATCTTCTCATAGTTCCCATCACCAATCTCTTTCCACTTATGACTGTATGACTATAACTTGTTGCTGGCAATCCTTATGATTTATATTGATATATTGATCATCAATTGTGTTGTAAATGTTGTACCTTGATGAACGTATCTTTTCTTTTATGTACACTGAGAGCATATGCACCAAGACAAATTCCTTGTGTGTCCAATCACACTTGGCCAATAAAATTCTATTCTATTCTATTCTATTCTATTTTAGTCCTTGTCATGCTATGGTAAAACTCTCTTCTTTCATTTATATTGTCAGAACTATTTCCACCTTTGATAAGCTGCATCCATCAACCCTTTTATAGCACAACTATGATGGGAAAATCCACTTAAGAGACTCTATTAAATAATTTGAGACTGATACATTGGTTTTAGCAACATAATATTGGTATTTCAATCATATGCTTTTTATCAGTATAAATCCTTACATACTTAACAACATTAGAATTGGCTCATAAATTGCTCATAAACCATTCCATCTATACCTAGAATGAGGTAAAGACAAATAAGTTAAATAAATAAAGTAGGACAAAAAAAATCTGCTTTGCTATGTATTATAAAAATACATTTTTAAAATAAAATTGATTGCACTCGAAGCATTTAATATATGAGGCAGATTAAAGGGTGTCATTCATATGTAATAATTGTAGTGTATTAGGCTGAGAGTGAATATTGCATCCATACACTCCCTTCTTCTGTAGCTTTACATGCTTAAATAAAATGTTTTTTAGGATTTACTAAGCCACAGTTTTTAATATACTTGAATTGTAAATTGTGGCGCAAATTGAATTTATGAACCAGGATAAGAATTTATAATGTATTTCAATTGATCCCATGATTCTGTTTACAACTCAGATTTTTGCAGATGAAGTGGCCATAATTAAATGAAATATAAGTTCCCCTAATAATTCTGAATAATGCAAACATAATATGGCTATGAAATCAATCATGCAGCCAATATATGCAATTTCCACTGCCAAGGTAATTATATATTTTGGATTCTATTGCTAATGTATAAATTAGTATATATTATACATCTTTCACTATTTATCTAGCCTGAATACATCTAACTAAAAGAGCATAATACTGCTTGTTCTTAATTGTAGATGTTATGTTGATGGACCACCCAAAGATGAGTTCTGCAATTGTTTGCAGAATTTATGCTGTAGGCTACAAAGATTTATCTTGTCACAACATCTGAGTGAAGTAACAACAACAACAAAAAAATACCACTGCCACAATAAGTAAACAAACTAAAAAAGCAAGCAAACAAACAAAAAAGAACACAGCTCTCTATGACATGTGGAAATTGTTAGATTGATTATGTCTTTCTTCCAGTGAACTGAGTGTAATCCCATTCCACTCAAAGGGACAAATTGTTGTTCTACAATAATAATCCCCATTGATTTAATTAAAATGGAAACCTGAGTTGAATTGACAGCTAGATATTAACAGCTGTCAGTTTTCAATAATTTCTTCTGTCAAATGAATGTTTATTTACACAAACCATCCTGCCTATGTATACATAGTATACATGTATAAAGTTTATATAAACTGTGATGGGGTTATGGGATCATGTATCTATATATCACTTTTATTGCAATTTCCTGCTGTCTTCTTAGGATGTAATGTTATGTAAACCTGCAGAGCGTGGGGCAGTGAAAACATCCATAAAAAGACAAAGAGACTGTCATTTAAATTGGGAAAGATTATCACTAAGGAGCAATTTCCCCTGTTCCTTACAAGTTTATGACACATCCCTTCTTCTGGGCTATTTACAGTAGTTTGTTGACAAGGCACATATGCTTATTAGAAGCAAAAAGGATTCTTGCGCCAGTCTGTCTGTATCTTACTACTGCAGAGAACACAGGAAATCAGTAGAGGGCATTGCCTGCCTTCTGTTTTAATTAATAACACAAAGTAGGAATACTTCTAACTAGCACATGGATCAAAGTTTAGAGGGTCAATGTGAGTCCTCTCTGATTTTTAAACAATGTCTGGGAATTTGAGTGGAATCAATTTGTAGATTATGTGAATAATGGTGAGAACTGTGAGACAGTTTGGTCTTTTTCCTGAAATAGAAGCACTGAAGCAATCATCTAGCCTCATGTCATGGACTTCCCTGTGTGCACACCATGACAATAGTGCAGCACAGAGACTCTTGATTTGCTGGGAGTCTAAATCGTATAAATTGAAAGGATTTGCTCTTGTAAGCTGCTTTATGCAGCTGCTGTTACTAGCTGCCCTGAGCAGAATAGGCAAAATTCTAAGATCCAGAATGAAGTTCTTGCCAAGTCTAATATTAGGGTCAAAATAGTATTTTTTAAAATCAATGTTCTTAATGTACTCACGAATGCTTGGAAACCTTTCGCCGCGAGCTTAAAACCTACTTATTCATCTGCGCTGGACTGGGTTAGTGTTTTAAGTTTATGGGTTTTAATGGGTTTTAGTTTTAAATTTTAATTGTGGCCAATTTTAATAAGTTTTTTAACTGTATTTTAATTTGTATTTATAGTATTGTATTTTTACTTGGCTGTGAACCGCCCTGAGTCCTTCGGGAGAAGGGCGGTATACAAATTTAAATAATAAATAAATAAATAAATAAACAATATACATGACTATTTCTATAAAATTCAACTAGTATTGAGAAAGAATGTGAAATCCCTCAGTAACTTACATATCTAAAATCCTGTTCCACACATAGCTATGCTTCTAGTATCTCATTGGAGCCTTGTATGGATTATTATGGGTTAGATAAGAATCATTTACAGATAGGCCTAGCTTTACAATTCTAATTGGGGCCAGCAACTTCTTTGGTTAGTGAAACAGTTGTTAAGTCACACCACAGCTTGCAATTTCTTCCACCTTCCGCACTGACTTTGCTTGTCAGAAAGCTAACTGGAAGATTGCAAATGGCAATTGCATGGTCATGGAATGCTGTGACTGTCAAAAATCTGAGATACTTCTATATGTCGCATGTGATCTGTACATAATGCTCTCCTAAAAAAGAAAAATCCACAATGGTTATTGGCACACTGCCATAGCAAAAAAACTGAATTGCTTTTAGAAAATATGAACTTTGACAAAATATCCCTTTATCAGTTACAAATGGCAGCACAGCCTGTATTCATATATATATTATTCTACAATAACAGAGTTGGGACCTTGGAGATCTTCTAGTCCAACCCCCTGCTTAGGCAGGAAACCTTATAGCACTTCAGACAAATGGTTATCTTCTTAAAAACTTCCAGTGTTGGAGCATTTACAACTTCTGGAGGCAAGTTGTTCCACTGATTAATTGTTCTAACTGTCAGGAAATTTCTCCTTAGTTCTAGGTTGGTTCTCTCCTTGATTAGTTTCCACCCATTACTTCTTGTCCTGCCCTCAGGTGCTTTGGAGAATAGCTTGACTCCCTCTTCTTTGTGGCAGCCCCTGAGATATTGGAACACTGCTATCATGTCACCCCTAGTCCTTCTTTTCATCAAACTAGACATATCCAATTCGAGCAACCGTTCTTAATTTGTTTTAGCCTCCAGGACCCTAAACATCTTCTAATGTATTATGATATTCTAGGTCCATGATGGCAAATCTATTGCACTCGTGCCAGAGGTGGCACGCAGCACCCTCTCTGATGACATGTGAGCCGCCGCCCCAGTTCAGCTCGCCGCACATGCGTGCACACCTCCCACTGGCCAGCTGTCTTTGAGTCTCTGCTGCGCATACATGGAGGGTGGCATGTGCGTATGCGTGGGGCCCGGGGTATGTGGGGGGCATGCACGGGGACCTGGTGCATTGCATTTTAGGGGTTCGGGCATGCACGCGCACTTTGGGCATTCAGTTCAGAAAAGGTTAGCCATCTCTGTTCTAGGTTCTGGGGAAAAACTTTATGCCAGCTAAAGAACTAGCAGCTGTGATTTCACATTGTTGTGTATATAATAATAGTAATTTATTAAATTTATATGCCACCCAGCTCACAGCGATGCTGGGAGTAAGTTACCAAATATGGCATTTCTTTGTACTTAAAAACTTAACCCATATTGCTTAGCTTTCCTGCATTCAACTTTTTATTTTAAAACCCTCTTGCTTGCTATTTTTTAAAAAACAAACTAATCTAATTAAGTTATTTAATACAAACCATACTAAGCTTCAGCCTTAGCCTATTTATTTAGATGTATTCATAAAATCCCCCTTTTCCCTCTTCTTATTCTCTTCTCCAGATTCATACACAAAGCACAGGCTAAGTCCATCCATTATGAGTTAGTGATTGTGGTATGTGTTGCTATGATCTTTTAAAAGGTAGAATTAGGCCATATGTTAATCTATGACCATTTCTATATAACAGGATTCCATACATCTAAAAATAATAGCCAGTTAATTTGCTCGATCATTCATCATTGGACATCAAATATGCCAAGGATATTTGTTGTAGCTGTTATAGCAATATTGGAATGTACTTACTGTGGCATTGGAAAAGTATATTTCCTTGAATAACAGGCTTCAGTATATTTACATTTGGGGTTGCCTTTAATGCCAAAGGAAGAAGTATTTTTAAAGGATGGAAGATGGCTATCTTTTCTTAAGAGAAGTTAAGAATTACTGCTAAGGTAAACCAAAGAGATATGAAAATAGCACATCTCTGCCAACAGCATGCTGATATTGGTTGGTTAATCTTTTTCTTTTAATCAACTGATATTATGTTGTGAAGATAGCTGTATTTTAAAAGCCTCCTATTCTGAGTGCTGAAGTGGGCTGCCTTAGGTATGATGGTATACATTAAAAATGCATTAAAAAAGAAATTATTTTGATAGAACATCAAGATAAATGTACAAGAAAATACATGTTTAGCAAAGAGGAATGTGTTGCCCTCTTCATTTGGCACACTTAAAATTAGGATTGACAGCCGAATAAAAGGGTTGGAAGAGCTATTACTATTTATGAGAAGAACAAAGGACGGAAGTAATCAAGCTTGCTGATGGTCAGACCAATCCATGTAACTGAGAATGGATTAGGGAGATAACATTATTATGTGTTCAAATTTTCAAATTTTCTTTTTGCCCCCCTCCCCATTCAGAAGAGAAAAGGCATGTGGTATAATGTCACAAAGTTCACATTTGGACATTTGGGAAGCAATTGTGGGACAATAATAATACAATCATAGATTTGGCTGGATTGTTACTGGTGTAAATTTTGCTCATACAAACTAGTAGTAGCTAACAAATATTTAGACAACTTTCTGCAGGAACTGCAGATAGCAGCTCTGGTGTGGGGAAAGGGAAGGAAAAGAAGCAGAATTATGGAGCGAGAAACACAATATAATGTATAAAATAGAACAGAACAGAACAGACTTGGAAGGGACCTTAGAGGTCTTCTAGTCAACCCCCCCTGCTTAGTCAGGAAACCTTATACCATTTAAGACAAACGATTGTCCAATCTCTTCTTAAAAACTTCCAGTGCTGGAGTGTGTTCATTGTGCCATTGCATGTTTTGCAAATGATTTTGAATTCCAGAGTGTGTATGTATTTTGTAAAGCTAGTTCATTGTTGGAGATCAGATCTATTTTTCTCGAATCACCTTCTGATTAGCAGTTACAATGTGCCTCCATTTAAGATGGGCTATGACTATATTGACTGGATAAATACTTAAGAATATGCTTATTTTTTTTATTTTATTTTATTTGTCACACAGTATATATAAGCATAAGCATGAAATAATTATACAATATATAAGCATATAAATGAGTATGAGTAAACCTGGAGAATTTAGCTTTCATATAGAATTGCATGTTCCCTAAAGCAGTTGAGGTTGCAGATCCCTTTCTCTTCTGTCAGAGTGCACACAGTGTGACTATTTTGAGACAACCCAGGAGCAAAATACAGTAAACAGAGGTTTGTCTTTCAAATAGTGGTTTATCTACAAGGAATATATACATACAAGTACTAGGTAAAGTCAGGCAATCAATCATCAACAACAGCACAGAAGCACATACTGAGAGAGAGAGAGATAAAGCCCTTACAGGGCCTCTCTTATATCACAGCCTCTTAAAGTGGTAGCAGTCAAATAGCCCTGCTGACTCATTCTCATTGCATCCTCATTTCAGTATTACAACATTACAGCATTACAACATTACAGCAGCTGGTCAGCTATTTAATCATCAGTAACTTGACATTTTCCTTTCTGAGTGGGACATACAGCATAAGAAGAATATTGCTGACTCACACCAAGGTGTTTCTAACCCAGCATTCCAAGTTCCAGTGACCAATCAGATGTATCTAAAAACCTCATAGAAAAGACTTAAGGGAAATAGCTTTCTTTAAACAATGTTAGATGCACTGTTTGCAGCTAAACGTGCAAAAAAACACTGCTACTTGAGATTCTGCAGGGAATATTTGGTCCCCAAGCTCTAGGATAAAATATGAAATATTATTTATCAACTTTACAATTCTGAATAGCTTGAATCAGGTGACTTGATGAAACTTCTGTTGTAATCTACTTATCTAATCTCCCTTTTAGAACTATTTAAATTGTTGGCCATCTAATGGCAATGATTTTTACTTTTAGTTATATATCTTGCTAAGTCCCGAATGTTTCTTTATTTTACTCTAAGTTTTATGTGAAAGAAAAAAAATCTTTTTCATGTCATGTAAAATCACATGCTCCCCACACCAGCCTTTTCTATCATATTCCCACTTACACATTTCCTCTTTAAGCTAAACAGTTCCAAATGCTTTTGTCTTTTTCTGAGTGTGAGCACATGTTCACTCTGGCAGCTTTCCCCAGTTTGATGTCTTCAGATGTCTTGGGATTACAGCATTGAGAGTTTCCAGTCAATAGAGCCAAGGAGAACTTTAAGAATCATACATGTCTAGAGCTACTGTATTATAGAATGCTACATAAGGTTTTATGGATAAGTTATAAGTGACTGTATGTCATAGATACATTTGCTATATTACAATAGTATTTAAAGTGGCAGAGGATTCATTTGTTGCTGAAAATAGATTGCATGACAATAGCCCTACTATTGCAATATTGCAATATTTGTCATCTGATTTTAGATATTTTGTTGTCGACAACTTGCCCTCACTTAGTTGTAAAAATGGAATGAGTTTGGACCAGTTACTCTTACTCTGCCCTAAACTGGGAAGTGGAAAAACATCCTGGAAGAAGGTAAAGACATACCAATGAAGAGAAAAAGAAAAAGAAAAAGAAAGGAAAGGAAAGAAGGAAAGAAGGAAGGAAGGAAGGAAGGAAGGAAGGAAGGAAGGAAGGAAGGCACCAAAGTGAGGTACTTCGATGAGATCTTCAATATAAAAAAGTGGCTAGCAAGCAAACTAAGTGCTTTCTTATAGTACATTTTTATTATATGGAAACTAAACACATAACTGGAAAAGGCAGCCAGGTTTAATCATTCCCCATGGAAAATAATCATAGCTTTTCTTGTGTGGGAAGAATGAGAGTCTGACTCTGCTTTAAGTGTTGAGTGAATCAGATAAAGTTAATTTTCCTTTTTTTTTTTTTATCATGACCATGTAAGGTTGAGTTTGAGGGAGCCATAATCATAAAGCTCCGAAGAGGCATGAAGTGATCTGTAATTTATGTAAGAGAGCCCAAGAGCTGACAAATGAACAAGACCAATTGGCTTGTCATTCTGCAGGAAGATGGGGATGTATGAATGTCTCTACTTTTTGTTGATTAAAGTACGCGTAATTTTTGTATATCAGATCACTGCTGAAATAACTGATTTATTTATTGAAATCAGGAAAAGCATGGATGAGGAATGAAGAAGAATCATAAAAGCTTTAGTCTGAGGTTTTTCCCCCCCAAATAATTTGCTGTTCCAAGTTTCATGGGAAAATCTTTTTGGCATACTTATTTCTCTTCTGGATCTGGAACAAAGTGCTTCTTATTTATATATCTTTTTGTAACTGCAGATTGTTAAAGCCATAAAGATAGTAGGTACCATGTTTCTCCAAGTGTAGTCAAAATGATATATGTATATTTGGAGTTTTCACTAGGTTTTTTTAAAATTAAAATTTGTTACAAAAGGAGAAATTCAGAAATGAAGCTTCTATAGAAAGTGTAAGAATGAAAAACTTTTTAAGAACATGTAACTTGTTAATGATCCATGCTATTATGAAGACACGCAGAATTACAGCTCCAAATACCATAAATATGGTAACAGGAGATCTCACAGGCAGAAGTCACAAATAAGGTGACTTCTGGGAGTTAATTGTTTAGGCTGAATGTATTCTTCAAATTATATTACTTCCACTTTCCTTAATAGCGATCTTAGAGCTAAGAAAATGGTTTTTTAAAAAGGAAAGTATTTGAAACATACTGGTGCTGTAGAAATTATATTATTTGCAAGTATGTGAAAAATTCCACAGATTCATATATTATTGCTGAATATATATGTTTGTTTCCCGTAAATAAAACTGCCCAGTCAAAATTAGAAAAAATTATATCACACTGAAACAGCTGTGGTCCTTAAACACAAAGTACAAGTTTTATGTATATTCATTTGAACAAGTTAGAACAGCGCGTGTTCATGCGGCACCAAGTGCAGAAAAGGAGCACTTCATAATCACACTAAGAAAACTTCGTGGCAAAATAATCAAATGGTGGAATTTTCAATTTTATAAAATTAATGATGGGAGATATTTTCCTTATATTAGATAAACTGCTTCTATTGCTACTGTTATTTCTCCCCCTGAAAATAAATCCTAAATAAATCCAAAACATTTAGGCCATTTTTCAGAGAACTGAACATTTTTAAGATAGCTATGAGAGCAATTTGCCACTCATCTGCATTTAAGGATGCTCACAGAACTGCTATTTTTATTGGCTTCGTCTCTTGTTTCCCCCCCCCCCCCAGTCCAAAGCACTTCTGAACCTGCCTCACTGTGGGATGACTTGAGGCAGGGGTGTCAAACTTGCATCGTCATGTGACGTATCAGGACTTTCCCTCCCTTCACTAAACTGGATGTGGGCGTGGCCAGCGCATGACGCATCTGGCCTGTAGGTCATGAGTTTGGCAGCCCTGATTTAAGGGGTCATGGATCTCTTATTTTTGTAATAGCTGTTTTGGAAGGGACAGAGGGAATAATCGGGCTACATTTGGATGGGTTTCAGGCTTGTGAAACTAAGAGGCACCCACTTTTATCTTTTGTTATCCACACATCAATTGCTGAGAGGGGAGGAGCCAGAAAAATATTTAACACTCTTTACACTATACCCTCATTTCAATATACCTATTAGATTAACAATTTCATTTTGTTAAATTGTTCTTTGGAAATGCAGCTTTTGCTTTTTGCCTTTTTATTGCTCCTCTAATAACACCCAGACTTAACAATTACCAATAAGAAAGACAAAACAGTTTCAATAGTTGATGTGGAAGTACCCAGAGAAGCAGAGTAAAAGAAAGAACTGGAGTAAATAAATATATAAAGTCCTGCAAATAGAAGTAGAACGACTATGGCAAAACGAAGCAAAGACTGTACCAATACCATAATAATAGGCATCTTGGATGAAATCACAAAGCATCTGGAAGACCATTTATACACCATCAGCTTTGACAAAAGCATCATCACTTAATTGCAAAAGGCAACTTTACTTGGAACAGTTTACATCCTTCAAAAATACTTTTAACAGTATCAAACAACAACATCTGCCTATCCCAGGTCCTTGGGAAGGACTTGATAAATGGGTAAAAATGCCATATCCAGTCTAAACATCTGGCTGACTGTGCAACAAACCATAATGATATTAAACTTCAAGATTTGAAATTTAAAATTGAAAGTTTATGGAACAAACTGGCTCTGTGGTCCCAGTGGTTAAGATAAGATCCAAGCAACTACAGGTCAAACTACAGTTTTAAAATTCCTAACTGATGAAGTCCAATAGCATCTAGTTGAAAACAAGCTCCTTCCACCTGAGCAGAAAGGAAACTGCCAAACAAGAAAGGAATTTCTAATTGACAAGATGATTTAGGAAAATTGCAAGAGAAGGAAGATCAACTTGAATGTAGTTTGCGTTAATTACAAGAAGACATTCAACTCTCTGCCACATGATTTGTAACAGTAACAGAGTTGGAAGGTACCTTGGAGGTCATCTAGTCCAACCCCCTGCTGACACAGGAAACCTATACTAGGGATTTGAACCACCAACCTGTCTGATTGACAAGCTCAGCATCTTAGCTACTAAGCCACCTAAGGAGCTGCCAATGAATAATCAAGTGGCTAGATACAACAGGAGTAAATCAAAATATCAGAAGCTTTGTGCAAAGATGAAAGGCACAATATAGAAGACATAGTTGCTGGTCAATGGTGATAGACAAGGAGAGGTTAATATCAAGAGAAGATAGTTTCAAGGAAATTCAGTCAGATCCACCATCTTGGCCTTGGTAGCTCGCTGGCATCGTGCCATCAAAGCACTGGGTGGGTGGGGGACGGGGAACAAATGAGCAATACACCCAAATGCATTTATTGTGGGAATTAGGAAGGGGGGGGGGAAGAGCAGATCTACATGTAACCAGTTCATTCCAGGCACCTTCATGTTCATTTACCCTGAATGTGGAAAGTTAACAGCCCAAACACCTCAGTGTTCCCAAAACATCTAAGCAGCATCACATTGTCTGAATTTAGACTGGACATGTGCGGGGGAGGGGGGAGGGATGGGGAATGAAGGAAATAGTTTTGTGTTGCTGTGTGGGAAACTTAGGTTCCACCTGACTTTACTGCAACCAGCATCTTTTAATAAAAAATACTACTATTTTTCACTTCACTTTTCACCACAATCAAATGGAGTTGAAGGTTTTTCTTTCCTAAGGAATCAGACTGGGGCAGGCCTGATACCCACTCTCAACGCTAGTTTGTTATTGTATTGAATCCTCCATCAACAATACTGAAAAAATCAGGCCTTTGCTATCAAACGTGAAACAAAAATCTGCCAGGCTTTCTCATCTCCTTTATATGGATGATCAGAAGCGTTATGAAAAACCATTATCTGAAATAGAAATATTGTATTAATTTAAAGTTAGTTAGTTTATGAACTTCCTAAAGGACCATCCTCCAGCAAAGTGTTGACCTAAAAAACCTTCATTGCAGCACCACAGGATCTTCCACAATTAGCATTTAGATGGGAAATGATGATCAGGAAATCCCAGAACTGTAGGTGAGCCTGAAGGTTGAAAAATATTCCTGAAGGAGGCATGGCAAATCACTTCCATACCACTGTGAAGAAAATTGAATGGATGTGCCAGGAGAAAAGACCTCCTCCAAGGTTTAATTATCTTTAGTCATATAACTAATATGCTATTCTGCTATTCTTTAATATATTTGGATAGATATTTCACAATATGGTTTAGATTTTACAGTCCAAAATTATTTGATTTCAGTATCATCCTTTCTTTTAAATTCTGCTGGTGTTTGGAGTTGACAATTTTTATAAGCTTGTCAACAACCTGAAATCCATTAGCTGGAATTTGTTTTCTGAATACATCCACCATTACTGCTTTCTGTCTCCTAGAATTAAATCTACATTTGATAAGATTGCCTATGAAGAATTCTAGGAATGTGCATCTTGATAGCAGCATTCCTTTATTAGTCCGAGTAATCTTTATAACAGTGGCAAATCCATTTTTAATTTACAATGAAAGTAAGTAGTACATTAACTTTAGTACAGGTTGGCCATTTAAGCAAGATTTAAATTAATTATTTTTGACCACATTTTTTTTCTTTCATATATTGTAATCTGACATTAGAGCCAGTAAAATATTTAAAATAATTTGTTCCAAATCTTTCCCTGACTTGTTGCCCTTGTGTCCATGTTTAAATAGGTTATGTGTTGTATCCTAATAACCTTGGCAAACTACTCTTCCAAATATTTGTGTTTGTAGGTGGGACTGAAAAGATATAATTGAACATATATGCCTTACTCACATTACTTAATATAGAATGTTGATTTAATAGCTATGTTGTAACATCTTGTTTGAAATGGTTGCTGACTGATTTTTCTGAAGGGTGTGTACCAGTGTAAATAAAAAAGAACGGAATCCAATCTTGGATTTTCTTTCTCACTTCAGCTGATGATTAATATGTTGCATTCATTAGATCTTTACTTAGGTGCTTAACTTGCTTGCCAGATTAACTTTTTATCTTGATTGACTAATTACTTAGAGAGTGGTGGGCTTCCTCCAATGGAGCTCAGACATTCATTTATCTGGGATGTTTCAATTTCGACTTGTGCTTTGAGCATAAATGAGCTTAAATGGCCCTTTCCAACACAGTTACTATGATTTTGCATTTTGTTGTCAGGTCTAAGGTGCATTTTGCTGATAATAAACAAGGGCTGTCTCTTCTAAAGGGATGCTCGCCACTTTAATTTGTTATGCATGACTACATTGAAAACAAATGAACCTTACTTACTTTTAAGTAAAACAGTACTTAAAATTTAATCAATATAAAAGCTTTTAAATTAATTAAATGGATAAATCATTTGAATAATTTTTGCTCTCCAGGTTTTTACCTGCAGTTTTATGATAATAAAGTCATGACAAATATAATTAAAATTATATCAAGTGCTAATTTATTTCTTAATAAATCCATTGACTAAAATGACTTGCTAGATGTTGAGAATACTTTTAATGTTCCTTTACTTCTCCTGATTTTTTATTAGTATTTCATTATACCGTAACTTCATTCTAGATTCCTGGCTTGTCAAGCAGTGATTTATTGCACAATGTCTATCTATTCTTATTTAATCTATGCCAAACATCTCTATCTTATTTATACTTTGCTGCCTAGAGTTTCTTCTAAATCCCATCAGAAGTCCTATTACTTTGCCCATAATTTTGTCAGGTATCTGATCATAGCGTGACAAATATGTTTGGTTGACATCACATTGGTCTGAAGCCTATGTGTGGTTGGTAAGGTCTATTTATTTAATTGGTGGGAGTTTCTGGCTAGCTAAGTCCTAGACTGAGCAAAAACAAGCAGTTTCATCATACAACAATTTTACTGACCATAAAAATGATTAACTTTATCTAAAAGAGACTGAACCTTTCATTTCATCAAAAGTTGTAATATATTCATAAAACACAATTCTTTTCATTTCTCTTGGTTATGTTTGCTTTATCTTTCTTAAGGTGGAATTGTAGAAGAACATTTCAGAGCTTAAATTAGACTAGGAAACACAAAGTGAACACTAATGCATGCCTAAGGAATACCTCACCATTTTCCTGGATCATGCTAATTAATGCTTTGGGATTGATTTCTTGTCTCTTTCTTGATCGATTCTCTTATGTTGGAAATCCTTTCCAGATGAAGAACATTTTAGAATGGCAGGAATCAGTCTGCAACTGGACAAAACCAAATTCAGGAAGCCCTTTTTCTGAAATGTAATGGCATTCTGCTTATCTATCGATAAATAGATTGCAGAAAATATGACTTCTGTAACAGAATCATCAGTGCTTGGAATACTTTACCTGACTCTGTGGTCTCTTCCCATAATCCTAAAACCAAAAACTTTCTACTATAGACCTCACCCCATTCCTAAGAGGACCATAAGGGGCGTGCATAAGCGCACAAACGTGCCTACCGTTCCTGTCCTATTGTTTTTCTTTTCTTCTTCATATATATATATATATATATATATATATATATATATATATATATATATATATATATATATATATATATATATATATATATATATATGCTTATACCTCCTAATATTTACTCATATATATGTTTATATCCCTTTCATGGATTACTGGGATGGTAGGGACCTAACAGACCTAACCTAAATGGCAGGGACCTAACAGAGGCAGAAGAGATTAAGAGGAGGTGGCAAAATTACACAGAAGAACTAGACAAGAATGAGCTTAACATCCCTGATAACCACGATGGTTATCTAACCTTGAGCCAGACATCCTAGAATGTGAAGTCAAATGGGCCTTAGGAAATCTGAGCAACAACAAAGCTAGTGGAGGAGACAGTATTCCAGCTGAGCTATTCAAAATCTTAAAAGATGATGCAGTAAAAGTGCTACATCCAATTTGCCAGCAAATTTGGAAAACTCAACAATGGCCAAAGGATTGGAAAAGGTCAGTTTACATTCCAATTCCAAAGAAAGGCAATGCCAAAGAATGTTCAAACTATCACACCATTGCACTCATTTCACATGCTAGTAAGGTTATGCTTAAAATCCTACAAGCTAGGCTCCAGCAGTATGTGGATCCAGAACTACCAGAAGTATAGGCAGGATTTCGTAAAGGCAGAGGAACTAGAGATCAAATTGCCAACATACGCTGGATCATGGAGAAAGCTAGGGAGTTCCAGAAAAACATCTACTTCTGCTTCATTGACTATACTAAAGCCTTTGATTGTGTGGATCACAACAAATTGTGGCAAGTTCTTAAAGAGATGGGAGTACCAGACCATCTTATTTGTCTCTTGAGAAACCTGTATGCGGGTCAAGAGGCCACAGTGAGAACTGGACAGGAACCACTGATTGGTTCAAAATTGGGAAAGGAGTCTGGCAAGGCTGTATACTATCACCCTGCCTATTTAACTTATATGCAGAACACATCATGAGAAAGGCGGGGCTAGATGAATCAAAAATTGGAATTAAGATTGCCGGAAGAAATATCAACCACCTCAGATATACAGATGATACCACTCTAATGGCAGAAAGCGAAGATGAACTAAAGAGTCTCTTGATGCGGGTGAAGGAGGAGGGTGCAAAAGTTGGCTTGAAACTCAACATTAAGAAAACTAAAATCATGGCATCCGGCCCTCTCAATTCCTAGCAGATAGATGGTAAAGAAATGGAGGTAGTGACAGATTTTATTTTCTCCAAGATCACTGCAGATGGGGACTGCAGCCAAGAAATTAAAAGACGCTTGCTCCTGGGGAGGAAAGCTATGGCAAATCTAGACAGCGTACTAAAAAGCGGAGACATCACCCTGCCAACAAAAGTGCATATAGTCAAGGCTATGGTTTTCCCAGTTGCAATGTATGGCTGTGAAAGTTGGACCATAAGAAAGGCTGAGCACCAAAGAATCGAGGCCTTTGAACTCTGGTGCTGGAGAAGACTCCTGCGAGTCCCTTGGACTGCAAGGCGAACAAACAAGTCAGTTCTAGAGGAGATCAACCCTGACTGCTCTTTAGAAGGCCAGATCCTGAAGATGAAACTGAAATACTTTGGCCACCTAATGAGAAAGAAGGACTCACTGGAGAAGAGCCTAATGCTGGGAAAGATTGAGGGCAAAAGAAGAAGGGGACGACAGAGATGGAGTCACTGAAGCAGTAGGCATGAGTTTAAATGGACTCCAGAGGATGGAAGAGGACAGGAAGACCTGGAGAAATGTTGTCCATGGGGTCGCGATGGGTCGGACACGACTTTGCAACTAACAATAACATGTTTATATACTATATAATCTTTTTGTATGATACTTACATATATAGTTGTGACAAAATAAATAAATAAATAAAAAATAAAAATACTCTTGATTGTCATAAAACAATCTATTTTTTTTGTCCAGCTAGGTGGCTTGGTTAATTATTACCACTTTGTATTAGACAATAGGAAGATTTGACTATGAAGCTCCCTATAAAAGCCCCCAAGAAGCTCATTTTAATTAGTGACGAACTATAAAAGTATACAAACATGAATAAATATCTTGATAATATCATGATCAGGGGGATATATTCTTAGTCTTGACTTGGGTCAAATACAGAATGAGAAATATCTTAGCAATATGATTCCTGAGGAAACTCATTATGCTATGGGCTGATTATGATAGAAATTAATTTTTTTAGTCATTATATAATACCGTCAATACATGTATTCTCTCTCCCCTTCCTCCCCTCCTCCTCCTCCCTCCTTCCTCCTTCCTCCTTCCTCCTCCCTCCTCCCTCTCTCTCTCTCTCTCTCTCTCTCTCTCTCTCTCTCTCACACACACACACACACACACACACACACACACACACACACACATGTTTGTTGATCTCAGTTCTTTCTTCTCCCTTCAGAAGGGAGTGGCTCATTCTGGCTGTCTGGACATGACTTTGTTAGTGTTTGTCTGTTCACATGGGTGACTCACTCTTGGAATATTAATGGATGGGATAGGAGCCAAATCAAAGACAATTCCATTAAAGTTTCTGAGTTTGCAGGGTTCTTACAAAATCAACATGCTGTGCAATGTTAATATTTGACCAGTGAAACTGCTGCTTCCCTTCTCCCGATTTTGGCTTTCAGCCACATAAAACACAAGACAGATGTTATGCTTTAGTAGGGTCAGGGTTATCAAGGAGGTGTGATTAATAGCCCATTGGTTTCTTTTTGACACTTTATGTTTTGTTTATTGCCAGGGAAACAGAATTCATTGATAGTCTTGTCTCTGTGAAAAATACAATTGAATAAACTATAAAGAGAGTGAAGAAAAATTGGGCTGGAACCTTCTTGATCTGAAGGCTAGTGATACAGATATATGGAAAGCCAGAGGTTAATGTCTTCTCATATAAATAACAAATGTAAATGGAAACAAGGTGTTCCCTACTGTAAAATGACTTACTATCATATGATCAAGGCAAAAAAGTAGACAGCAGAGACAAGTAACTTTTAGAAAGCCTCAGAGTAATTTGTTAGTCTTTGATGTAGGAAGTTATTTATAACACACAGCATTTGCTGATTGTGTGATATGGCTTGAGGCAGGTATGAATGGTCAAATATTGTACGCAGTAAAATCTGGAGCTTCAAAATTGAAGATATAATGGACTGTATTTTACATTTTATGTTTAAGACAATCTATTTTCATCTTGGAGAGCTTTTCCATAAGTTAAGATTTTCTTAATAAATACAAATTATACCATCTCTTTGATGTGGGAGGTATTTTGGAATATATTTCTCAAGTCAATGATTCAGAAATTTTATGTAAAACTTCTGCCCCAAAGGACAGTACCTGGTGTAAAGGAGATATTTAACTTTTGCAGTGTGTCTTAGTAAAATGGTGGCAACTGGAGGAACAGCTCCAAAACATAGTGAATGTGAATATAGTCAGTGGTCACAATGTGATCCTATCACATTTTGACGGGCAATTTTCATTTGACACCTCTTTGATTCTGGAATGGGACAACTCGACATAGCCAACTCTGCCATGGGACAATTCGCTGTGGGACAATTCAACAATTCAATTTAATTACTTAAAATAATTAAAATATATTTTAATTTTTGTCATTCACATATCATTTTGTTCCTCCCTGGGCATCCTTTCTTTAATGATTCTGTTTCACCTTTTCTTTGATATTAGTGTAACTCTTGTCCTGCAGCAAGTTGCCTGTGGCAAGTTGGCCATGGCAAGTTGGCTATGGCACAGTTGAGTCATGGCTTCCATTTCCATGGAAGCACAATTATAATCAAACTGGCATAAATTTCATCCTCATAACCAATTTCCTAGTTTTCTTTCTTTTTTTTGCTTTAGTCTGTCTAGATAAGAATCTCCTTAACCAGGTTGATGTTTTGGGTTCTGAAGAAGAACGGCTGGACATAAACATTTGTATCAAGAAATGGAACAAAGATGCATACTTTTTAATCCCCTGATTTCTCTCTATTTTCATTTTGGTCTGATTATTTGCTGCAGATATGTTATATTCAGATTGATAAAAAATCATCAAGAATTGATAAGGATGAGTCTAAAGATTCTGATAAAGAAAAGTCTATTCAACTAACCAAATGGTTATATTTTTACTTAAATCAAAGCAATGGCTAGTAGTATTTTAATAAAATTTGTTAGCCTAAAAAGGTCCTGCCAGATGACTCCTGATTTTTTGCTATGTAGATTACTCTTCTCCTATAATTTCTGATGTATGGAAATTTTTGAAATAAGCATAAGTTAAATATAATCATTAAACATTTTTCTTATTTCGTTTTAATTAATTTGGCACAATAAAAAACTTTGCTTTGGAAATTCCATTGCTTGTACAACTGTACAACTTAGTACAACTGATCTAGGAATCACAACTTCAAAGTTGCTATCATTATCAGTCATTAGGTTAGCAAGATCCATTTTTAAGATTTATCTTCTATATTCTGTTATGTTCAAGTATGATAAATGTCTTTTACTGCAGAAAAATGTAGTAACTGAGATACCAGAAGAAGGGATTTTAAAAGGCTCATTGCCTCTAACTTTAGCCTAATCTAATCTTTTTATCTTCTTGCCTTTACAAATGTCATTCAAAAACCAAATTAAATCCATGAAGTGATGTTGGTACAGCTATATTGCTAAACTTGAAAAGAAGATTAAAAAGTATGAGAAAGAAAATGAATGGCTATGTATTGAAATAACTCTTAAAGCAATCTAACTATATGGGAAAAGACAACAGATAGAAAATTTGAAATTAAGTAGCAGTGAAAATTGAAAGGGAACCAAAATTTGTTAAACAACATTAAAGTTATTAGTTAACCAATTGTTTCAATATTTAGTAGTAGAGATTTATAACAAAGCATATATAGCAGGGAAGAAATGCTCCGGGTTCGGACTGGATCGCGCAATCCAGTAGCGATGGGGGTGGGTAGTTCAGAGAACCAGTAGCAAAAATCTCTCCCCCCCCCACCCATGCCCACCCTATCACCCGGTCCCCACTTGCCTACTTAGCAGCTTCTTGCTTCTTTTGGTCTCGCTCGCTATTCCGGCCTTGCTTCGGCTGCTGCAATCAATTGCATCAGCTAGCAACTGAATCTGCCTGCCTTTTCCCTTGAATTGGGTAAGTTGGGGGGGGGGGAGCTTTAAAAAAATAGTTAATTGGGGTTTTTTTAGGAGTTTTATTTTTTTTTAGACATAGCAATTTAAAGGAAGTTTTAAATTTAGCTGCTTTTATCTAAAAATATAAATAAAATAAAATAAAATAATAAAATAAAATAAAATAATAAAATAAAATAAAATAATAAAATAAAATATTTGTGCAGCTTTCTGAGATTTGGTGTGTTTCTGTAATGTTTCACTCTAACTACACAACACACAAAATCTCACAAAGCTGTATGTGGCATTTTGTGTGTGTGTGTGAGTCAGTTCTGTTGTGTTGTGTTGTGTGTGTGTAAATGTGAAAGTTGGTTTTTAAGCTGCTTGTGGCTGTGTGAGGTTCCTGCTTGTTGCAGGGGCCATTTTGGGTGAGGTGCAGCTGCTTTTACATTGTGTGTGAGTCAGTTGTGTTGTGTTATGTGTGTGTAAAGTGTAAACGTTGGTTTTTGGTACCTCTTATTGTTTTGTGCACTTTGTTTATTATTTTTATTATTTATTGTTATTGGCCACACCAACCTGGCCACCCGACCACCAAGCCATGCCCACCAATTAAGCCATGACCACAGAACCGGTAGGGAAAATTTTTAGATTTCACCCCTGATATATAGGTACTCCTTGACTTGCAACCATTTGCTTAAAGACTGAAATTACAAAGGCACTGAAAAAACTATGACTGGTTCTCACTTAGAAGTAACGTAATCAAAATGGTCACATGATCACAATTCTGGTGCTTGGTGACTGGCATGTATTTATGACTGTTGCACTGTCCCAGGGTGATGTGATCACCATTTGTAACCATTTCAACTGGCCTCTGACAAGCAAAGCCAGATTTGGTGAAGGACTGCATGATTCACTTAATAACTGCCGTGATTTGCTTAACAACTGTGGCAAAAATGTCATAAAATAGGGCAAAACTCACTTAGCAGCTGCCTTGCTAAGCAATGGAAATTTTGAGCTCAGTTGTGGTTGTAAATTGAGGACTAGCTGTACTTAATGTTTAAGGATTACGAACTGATTTAAGACAAGTACAGGAGCTAGTCATTTTGTGCTAGGTAATGGACTTGTCTTTGGAAGTTTGACCCATGTACTGTACAGTATTTTTAAAGCAACTGTGAAGGACCATGTTCAGTATAACCTGTCCTAACAATTTCTGTTAATTGTCTTCCTTATTTGGTATGGCCTTAACGGATGAATGAAATCAAAGAGTTTGGGAAAACAGGCGGTCTCTCTCTCTCTGTCTGTGTGTGTGTGTGTGAGTGTGTGTGTGTGTGTTTGAGTGGAAATTTAAGGAATCTATTTTGCTCTCATTCAACATTTGGCATCTTCAATCTTCCAAAGACAAGCCCACTATTTAGCACAATATCCATATCTGAATCTGAAAGGGTAAATTGGATGTTCTGGAATCATATGGGAACTGCAAAGGGCAGCCATGTGGTTCCAGGGAAAAATGCCTAATTTAAAACATAAAGCTTCTACATCTGTGCTTTTACATGCCCTAAGCAACTTTTCCAAATTGTTTTTGAAGCTCTGAAGTACACAGTACAACTAGACTACTTAAACAGTGCTGCAGTAGGAATTATATATGGAAATGTTGTGATTAATTGTAAGTTATTTGTTAATTGGCTTCCCCTTTTTTTGAGCAGCGTAAGTAGTAATTATGCAAGGATACACTGAACAACAGCAACCATAGCACCATGTAAAGAGCTGCTGGAAATATTCATTTGATTGTGAATACAATCTAATACCTTGTATACAATTGTAAGGAAAATCTTCACAGATTTGCATAAAGGATAAAGATACTATGTGTTTCTTTTAAAGAATATTCACTTAAAAATCTAAACCATATTGATAAATTTGCAATTACCGGTAGTAATTAGTTACACATATTATTATATTCACTAATTCATTTCTTCAATAAACAATAATAGTCATCTTAGTTTCTGATTATCTGCAGTTTGCTTTGGCAGTTCTCCCGGTGTTATCTGATCTGGCCTGAAGCCACTTCTCTGATCTATAGGCTCTTGTCAAAATATCTGATTACCTTTTTTTTTTAAAAACCAGAATGAAATATTGTTCCTCATGATTTAATTCCCATGAGTGCAGTTTTAGATTGGCTATTCTATCTTTCCATCTGGGTTTTCTCTGGTTTAATGGTCAATTATATTATTATCTATGATTTCCCCTGTATTCTGTACTAATCATGAAATATCTTTTTATATAGAAAGTGAACTGTTGGAATTTACACTGCAGTTGAATATTCCACTCACTGTGAAATTAAACCATTGACACATCCTTTAGTGCCATTTCCTATAAAAATTATTCAGCTAATATTTATTATCTGATTATCTGCTAATGTATGAACTTACATTTTTATGACATTTTATTTGGCTTGGGAAAGTTAGGATCAAAATAGAACCCATAAAATTGAAGGTTTGATAATAATCAGAAATCTTATACACTGAAGAACAAAATGGTATTTCTGTACAGTCAAGTATATTCAAAATTTAAGGATGATGTATCCAGTGCCTCTGTTGTCACCAGCAATAACAGTGCCAGCTATTATTAAAACTGGGCCAAATACGGATTTTGAAACCCTCATTCCAATTTCATTTCAAAACTTGTGCAAACTAGTTATTGTGGTATTCATGGAACCTGCTAAATTTCCCACTCCACTTGAAGTTCTTTTTCTTTTCATTTTTTTAGTAAAATAATCAGATCTCTTTATTTTTATTTGAAGAATATCTCTCTATACCATAGGAATTATTAGAAAATAAATATCATGCATGACTTTGATTCAGTGCTTAGTTTAGAATTAGGTCCATCTTCTCTGAACAAAAAAATGTCCATCACTATAGCATCCATTTTGAGAGAGCACCTCAATTCCAGTTGTTTATCATAACCCCAAATGGCTACTTTCCATCACTAATATGCAGAAAATGCATGGATGTACAAGTATATACTCTTTGTTCATCAACGTGGTTACACTATGTAACTCACGGATAAAGATTATTTTAGCTTGACTCCAATTGTTTTCAAACCTTCCTAGCCTTTCCTTGTTTTCTCATTGGATTGTCGCAAGAACTCAGAAGATCCTTCCTCCAATTGATTATTGCAATAGTTTCACTCAAGATATTGTGTATGTATGTATGTGAGATAGTGAGAAGGAAAATGAGAGAGAGAGAGAAAGATATACCTTCAGCCAGCATTATCTTCCCAGCTGGATTGTTCCTAGAGAATCAATTCTGGAGGGGTTAGCTAATGTCCCATGGCTATATTTTACTGAAGGTATTTTTTAAATAACTTACTTCTGCTGTCAAAAATTGCATTTCTGAAAATAATTATTTTCCTTTTACAGAAGAGGGATTTTTTTCTTTTAAAATGGGTATTATTTATCTGCAAAATTATATTTATATACATTTTCAGATTTTTTAAAAAAGCATTAATAATATGCATTGGCTTAACAGAAAGGCTGCTTGTTCTTTTACTTGGGAGGAGTCCAATTTGGACGAAGTCATTTGCTTGCTGCCAAAGATAACAATTTGTAGGCAACAGACAGGAAGCTGGTGAGTCTTATTCTTCAAATTGCTTCCCCCCCCATAAAGACTTCCTTCATCCGTTCTCAGTAGAATTACACTTCCCTCTCATTTTCCTTCATACTGCTGTAACAATGATTAGAAATATCAATAATTAAATGAACTATAATTATCTGCACTTGTTAATAATTGTCTACAGTTTTGAAAACAACTTCATTTATTAAATGTTGCCAAGAGCTTAAAAAAAATCTATTATCCAATTTAAAAAAATAATAACTTCTATTTCTCTTCACTTCAAGTGTGCCTCAGTGTGGAACCTTACAGATGTCTGGGACTATGTGTATCATTTATTTGGTAAAGTTAGTTGGGGATATCCTGCAATCTAATGTATCTGGACGGCACCAGGATGGGAAAAGCTGAACAAGAATACGTAAACTTTATGGTATTAGTTGTAAATTGCATTTCCAAAACATTTTACACTCAGTGTTTTTTTGTGATCTTTGCAACAGCTCTTTAACATGTTGTGTCCATCTTGAACATAAACTAGGGACCTGTTTCAGATATTTCAGGAGACCTTGGTTAGTGTGAGGTTGGAATGGCACAGCCTTGGATAGCTCCAAGTGTGCATATAGCGTGCATAAGAGCACAAACGTGCCTACCGTTCCTGTCCTATTGTTTTCCTTCGTTATATCCAATTAATATAGTTATTACATACTCATACTCCTATATATGCTTATATATTGTATAATTATTTCATGCTTATGCTTATATATACTGTGTGACAAAAATAAATAAATAAAATAAAATAAATAAAGAAGATCCCTCCTTTGACCACCTCCCCAACTTAATTGAAACACCAAATCCCCCTTAGGTCAGGTTTCCTTTCCTATCCTTTGCACTCTTTATTAACAGTGGAGAATAAAAGGAAGAGAAACACATGTGCATTTTCCTTTAAGAAGGTATCATCCCTGATTTTAAATTCTGGATTTGACAGTGAAAATTATTCACTGTTTCCCCAGTATTTTTTCTATCTTCAGACTCAAACACATCTTGAGTAGTGCTTACTATACAGATATTCAGGTTTGGGTGTTTGGTTATTCAGGTTTATTTATTGAGTGTGACAGCAGGTCAAAATGATCTATTGAAATTAGATCTGGGTTAGTACTGAAGACATATTCGTTTCTCCTTATACTTCAACTATTTTTTTCTTGACTGTTGCCCCCTTGATCTCCTCTGACTGCGCTTTGTATTACATGTTGTTCATGGCTTTTTACCCCCTGCTAATTATCTCTTGCATTATGTTGATTAAATTGAAGCTCATCCATACCTGCTGACTAGAATCAACTTTGGTGTTTGCTTAGGGAAGGCCTCCTAGGAAGCTTGCTGATGGTATTTTTAGTTAAATCGCTAGCTGAGGTTTTATTTCTATTACACCATTGTGCAGTGGAATTACGCCTCAGGTTAGAATTTTTACTGTGTCATACTCCATTGTTCAGCTCTATTCCTCTGGTACAGAGTGAGTTATAGAGGAAGTTGTCTGAAAGTGAGTCTTTTAAAAAGTGGTTTAAGTTGCTTTTGTCCAGGTAAACTTTTCTGCCCAGTTTTGTATAATGAGCTTACAGTAAAGTCAGAGAGAGGCACTGAGCTGTAAATCAAACATATGGCTGAGCATTAGAATAGTTCCAGCAACAAAACATTCTTTAATTTCTAAATAGGTGATGCTGACAGGAAAGCGAGTCCTTGAAACAGAGATTTCACATTAAACCAGGTTTTGTATAGCTAAAATTACATTCAATTTTTTTTAAAAGACTTTTTTTACAGGCAAGGCCTTTTTTACCCTCCAGAAGATTCTAGTTCATGCAGAAAACAGTAATAAATTAGGCTGATTACACTCTTAAAATTTTCATGAGATCTTTTAGTGTGCTCCATCCACTTCATTTCTCTGGCTCTCATTGTAAACTTCAGCTCAAGGAAGGTGGTTGTGATATGTTTGATGTCTCATATTGATCAAGAGTGTCCCAATTTTCCCATTGTTTAGAATTTTGTATACATAATGGGCTTGGATGGAAAAAGTGATGTAATGAATGACCCATTTACCCTTCTGATAATCACCTCTGCTTTTGTGTCTGAGAATCAAAATAATACATATATACATGTATAAAAATATATGGCTGGGGAGGACCTTTGACAGTGTGTGCAGCCACCTTCACTTTTGCAAATGAAAGTTTGCTGAGAAAACTACTCAGGCTATTGCTCAGAGCAGCTGTCTAAAGTTACTTTCTGGGTTCAGCAAAAAGAAAACTTTTCTATGGTGGTCTTACTGAAGTTACTTCATTAATAGGTTCCAGATAATGGATTGTAACCTACTTCTTCGTAAGCTAGAAAAAAACAGGGATAGATAGCATCATCACCAGACGGATTCACAACTGTCTGACAATCTGTACTCAACGAGTAGTCCTTAATGGGTCTAAGTCTACATGGAGAGAAGTAAGCAATGGGGTGCCACAAAGTTCCGTCTTAGGCCCAGTACTCTTCAATATCTTCATAAATGATTTAGATGAGGGAATAGAACGGAAACTCACCAAATTTGCAGATGATACTAAGCCGGTAGGAATAGCTAACACCCTAAAAGATAGGCTCAAGATCCAGATGCATCTTGACAGACTTGAACATCGGGCACTATCTAACAAAATGAAATTCAATGTAGAGAAAAGTAAAGTCTTACACTTAGGTAAGAAAAACCAAAAGCACACATATAAATTGGGGGAAAACCAGGCTTAATAGCAGTGACTGTGAGAGGGATCTTGGAGTCTTAGTGGACAATCAGCTAAATGTGGCCTCTGGTGGCTCAACAGGCTAATGCAGTCTGTTATTAACACAGCTGCCTGCAATTACTGCAGGTTCAAGTCCCACCAGGCCCAAGGTTGACTCAGCCTTCCATCCTTTATAAGGTAGGTAAAATGAGGACCCAGATTGTTGGGGGCAATAAAAGTTGACTTTGTATATAATATACAAATGGATGAGACTATTGCTTAACACAATGTAAGCCGCCCTGAGTCTTCGGAGAAGGGCGGGATATAAATTCAAATAAAAAAAAAATGTGAGCCAGCAGTGTGCAGCAGCAGCTAAAAAAGTCAATGCACTCCTATGTTTCATTAACAGAGGGATACAGTCAAGATCAAGTGAGGTAGTAATACCACTCTGTAAAGCCCTAGTAAGACCACACCTAGAATACTGCATCCAGTTGTGGTCACCACACTATAAAAGATGTTGAGACTCTATAAAAAGTGCAACCAGGATGATTAGGGGACTGGAGACTAAAACATATGAAGAAGGGTTATATGAACTGGGCATGGCTAGTCTAGTGAAGAGAAAGATTAGGGGAGATATGATAGCTGTCTTCCAATACTTCAGGGGCTGCTACAAAGAGGAGGAGGGTAGTGTGTCAAGCTGTTTCCAAAGCACCTGAAGGCCAGACAAGGAATAATGGATGGAAACTGACCAAGGAGAGATTCAACCTAGAAATGAGGAGGAACTTTCTGAAAGTGAGAACAATCAACCAATGGAATAGCTTGCCTTTGGAAGTTGTGGGAGCTTCATCACTTGAGACTTTCAAGATTGGACTGCCATTTGTCACAAATGGTGTAGGGTCTCCTGCTTGAGTGGGGGAGGAGTTGGACTAGATGACCTATAAGGTCCTTCCAACTTTGTTAATCTGTATCCAGAATAAATTGCATTTATTGGAAGTTTCATGGCTAGCTTTTTTCATTGATTTCACTGGGGCTTATATTCAGTTACCATTGTTTTGTGCCCTAGATATATTAGCCCCACTGAACAATAAGAAATATACTGTAGAATTGCAACTCAGTCCAATCTAAATTGAGCTCTAATCTGTTTTTCCAATGATAGAAAGATAGTAGCAATTCTGTCTTACATTTGTAGTTTGTTACTGTCTTTCAGGGGTCTTGGAATCAAATCAGCACAAGTACTATGGGAAATCCAGTTAACCAGTCCAAGGCTCACAACACCAAGAGCTGAAATATAGTTCTCATACGGTCAGAGATAAGCAGCATGATAATAAATACAGTGGGTGCAAAAACGAAGAACGGATGGAGATAGGTTAGCCCAGTCAGTAGAGAAGACCAATAAGTACATTAACTCAGGGATGAAGACTGATTAAGAGGGCTTGAATGCTGTTACTTTGTAAAGAACTAATTCTTGATCATAGCAATTTCAGAAATACTTATGTTTCCCTATTTGGTTCAGTACATCTTTAGTTCCTATTTACTAGCATAAGTGATTTATTCCTGCCTCTGGCATTACAACAATCCCCAAAGCAGGACCAGGAGCGTACCAACTTCTGGCTTTGCCTGCTCATGATGACCCGCCTGGGTCTAGAGCCAATTGGGAAGGGTGGCATCAAGGAGAATGCACAGTACCAGGAAAAGAACTGGCTTAACCAGTCACAACAGTGCATTGATATAGGCTTGGAGTCACCCTCTTCCAAGGGATGATCATAGATGGGCGAGCTGTTGCCCCAAACCTAGTAGCCAGCCAGTCACTACCTCCACATATGAGCAAAATACCCTCAAGACTCCACAGAATGGTTGTAGGTTGCTAAACATCCTAGACGCCCAATAAGCTCTAAATACTACACCATTCTTAGGATTTACAGCCTTCGACCTAAAGTGCATTAAGGCTACAAATGGAAGGGAGTGGCAGAAAAAGTCCATAATTGATTGAATCTGTTCCATTCCTGGAAGGAAAGTAAAATCCTATTATTGACGAGATGCTCTACTCAACTAGCATGAACAACTATCCAGGACGAAAAGTTGCATATTCTTTTTAAAGTAAGTAATTAAAAAAAACCCTACCATAATCCAGACAGTCTATGTGTTTATATGAGAGGACAATGTCATTTAAAAATCATATGTGTGTGTGAGATAGCAAGATACTGGGTATGTGTGAAAGATAAAAGTAGCCTTATATGCTAGTTGTGCTTCACTAGATATGCCCTTAGAAGTTTCTAACTACCTATAGTCTAGTCTGTTAGGCTGTATAAATTTCACTGGGAATATCATGACTGCAAGTCAAAATATGAGATAGTAGAATTTCCTTGACATCTTGAATTAGCAACAAATGACCCAAATTTGACTTCTTAAAAAGTTCTTTCAAAGAACAATTCTGAATGATGAGAGCTGACTTTTGTATGAATATTCCCATTTTCTAATTTCCCTCAAGTCTGTTTCTCCAGGCAAAAAACCCCAGCAGTAATCCAATGGGCAACTGCTCTATTGCTATAAAGGAATTAGCTGTCTTGACATCATATTTCCTCTTCTGAAAATGTCTTTTCCTATGTTTGCCATTCATTGGTCAATTTACAATAAAATGTGCTATTCATTGCATGCCAGCCTTTGAGCTGAGAAGGTCCTGAACCTATGCCTTTTTCATCAATGTTTGGTGTGTATTTATTTGAAAGAGACTGTGTTTACAGATAGTGGAATGGCTCACTCTTTTTATTTACAGATTCCACGCAATTTCAATTGCCGATAACAAAATTTCATGCAAAATAAAAACGTGATTGTCATCATTGATGAATAAATTATGGTTAATTTTGTGCATTCTCAAATATGAATTAAGATCCAGTACGGCAAGAGTGGACTACCTTTCGGGGTAGATGAATATGTTCATATTTTTACATTCTTGAGGTTGTTGCATGAGACAATAAGATAGGTGGTGAGCAGAGGACCTGTGAATATGAAAATGCACACTTGTTCACACATGCACACTCACATAGTCTTTCATGTATCCTGCACTGAGCTAAGTAAAAGAAAACGTGAAGTCCAGTTTGCCTTGTTGATTTTATTTAACAAAATTTATAATTCACTCCAATCCTACTATATTTTTTTAAAAAATGGAGCCACAAAATATTCAAAATATAAATGCCTGACCATGCTGCGTTGGTACCTACTTTTTGTATTTAGAGCAGAACAGGAAAGATTTTCCAATGAATATTATCTAAAGAGCTGGACTAGCTACCTGAAAATGAAATTCTTTCTCCCTCGTATTTGACAGTAAACATTTTGAACAGGGAAAGAAATGCCAAGAGGAATTACCAGCCTTCTGGTGAGTAATGATCCAAATATTTCTCATTATAGGCAATTCCATAAAACTTAATTTGTGGTTAATTTCTATAATTAAAAGTTCAGTACAAATTATTATGTTTTTCATGGTTGGAAAACACAGGAAAGCAAGTATTTTAATAAGGGGAGCAGAGAATACAAAATATTTTGTATATACATGGCAGTGGTGGAATCCTACTGGTTCGCACTAGTTCGGGTGTACCGGCAGTGATAAAAGCTAGTGGTTCAGTGAACCGGTAGTAAAAAAAAGACTACTGGTAGGTCTAAACCAGTATTTCTGATGATCAGCTCTGCTGTGTGATTTATATTTGCTAGAAAGCAGGAAATCTAAATAGCACGGCACAGCTGTTCCCCCCCATTCTACTTACCTTGTTAAGCATCCTTTTTCCACGCGAGATGCACATTTGGTGCACACTGTGCATGTGCATGTGTGTGCAGCATGCGTTTGGTGCATACTGCACATGCGCACCCAGCATGCATTTGGCATTCACTGCACATGCATGTGCACGCAATGTGTGTTTGGCGCAGGCAGCGAACCCGTGGCAAACCATGGAGGATTTCACCACTGATACATAGATATAAACCACTAGGATAGCAAGGATGGAAGGGTAAGTATAGAAAAATATACGCAGCATCCATCGTCTGTCTAATATAGACTAATATAAGCTGGAGATGCTCAATTTCTTATAGTAAGAGGGAAATAGAAACATGGAAATATAGAAAGCTGACATCAGAAAAAGATCTAGTGGCCCACTGAGTCTAACCTTTGAGTTTATTTAGTTTTTTGTTTAGGGCATCTTAAGGATTAACAAGCTTATTATTGACTAACTATCATGAAACACAGTCCACTCTGTCAGACAGCCTTGAGAAAGAAGCCTAATAGTTAGTGTTGTAAAGGATGGAAAAAGAAAAATTATTAAGAGAGTCCAAATGATCAGAATTATAGTTACTCAACTGACTGATTGGTTTAATATGTGTTTAATAAGTGCAGTGACCTGAAAATGCCATTGATTTCATTTGAACTGAACTGAACTAAATTGATTCATAGACTGGCCGACTCCAGTATAACACTGGGAAGCTTACAAGACAGTTTTTGGCTACAAGACAAAAAGGAGTCAGCCCCAGGCATTTGGTTCAGGGTAGCTCTATATTCTGAGGATGGAAAAAATACCACTAGCAGATGGTATTTAAAGACAACTGTTTTCTGAACACCTGGGATGACAATAAACTACATCACAGATATACTTCATATACCGTATTTTTCAGAGTATAAGACGCACTACCCCACTAAAAGAGGCTGAAAATTTGGGTGCATCTTTTACTCCGAATGTAGCTTTTTCAAAGCTTCTTTTCAGCGATCTTCTGCGCTCAACCTGCTTTTCTCATTGCTGCTTCCTCTGACGATCAGCTGTGTTTTAGAAGCTGTTTTTCAGCCCTAACGAGGCGCTGGCGAGTGAAGTGATCTTCCGCGTTTCGCCTGCTTTTCTCATTGCTTCTCTCTCTGAGGATCAGCTGTGCTTTAGAAACTTTTTTTATCCCCAACCTGGGGATAAAAAATTGAGTGCTCAAAACCAGCGAACTAATGTGCTGAAGCTAATTAGTCTAAGGATGCTAGCCAGATGAATACTTGATAGGCAGAATTCCCCCGCCCCTATTTTCCTCCCCAAAAACTAAGGTGCGTCTTATACTCTGGTGTGTCTTATACTCCGAAAATTATGGTTCCTATGTACTATACTACATAGTAATATGCTCTATGATTTTTAACTGATTTTTAGCACACAAAAGAATGAGAAATTGGTAAATTGTCTAAAACAAGAATGAACAAAAATGGGGGTGGGGGGAGGAAAAATATATAGCAAGATACATACAGTTAGTCCTTAACTTACAACTGTTCATTCAGTGACTGTTCAAAATTAAAATGGTGCTGAATAAAATGGACTTATGACCCATACCTGATGTTATGGCTGTTGCAGCACCTCTGTGATCACATGGTAAAAATATTAGCCCTTGGTAATCCACCTAGTTTATGACTAACTGTGGGGGTACCGCAATTCCCCAACCTCCCTATATTCCTCCCCCCCAATTTATGCCTGGGAAGCTCCAAAAGCCAGATGGAAGCAGCATGCCTTCAATCCATAAAGGGCCAAATCTTTAAAGGCCCTAGTCCAACCAGGGTCAGGTATACATCACACACTACTCCCAGAAACCCTGGGACAGGAAGGAAGGAAGCAAGTAGACCACAGGGACGAGGTAGCTCTTAAAACCGTTTCATCTGAGCTTTTCATCCCACATGGTGACAGCAACTGAATCTTTTGCTGGCTTCCCTCCCACCAGTTATTTTCTTTACTGTGGAAGTGCTTGCCCAGCCTTTGTCTTTCTTTCCACAATTTAGCTTCCCCTCCCACTTGTACCACTTGGGCCCTGAATCCTACCTGCTTCAGTTCATTACTTATTACTTCTCTTTATATATTCACCCAGTGGTGGGATTCAAATAATTTAACAACCGGTTCTCTGCCCTAATGATTTCTTCCAACAACCAATTCACCAAACTGCTCAGAAAGTTAACAACTGGTTCTCCCGAAGTGGTGCGAACTGGCTGAATCCCACCACTGTATTCACCTCAGTTCTTAAATGAAATAGAAATGGGTTAGGAGGTAGCCCAACATGGGAATAAATGTGCCATACTTGTTTCTCTCCCATGGAAGGGAAATTCATCAGAAATTTGGAGATTTTCAGAATGGAAACAGCTTGGCCCATCAGTACTGAATGTGTGAAATCACTATGTCTACAACACAGATGTTTGTAGGGAAGAATTCTTCATTATTTATTTATAATAGCCTTGTTCAGTCCAGTTAGTTACAAAGACCCTTTCTCTATACATTTTTGCATTCTACAGATGGCAGTCAGGGCAAGGGTAGTATTACATGAGTGTCATTCTTGGTATGGCCCTTGCCCTTTTCATGTATGGAAGTAAATATATATTTGAAATATGAAAAGAGCTAGACAGACTAACAAAGTGCACAGCTGGTACAAAAAACATCTCTAGTACTTTCTCCTGACACACTTGAAAAGTATTTGAAATGGTGTTTCAAACAACAAAAAAGTTTTCAATGCTGAGAAGTTTATCTTGGCTTTAGTTTCCCAGGTTTTATATATTACACCCTTGGGTTTCCTTCTTTTAAAATGGTATAGTTTAAAACTAATATGGGAATCTCATATTTGGGAATAGATTCACAATAAATTAAAATAAACATTTTGCTGTTTATATGACACATACATGGAAGCATTTTTATTTATGTTTCCTTTCTATTTTATTTGTTTTTCATTCATTTCCTCATAAAATATAAGATTATATGACATTTAGATTCATAGATATTGTATAAAAAGAGTTTAATTCTGAACAACAAAATAAATTAAAAACTTCCATGCAGTGGCTGGATAAGCAGCAGAGAAATTAGACCTCAAATGTATATTACAATGTTTACTAGTTGACTTCGGGTCAGTAACTTTCTTTGGTGTTAACCTACTTCACAGGAGAAGGAAAGAATTGAGGAAGAGAGAACCAAATATATGGAGTTCCTTGGAAAAACTAAAATTAAAGCAATAAATATAATAGGTTAATAAATTGAACAGGACAATATATTAAGTAAATGTGACAAATTTTATTTTTCATACTTCAACAAAACCACCTGTCTCTAATTGCTATTGGGTTCTCTGAAATATATCTTTACTTCTGTGAATAAATTTAATAAATTCCATTCTTCACAAACATGATATATAAATTGATATTTTTAATTTTTTGGCTGTTGTTCTGCCTGCATGTACAGATTCTGTTTTCCCCCACTTTATGCTTACAGGACTGTTTTGAGAAATTCTAGAGATGGAATTACCCACAAATTTTGTCAAACCATTGCAGCATTTTCTGGGTTATTTCCAGAACAGCATAGTCCCTGAACTTTGGAATGGTCTGGTCTCCGGTGAGAAAATAAATGTTCCAAGTTTGCCAGAATGGTCCATTCGTTGATTGCCAAATTTTAAACATCCCTAAGCCTATTTGTACAGAAGTGAGAGTCCGGGCTTGCACTAAATGATATGAATATGCTTAGGTTAAAACTGGGCTATGGATGGGATTGTCATACTTTCAAAATTGACTGGTGCTTTTATAAACTGACTGATACTGGTCCAGAACACAATCAGAGACTACAGCTAATGTTGATAACATACAAAGGTGATATTCAGCAGGTTCTGACCAGTTCTGGAAAACAGGTAGTGGAAATTTTGAGTAGTTTGGAGAACTGGTAAATACCACCTCTGACTGGCCCCACCCCCATCTATTCCCTGCCTCCCGAGTCCCAGCTGATGGGGAGGAAATGGGGATTTTGCAGTAACCTTCCCCCAGAGTGGGGAGGGAATGGAGATTTTTCAGTACCTTTCCTGTGCCATGCCCACCAAGCCATGCCATGCCATGCCACACCCACCAAGCCACGGCCACAGAACCGGTAAATTTTTTTGAATTCCACTACTGATAACATAATCTATTTTTCTTTTTCTTACTAGAAAGCACTGTGTGAAAACCTTAAATTTACTATGATAGGAAGTGGAGATCAACATTTATGGCTACACGTGATGATATGTCATATGGAAGATTTTGACTTGGAATGGAGTTCATGAAGATATACAGGGAACTAAATTTAATTAGGAATGAAAGGTCTAAAATATACAATACACATCAAATAATAAGAACTATTGACATCTAAATTGTTGTGGTGTATAAAATTAATAGGTTGGTGATGGTTGGACATTACTGTCCTGTGAATGGAAAAATCAGGGATGAATTTTATGCAAATTGTGCAATTCCTGGAATGAATATAATAATGTTGCAATGCTTGAAATGAATGCAAACAACATAGGACATTTGATTTGACCATTTAGAGTTCCAAGAATAAATGAGAATGGGAGTAACTGTTTAGAAACAGGACTGGTTGTTTTAAGCAGAAATCTGTCATTTGCTTATGGAGCACATGTGTGATTTGTTTAATGTATGCTTGCAGACAGCATCTGAGCCTGACAATTGGAAAAATCCTGTAATTGATTCCATATACAAATGGAAAGAAGCATATAAAAATTACAGGGAAACAACTTTATTAATTGTTCTTAGACAATTGTTTGATGGAATTCTGATGGAAAGAAAACAATACTTGTCAATGAGCAAAATTTGGGAAGTGCAATGTGGGTTAATGCGAACAGTGAGTATTCTCACCAGATATGTAATTTTCAGCAGGTAATTTAATTGAATGCAATAGGAATGAGTTTTTAATTGCAGAAAACCGAGAAAGTCAAGAAAAAAAGTTGCTGAATATAAAACTGACTGACCAATATGAAAGAAGAAATGGATGTGGTTTGAGCATACTAAGGAAAAATATATGTGGAATCAATTGCAAAACAAATACATGAAGAAACAACGAATGAGTCTAGAGCAGGAGTGTCAAACTCAATTTTATTGAGGGCCGCAACAGGACTGTGGTTGACTTCGGGATGTGTGTGTCACTAACTGGGTGGGTGTGGCCAACTGGGTGGATGTGACCAGCTTGATGCCATTCACTGGGCGTGGCTGACTTGGTGGGCATGGGTAACTGGGTGGGCATGGCCAGCTTGACACCATTCCCCAAACTACTGGTATATTTCCTCTTCACACTGGTAGACCACGCCGAAGCCACACTGGCCTGATGTTTTCCCTTTGCATTAAGTAGACTAGGCTGAAGTGACGCTGGCTTGATGTCAGCAAATGGGCTGTTTCCAGCCTCTGGAGGTCCTCCGGGGGTGGTGATAGTGGGGAAGGCTGTTTTTGCCCTTCCCAGCCTTCTAGAAAGGCTCTGGAGCCTGGGGAGAGCAAAAACAGGCCTTCCAGTCTGACTGGAAGTTGGCAAATGGGCTGTTTCAAGCCTCCGGAGGGCCTCCGGGGGGTGGGTCGGTGAGAAAGGCTGTTTTTGCCATCCCCAGACTCCTAGAAAGGCTCTGGAGCTTGGGAAGAATAAAAAACAGGCCTTCTGGTCCCACTGGAAGTCAGCAAATGGGCTGTTTCTGGCCTCCGGAGGGCCTCCAGGAGGGGTGGGGAAGGCTGTTTTCACCCTCCCCAGTCTCCTAGAAATCCTCTGGAGCCTGGGGAGAGCAAAGAACTGGAGGCCCTTCCCCCTGGAGGCCCTTCGGAGGCTGTAAATGGCTTTTTTCTGACTTCCAGTGGGCCCAGAAGGCCTGGAAATCAGCTTGCTGGCGCTGAGCTCGCATGCACACTGATGTGCCACCTGTGGCACGTATGCCATAGGTTTGCCGTCACGGTTGTATGCCATCAAGTAAAAAATGGTTGCACTCACATTAATCCAATAGTTTCAGGTAATTGCAGCAGGCCTCAAGAAATACAATGGGTTTTTAATACATCTAAATGGTTTATTTATTTAGTGTATGGACTAGCATTATATATTCACATTTCACCTAGATTAGTAAAACACCTTAAAATATAAATGTTAAAAACATCTGTGTTCAAATACCAACTATACAAGGGTTATCAAACTCAGTTTCATTGAGGGTCCCATCAGGATTGCTTTTTACCTCAGGGGGTGGGCAGGATGGGAACAAGGGAGTGGAGGTGGCCAGTTTGATGTCATTTGTCTTGTGGGAGCCTGTGGTGGCCTGAATGCTCTGCCAGCAAAAACAGAGCTTAGGGGGGCTGCTTGCAGCCCTTGCAAGCTCTGTTTTTGGCTGTAACAGCTTCCTGCAACCCTCTGCCAGCAAAAATGGGGCTCGAGAGGGCCACAGGCAGCTCTCTCGAGCTCCATTTTTGCTGGCAGGGGACCCACAGGCCAGTCCTTTGCTGTTTCCAGGACAGCCCCATGCACCAGATCTAAGCACCCTGCAGGCCGGATCTGGCCCCTGGGTCTTGAGTTTGATACTCCTAACATAGACATCTAACTCTTGAAGTACAGCATCATTTATACTAAAAAAATCAGGTACTGGACTGGTTATATGCTTTCAGTTTACAGCCAGTCATGATGTGATCTACAGTTTGACATGGGTTAACCAGGTTAAGCTATTTGTAATTCACATCTGCATAAGCAACCTATTTTCTCCTTTTTCTAACAACTTTCCTCCGTCACCTTTTTCCAATTTCAATCTCACATGACTCTAGCCATTCTATGCACCTGATGGAGTGCTGCTCACAAAAGCTTAAGTCTTTAGTCTTGTTAGTCAGAAAAGGTGCTACTAGAATCCTGAGATTTTTTTTTGTAGTATACTAGTATACTATTATAGCCAAATGCAGAAGAAGCAGGATGTTTAGATAGTGTCACAGAAAGAGTTTTCATGGTCTTTTAGTAGAACACCACAGGAAACACATTTCTTTGTATTCTTAAGTGTCTCTCTATTTTTTAAAAAACTGCAATCAGATTTTGGGAAGCCAATGGTCAGAAGTCAAACTTAGGAGCTCTCTGAACCTCCTTTCCCAGCCATTGGTATATAAGTAGTTTTTATTGGCAATATTTTAAGAGCACATATTTTCCTTGAACCATTTCATTTAGTAATGGCATAGGTCAAACTAAATAATTAGAGCCAATAATAAATAATTACAAAACTGTAGAGGCTGAGGGATTTATCACAGAAGTAGGTAATTTTGGTCAGGATGCTTTAAATTATATGCTGGCAAGTTAGCATGACTAAAGAAAGTCCCAAGCTTTTCTTTCCTTTTCCCCCAACTTTTTTTTTTTGGGGGGGGGGTGTTTAAATGTACACTGCAAACCATATGTAATCCACTTGATATGTTGCAACTGAAGTTCCCAAAAGCTAATGCTGAGCAACAGAAGGTTTATTAGTTTTTCAGATTCCATCAGAATTTGTTATTTTTAATGCAAATTCTTATTTTTGCTGAAATCAATGTGGAGCTGACCAGGCACTATTCCAATAGAAGGAAAACTCTCATAGAACAGCCTTTTCCTTATTCAGTGTCTACTTCTGGCCTAAAGGAGCTGGGGAAGGCTGCTGGACCCTTTCTGTGTACTTTCTTGTTCTTATAGTTGCAATTGTTTTTATATTTCTGTTCTTGCTATATTGTAAGCTGTCCAGAGTTGCTTTGAAAGTGAGATGAGAGACATATATATTACATAGACAGACAGACAGACAGACAGACAGATGGTACAGCTCTCCATGACCTTTTCATTCACTCTCAATTTACTATTATTTATAGATCTCTAAATGGCCCTCCTCCCTTTTTGGAGTACAGTTTATGACATGTTCTACAATGCCTGGTGAATTTTCAAGTTCCAAAGGAAGTGCTTATTTTTAGCTCATTAATCTTAAACTAAATGCAGAATCTAATCTATATCTTTTTTTTTTTGTTTCCCATACAAATAAGTAGAATTTGATCCCATTGCACTGAGTCATTTTGTTCCTCAATGTGACAATCCATAAAATGGAAAAAACTAATGTGTAATGTGATATCACATACTGTGTTCGCCCATTGTTTAAATATAATTTTGAAGTAAGCCATGATATATGAAATAAGCAACAATACGAAGCCATAAACCATAGCTTAGAAACAACAATGGCTTATTTTATACAAGTATTAAGTTGAAAGCCAAACACCGCTTTGGTTCAGGGTAAAGTGTGCATTTTTTCTTGACATTGCATAAAAGAGAGAAAAGATGCTGGAATAGTTTTAGTGGCAGCATATTCAGTCTTTGCCACTTTTAGTTTTTATCATTGCAATGGCAGTTTATTCATTTGATTTTCATTGTACAGTATTAAAGTCTTTTTTCTTTGTCAGTAGCTGAAGATACCTACTATTTTACATTGAGTCTTACGTTAGCAGATTTATGTTCAATTTTTCAAATAATAAATGCATTAGACTCAGGTAACCCTACTTAAAACAAGGCTTCCCAATTGGTGTCAAAGCAATTTTTTAATTTATCATTATTAATGTAGGTTATAGCATTTTCCTGGTTATTGGATATATGTGAGCAAAATCTCTTCCATTATGTGTCAACATCCACTTAAAAGCTTACTTTAATGGTTGCCATCAGTTGTAAAACTTAAATACACAAGAAAATATAGCTTTTAAGTTTTTCATCTTTTTTAAAAAAGAAGATACTTTCAGTTTGTTTAATTCCAAAACCACCCATGAGTTTGTAAATTCAGCTGATAGAGTGAGCCAGTGACTTAAAGCAATTGAATGCCAGTGTCACAAAAGGGCAGCAAATGCTTAGTTATTTGATTTATGATTGTTTAATTTTTGCCGCTAAAGAGTGGGAGAGAGGCTTGGAATTTTATACTTCAGTGACAAACTCCTGGCTGATTTTGGTTTTTACTGTACAATGTAACTTTGAATGGTTACCATTTTGAACCATTTCTTTGAGATATCAACATTTATTTACTATGGTTAAATGATTCTGCCACATTTGTGTTGGGGGTTAGCAGAGATGTAGTAAGCCTCAAGGAAGCTTACAACAATAAAAGTAAACAAACATAAAGGATGAAAAAGAAATACAATAAAAATGTTAAAGAAATAACATTAAAATCAGTTTTAACAGTTTTCAATTCAGGACAGTTTTCCTGAATTACAAGAGCAAGGGTGAGCATTCTGCAGCACAGAAGCTTCATAAGAAAGCAGAAAACTGATTATATGTCATCAAGTTGTTGTTGATTGTTAGTAACCACAAAGATCTTTGATAAAGCTTTCACTACCAGTTCTCTTCCCAAACTTTGATCACTAGCCACAGTCATCCCTATCTTCAAAAAAGGAGACCCCAGCTTAGTCGAAAACTACAGACCGATCTCCCTTTGCTGCGTCACTTGCAAAGTCATGGAATCTATCATCAACCAATCCATTACCTCACACTTAGAAACTAACAACCTACTCTCCAACAAACAATTTGGTTTCAGGAAAAAATTATCATGTAACTTACAACTTCTCCACTGCAAAAACATATGGACTTCAAATCTCGATCAAGGCAAATCAATAGATGCAATCTACATAGACTTCTGCAAAGCTTTTGACTCAGTAGTACACGATAAACTTCTCCTAAAACTAACATCCTATGGCACCTCAGGACCCCTCCACAAATGGATATCTGCTTTTCTGTCTAACAGACAACAAGTGGTCAAAATTGGCAATGCTTTATCAAATCCTGTTCCTGTCAAGAGTGGCGTTCCTCAAGGCAGCGTCCTTGGACCAACACTCTTTATACTATACATTAATGATCTTTGTGACCATATCTCAAGTAATTGCGTTCTCTTTGCTGATGATGTCAAACTATTTAACACCACAGACAAAACTTCTATCATTCAAAACGACCTTGATCATCTATCCACTTGGTCTAAAATTGGCAGCTCAAATTTCAACCAGCAAATGCTCAGTCTTACATATAGGAAAAAGAACCCAAAACTAAGTACATACTAGATGGACATTACCTTACAGATGACCCTCATCCCGTTAAAGACCTTGGAGTTTTCATGTCAAATGATCTAAGTGCCAAAGCCCACTGCAACTACATAGCAAAAAAAGCTCTAAGAGTTGTAAACCTAATTTTGCGTAGCTTCTTTTCCAAAAACACCACACTACTAACCAGAGCATATAAAACATTTGCTAGACCAATTCTAGAATACAGCTCACCTGTTTGGAACCCTCACCACATCTCTGACATCAATACAATTGAACGTGTCCAGAAATATTTTACAAGAAGAGTTCTCCATTCCTCTGAAAACAACAAAATACCTTATCCCACCAGACTTGAAATCCTAGGCTTAGAAAACTTGGAACTCCGTCGCCTTCAACAAGACCTAAGTTTAACTCACAGAATCATCTATTGTAATGTCCTTCCTGTCAAAGACTACTTCAGCTTTAATTGCAATAATACAAGGGCAACCAATAGATTTAAACTTAATGTTAACCGCTTTAATCTAGATTGCAGAAAATATGACTTCTGTAACAGAATCATCAGTGCTTGGAATACTTTACCTGACTCTGTGGTCTCTTCCCATAATCCTAAAAGCTTTAACCAAAAACTTTCTACTATTGACCTCACCCCATTCCTAAGAGGACCATAAGGCGTGCATAAGCGCTAAACGTGCCTACCGTTCCTGTCCTATTGTTTTTCTTTTCTTCTTCCTATATATATATATGCTCATACCTCCTAATATTTACTCATATATATGTTTATATACTATATAATCTTTTTGTATGATGTTGTGACAAAATAAATAAATAAATAAATAAATAAATAAATAAATTTTCTCCAGGGCAATCTATCCCTCATCAGATCTTTTAGGTCTTTCAATGGTGCACTCATCCCCACTGTAACTGAGTCCATCTATTTTTCTGCTGGTTGTCCATTTCTTTTCTTTCCCAGAATTACAGCTCTCTCCATTCGCTAGGTCTACATGCCATGTGAAGTATGAAGCAGAATAATTTGATCATTTGCTCCTGGAGTGAGAACTCTGAGTTCATTTGATGATCTATTTGTTTGTTTTCTTGACTGTTCACAGTATTCCCAGGAGTCTTCTCCAATATCAGAGTTCAAAAGTATTTTCTGCTGATCCAAGTAACTATGCAGTATGAGATAGTCCTTCAGAGTGTGAGGCCTTAAGACAGTGAGGGATTTGAAGGTTGCTACTAGTACTGAATTGTCAGCAAATACAGATCTTGTAATATGTCATTATGTGATCTGTGTACCTACACTAACAGCAGAAACAACACATTTTTCTCTAACAATTTCAAGATCCTTTTTTGTGGATAATCCACATACAGTATATTGTAGTATAAGGTGGGTTGTAACCAAGGTGTGGATAGCCATTGCCAAGTCTGACTGGTTCAGAAAATGTTCCAGTTACTGAACTAGTTGTGGTTGCACAACTAGTACATAACTACCATTGCAAATCCAGTTACAACTGGGGAGGCAGAATGATCCATCCCAGCAAATTTGCTTTTTTTATGATGGAATGTGATCCAATTAATAGACTTCACTTAATCCCAAAAAACAATTTTCTTGTGAAACATTACTAACAAAACCTGTATCGTGTCTGAATTTAATTTTTGCTAGTTCTGACTCATTAAGATCATAATTCAATATTAAGCAACAGTCAAGAATATTAATTGCTTCTTGGAGTTAGGTGGTCTGTAAAGTATCACTGGATGTCATCAGCATAGTGGTAGCATCCCATTCCAAACCTTTGAATAATGGTGCTGTAGGTATATAATAGAATAGCACCTTCTGTATAGATCTGCAAAAGAAATGTGGAACCACTGTAAAAGACCCAAGCTTGCCAGATGGGCCAGAAGGATACCACAATATCATAATCTGCCAAAAAGACCAGGGAAGTAGCAGTTACACTTCCTCCATCTATTATCCAAAGAAGGTCACCACTCAGACAACTGAACAAAACTTCTGAAAAGTGATATTTTTTTTTTATGAAATCCAATTTGATAGACATCCAAATAATCAATTTCATATATAAATTTATAATGCCATTCCTTTCACTTTCTCATCTAAGCCCAGAGAAGAATATTTTAAATCAGTCTAAAATCAGAAAGAACTTTCAGGAGATAATTTCAATAAAAAATAGTGTAACTATTTTCTTTCAGTAGGCAGATTATCTTCCTTAATTGTTCTAATTTAGTTAATTTAAGCAGCCAGGAAAGCCATGGATGGAGCAAGCAGGTGGTATACCTCATCTTTTCACACACTTTGTCCATGTCTTTGATATATATAGTTGAAGAGAATTCACATGAAGCTGACAAATGGTTATGAAGGCTACCTCCCTATGACCTGTTTCAATGCTGGAGGTCAAGTTGAGGCAAATGTAATTAACTTTGCCTCCACCAAATGATAAAAGTTGTTTGGAGAGGATCTCTGATGTCCCAGCTGGCCTCCCACAATATCTTGAGGAGATAATATGCAGAAAAGACAAAGCATGGCTAGCTTTTCTGTTTAGATGCAGTGGAGACAGAGAAGTAAGCCCTCCTTCCTGAATATGCTATCATTGAATAAGATTTCAAAGGGACTTTAATGAGGTCTCCATTCTATGTTTGAACATTGATCTATCCTAATAGTTCATCCATTTGTGCATCATAAATTCTCCAAGTATATTTAGAAAAATGCCTAGCTCTATTGAAGCCGAATCATCCAGTTCTGTGGAATTTTTAACGGCTACCAGACTAAGACTAAGAAAATAACCCTCCATTTGGGACAAATGAGTTACAGAGAGCTCTGCTACTTTCAGATCATTGGTTTCAGCTAAATAGATTACCAAATCCAGTGTAATAGCCTGATGTTTACTGTATGTACAGACACCAATTAGTCATCACAATAAACAATTAAATCTTAAGCCATTTATGACTGGATAATCTCAGCATGGTCAGTCTCTCAGGACAAAGATATGCTACTGCCCCAACAGAAATTATTCTGGCCAATTTAGAAAGAACAATGCAGTATCTCTACAGTATTCTGATAATATTCTGGTTACAACAACGGCATCAGTTCTGGCAAACTGTGGACAGAGTTTCTGATGAACGAGGTGACATTTTGATAGACCTACGTTTTTCAACCTCAGCAACTTTAAGATGTGTTGACTGGGTGCGGAATGTGGAAGCTTCTTCTCCGATAACATTGTACTGCAAACCAGGGCATACAAAACCTTTGCCAGACCAATTCTCGAATAAATCTCATCTGCCTGGAATCCATGCTGTAAATAGACATTAATACAATTGAGCGAGTCCAGAGGTATTTTATGAGAAGAGAACTCCACTCCTCTGCTCGCAATAGAATACCATATGCCACCAAGCTTGAAATTTTGGACCTGGACAACCTAGAATTATGCTGCCTACGGTCTGACCTAAGCTTAGTACACATTATTGTCTGCTACAACATCCTATCTGTCAATGACTACTTCAGCTTCAACCGCAATAATACACAGGCAAACAATAGATACAAATTCAAAGTAAACCATTCCAAACTCAACTGCAGAAAATATGACTTCAGCAACAGAATGGTCAATGCCTGTAACTCACTACCTGACTCAGTTGTTATATTCTCAAACCCCCAAAACTTTAACCTTAAACTGTCTACTGTGGACCTCACTCCATTCCAAAGAGGTCTGTAAGGGGGCATGCATAAGTGCACCAGCATGCCTACCATCCCTGTCCATGTACTCATTTAATATGTATATACTTATACCTGTTTATACTTATATGTTTATATGTTATGTTCATATTCATACTTGTATTCTCATATATGCTTGGCAAACTAAATAAATAAAATAAATAAATTCTGGCAGTTGAGGTCCACACATCTCAAAATTGCTGAAGCTGAGAAACATTGCGGTAGCTCCTTCTTGCCTTTCAGCACTAGCTTGCTGCATCAGATAGTAACTGGGTAAAGAGAAGTAAGAGAGATTAACTTCCCCTCCTCTCTCAACCAGGTGTTCATAACACATGCCGGGGCAGCACTTTCATCTAAGATTACATCCTGGATAATAGGCATTTTAATAGCAATTGGCTTGGCATTAAAAAGCAAGATCTTTATGCTAGAAACCCACTGACAATCTGCATGATTTCCCTTCAGTGATGAAGGGATTCAATGCGGCCACATGCCATATCTTTCCATGCCAATTATTACATCAGTCTAAGCCTGTGATCCAGGAGTGGGTTCCACTTACCTTTACTACCGGTTCGCAACAGGGCCGTGCGCGTGTACTTGCTTTGGTTGCGCACGTGCACTTCTGCGCATGCACAGAAGCTTCCTGATGACATCCAGGTCAGTGGGTGGAGCCTCCCGCCGGTTTTACTACTAGTTCTTGCGAACCAATCCAAACCGGGGCAAACCACCACTGCTGTGATCCTTTCTTCATTTCCCCCTATCTTTCTGACACAATTCATAAGCTCAAGCCATAATTGACCCAAAATCAGCAAATTAAAGCAGTGCTTTCCCCATTAGAGTCCCTACTCTCTCCCTGTACTCATACATAAGGACAAGTAGGTGAGGTTCTAAAAGGTTTCAGAAGAACAACTCCCTCTGGGGTTGACAAAGCAGTGGTTATCTTCCCAACTTTTCTTCAAATGAATGAGGATTTCTGAAGCTAGACTTGGTTGAGTGATGTTAAATTTTCATCATTCTGAGGAGACTGTCTGTTACAAATGGAACATTAGGCACTTATGCACAAAAGTTACCAGTATGTTTTCAATGTGTTTGGCAGGTTCAAAGTGCCATAATGCAGAAATAGTCATACCCATGGAAAATGGCACACCAGAACCAAAGGACAAATGGACTACTTTGTGTCCATCTGTATCCCTTTCTGAAATTTCATTTGTGAATCTATTTTGCCCAGTTCCTGAATAAAATGATGCTTTATTAGCACTTTTAAGTGCATATTCCTCAAACTATGTGTTAGATACTGGCAGCCTGATAGTTTTCCCTCTGGTCCATCGTTTGAGTGGGAAGAATACTCAAACGTGATTGGCTGAACTCCCTGACAGCAGGCTGTCAGAGAGGCAAGCTGCTGGATTGTAGATAGTTGACAAATAAAGAGCTGTTGTCTGAAGCCTGTTTCCAATCTCTTCAGTCGCCCAACTTAACAGTATGCATTCCTAGACAAATGGTTTCTTCAGATTTCTTCAAATGAACCAGAACTATTATTTTCAATGCTTCCATTAAGATTTTAATTTTAGAAAGTTAGATATAAAAGCAAAAATAGTATTTTCTGTTTTGAGGAGCCAGAGTTATATTTAGGGGCAAAAAATTTTTTTTCTATAAAGTTCTCTCCAATTATCCACTTAAAATAAAAAAATCAATTTTCATAGCCTATGGGTTAGTGCTACACCAATACTCTTTTCCTAAAAAAAGAAAGAAAAGAAAACCCTTTGAATCAGGGGTGCTATTCAGCAGGCTCTGGCAGGTTCTGGAGAACCGGTAGCGGAAATTTTGAGTAGTTCGGAGAGCTGGCAGATACCACCTCAGCTGGCCCCAGAATAAGGTGGGAATGGAGATTTTTGTAATAACTTTCCCCAGGAGTGGGGTAGGAATGGAGATTTTGCAGTATCCTTCCCCTGCCATGCCCACCAAGCCACACCATGCCCAGCAAGCCATGCCCACAGAACCGGTAGTAAAAAAAAATGAATTCCACCACTGCTTTGATGATATATAACTTCAAGGGTCTTTCAGTGACTGAATATTTTATATATGCAGGGTAAGATAAATAAATCCTGGCAGCATATTTTGCAAAATGGAGATAAAATCAGTATGAGAATCTGAAAAGATAGGTTGGAGGCGTCGACAACACTACTTGCTTGTAGATCCTTTGTTCTAGAGACCTCCCTAGCAGACCAAGTTGGCTTCATACCAGATATCTGCTGTCAAACTGATAAAATAGAATTAATTAAGAATTTCTTTGCCAGGTTTGGAAAGTAATTTGTTGCTGTTGACAGATTACTTTACCTAATATTGTAAAAAAAAAAAAGTGTGCTTCTCAAAGCGATTCACTTTATTAGGTCATAGTCAACTTTCTCTGTGCTCATTTGTGGAATGTCACAAGGCGGTTTCATTTTCAATTTAAGTTTGCAGTTAAGTTATGTGACCTCTGAATAAATGTAACTGCCGCTTAATGAAACTATCTATTTAGCATAACTAAATCTGGTTTGTTAAAAAGTCACTGTTAGCGATAATCACGCTTTGTCCAGGTTCAACGTGAATTGAAACAAATGTTTCAAATCATCTCCTGAGAGTTAAAGTGGAAGGACATTTGCTTCCAATGTCATATGAGTCTCAGAACTTTCCCAAAGTTGCCAAAATGTAACTTTAATTTGAGAGAAGAGAAGATATTTTATGCATAATTGTACAACACACAGAGGGGTGAAATCCAGCTGGTTCTGACAGGTTCTGGAGAACTGGTAACGGAAATTTTGAGTAATTCAGAGAACCAGCAAATACCACTTCCGGCTGGTCCCAGAGTGGGATGGGAATGGAGATTTTGCAGTATCCTTCTCCTGGAGTAGGGTGGGAATGGAGATTTTGCAGTATCCTTCCCCTGGAATGGGGTGGAATGGGGATTTTGCAGTATCCTTCTCCTGAAGTAGGGTGGAAACAGAGATTTTGCAGTATCCTTCCCACCAAGTCACGCCCTCCAAGCCACACCATGCCCACCGGGCCATGCCCACAGAACTGGTAGTAGAAAAAATTGAATTTCATCAATGCACACGCACATACATACTTCATTTCAATTTGCATTTTACAGTTTGCCTATTTTCATTCTGAAAAAGTTGCCTACTATAAAGCTATACTTTATAGCCAGTGATTCCTGGTAATCATTTCTCTGCTCTTAATATTCCCTTACAATGTAACCCTGGTTAAAATGTCTTGGACTTGGATGTTTATCTGGGATGAGTTTGAATATCTGACTCAGTGGTGAAATCTGGTACTGGTTCGCTATCTGCACATGCGCGGTGCAGACAAAGAGCTGTGTGACTTCCGGTTTGGCACCGTAGGTGATGGCGGTGATCTTTACGATCACCAACCTCTGGATTTTGTGGAATCGCTAGGACAGCTTAAATCTGCTGTCCAGCGGTTCGAAAAACCCTCTCTTCGGGAGAAGAGGAGGGGGTGAGCTGAGGGCAGAGGTTGAATTTCCCTAAAGCCCCTGAGAAAAAAGGGGTTTGAAGGGTTAAGTTCCCTCCAGCAACCCGAAGAGCTCCAGATCCGAGGATTCTTCTGCTTGGGCGGAACCAATCACCACGACCAAACGCCGAGATTTATTTTGGACAATAAAGGATTATACCGGACAGAACGAAAGTGGGAGAACTTTATGCAAGTAGCCAAGCCGATTCCCCGATACTTTGTAACAAGTTTAAAAACAGCAAGAAAATGGAGGCGAATTGTTAACAAGTTAACGAGTGGAAAGCGAAAGTGATACTTTCAGCGTTTGTCTGCAGTTGGTAATTTGCATGTTACTTGCTGCTTTAACTCTTTAACTCTTTGCTGCCTAGAATCTAGGAGAGATTTTCTTTTTAAATATTGCTTTAAAAAAGCTTTAAAGGACTGTGTTTCCCAGAGGTTAAGAAGATTTAAACTGAATATTAAGTTGGAAATAAATAAATAATTTTATAGAAGATGGCAGCCAAACAATTAAAGTCTACTGTAACAAAGGGCTCTGGAATCTCCTCAGCTGGTGCCTCTCCAGCTCATACAGTGGAGACTAGAACATTGAACTTAGAGGCGGTACAAGAGAATTTAAAAGACTTTATGCAAGAAAAATTTAAAGTAATAACTGAGGAGATGTTGGAAATGAAAGAGCAGATATCAGAAATTCAAGTGGGAAATAAAGAAGTTAAGGAAGGATTTGTAATTGCAGTACAAAGTTTGGCAAATAATGTGGATGTTTTATAGATGGCATTTAGACCCCAAAAAATTGTCATGTATGTATCCTAATGTACAGGCTAAATGCTGGAGATGTGATTGTGAAGATGCTACTTATTATCATATATGGTGGACTTACAAAAAAGTTAAAGCATTTTGGATTAAAGTATGGTGGATCATGCAGAATATTTTGAAAAAGAAGATTAAGTTTACCCCACAGTTCTTTTTACTAGGAATAATTATGGATTGTACAGCTATAGAGACTAAATTGATTCTGAACTTAATAACAGCCGCAAGACTTTTGATTGCTCAATATTGGAAGAAAGAAGAATTACCTACAATTGAAGAATGGACTCTTAAAGTATCAAATCTGGCAGAAATGGCAAAAATCTCTGCTTACTTGAAAGACTATACACAAGAAAAATATATTTTAGAATGGAAAATGTGGATTGATTATATTCAAAATAAGTATCAGATAAAAAAATATCAAATAGCATATGAGTAAATTTAGGAAATAATTTGTATTAGATATATTTTGAAGGAGAGGGAATTGAGAGTGTGAATAAGCGTGAGAGACTAGAGATTATAATTTAGGATTTTAGATTATGATTGTTAGTTTTGATACCCTGCATTTTGTTCTGGGAAGTCGGGGTGGGGGTGGGGGTAAAGGGAAGGGAATTGGGGGTTGAGGTTAGTGATGGAGTGATGGTTAATGTACAGGGATTATTGAAGATGTATAAATATAATTAATGTAGGGTCGGGTCTGACCAGTTGCCATTTTAGAACGGTGGGGAGGGAAAAAAGAGAGAGTAGGAGGTAGGAAAGAGGAGAAGAGGAAGGAAGAGGGGTAGAAGAGGGAGAAGAGTGTAGGGTGGAGGGAGGAGAGGAGGTAGATAAGAGAAGGAGAGGAAGGTTTGGAAAGTAAAAGAAGGTAGAAGAGGGAAGAAGGTTAAAAAGGGGGGTGGTGACTGGGCAGGCCCGACTAATTGTATATAACTGTACATTGGATGAATTATTTGATAAGATTGTAAAAATAAAACTTTTTTTTATAAAAAAAAAAAAAAAGAGCTGTGTGTGTGCATGTGCAGTGTGCGCCAAATGCATGCTACACATGCACACAGGCACAATATGCGCCAAATGTGCACTACATGTGCATGCACAGTGTGCACCAAATGCACGCTGTGTGCACACAGATGTGCAGTACACAACAAATGCGCACTTCATATGGAAAAAGGAGGCTTGGGAAGGTAAGTAGAACGGGGTGGGGGGGAACAGCTGTGCTATGCAATTTAGATTTTAAATTGCTCTGCACAGCTGATCGTCGGAAATACTGGTTTGGAGGAACAGGTAGCTTTTATTTAGTACCGGTTCACCTGAACCGGTAGTTTTTATCACTACCGGTTTGCCTGAACCAGTGCAAACCGGTAGGATTTCACTGCTGATCTGAATCCTATGGTTGGTTTTCTCCAAGATCTCAGCCCACCTGAGTTTGGATCCCTGCTCTTGGACAATTGAAGTTTGGATCCCTGCTCTTGGACAATAAAAGCCTCCTGGATAGGGACAGGAACAATCATGATATTCTTTTGATTCTGGTCTTGGCATGGTAAATTCAGACAACTGGAATGCTTAAAATAACTCAATAAGAATAAGATACATGACAGAGGTACACATACAACATATTTGTTTAGTTTGTAAATAAACTGGGACATGTTTTTTCTGAGAGTAATTCATGTAGTCAGCTAGGCAATATCTCTTCTAGCCACAACAAATCATCATGCAAAATCTCTTAAATCAGGAGGGTAAAATTAATGGAACACAGTTGCCTTAATATAAAATTTTTTAAAAGGCTGCTAAGGCAAGAAGTTTCTCAATATACGTCAACTTGGATCCTTGATAATCCATTTTTAAAGCAAATCTTGCACAAAAGGTTCTGAGTAAGCCATAATATGTTCAGAATGTTGGAGAAGATAGCACTTTGACCTTGATTTATCAAGGGTGATTTATGTTATATTTTTATGTAGCACTACATGACCTTTTCATGGTATACTTGAATAATGTTCTCCTATATCCAGGAGTCTGCTAGCAGTAAGATATTTAATTTTCTGAGTAACAAGTCAGTTTAAAGGCACAGGCTTTCATAACCTGTAGCTCACTTCATTAGATACTATCAGATTCCTAATTTTTTTACAGATAGTCTTTGATTTATGACTGTTTGTTGACCAACTATTTGAAATTATGACAGTGCTGAATGAAGGGAATTATAGCTTCTGCCTCATGTTCCAACTGCTGTAGCACCCTACAATGGTATCTACAATCTAGATTGCAGAAAATATGACTTCTGTAACAGAATCATCAGTGCTTGGAATACTTTATCTGACTCTGTGGTCTCTTCTCATAATCCTAAAAGCTTTAACCAAAAACTTTCTACTATTGACCTCACCCCATTCCTAAGAGGACCATAAGGGGCGTGCATAAGCGCACAAACGTGCCTACAGTTCCTGTCCTATTGTTTTTCTTTTCTTCTTCCTATATATATATATATGCTTATCTGAGCATAACCAATCTGAGCATAACCAAGCCCCCACCCAAACAGGACACACCCCCAGCCAATCAGAGCACAAAAAAACCCCCATCCAATCAGAGCAAGCCAAGCTCCCACCCAATCAGTTCAAACCCCCACTAGCAGTTAAAAAGGAAGAAACAGCTGCAATCACACATTGCTCCCAGAAGCACGAAGCTGAAGCCTGAAGATGACAAATGAGACTTTGTCGAAATGTCGCCAAGACACTTCCAATTTTACGCAGGAGAAAACCCGAATAACCAAAGACCTACATACAAACACCCGCGAAAACCTCAGAAAACAAATATATATAAGCATATATACCTCCTTATATTATATAAGCATATATATATATACCTCCTTATATTTACTCATATAAGTGTTTATATACTATATAATCTTTTTGTATGATACCTACATATATTGTTGTCACAAAATAAATAAATAAAATAAATAAAAATGACAAGATAAAAATCTGGGTGCTTGGCAGCAAGCTTGCCCTTATGACCATGAAAGCATTGCAACTTCCCCCACTCAACTGTGAACTGGGAAGGTTTGGCTGGCTAGAACCACTGGTGTGTGGAAATCTGCTTTAGGCTGGAAGGTCTTGGCCAGCTAGGCACCAGGGGATGTGGGCCTCCTCCCTCCCCCAACCATGCCTGGAAAGTCTAAATTGTGGTTGTAAGTCAAAGACTACTATAATAGAATAATATGGCTCTCCTTCTATATCATTCCATGTCAAGTAAGATAAAATATCAATTAATCTTAACAAAATTGATCTTTATTAATTAATGTTTTTTTTAACAAATGTAACATACTAGTTAAGATCAGATAGGGCTTTAAAGAAAAAGCAGTTTTTCAAAAATAGGGAAGGAAAGTTCAAATGTCTCATGTTTATTCAGAGTAGGGCCATCAGATTTTGGGCTGCAAAAATTTGGATGGCCACTAGTTGGGAAGCAGGAGATAAAAAACTCTTTGCTGCCCTCTACTGGTTTCCCTAGTCAGTAGACACAGAGATGGTGTCATGTTCTACAGATTCCATCTCTTTGCTGCTCCACTCTGCAGCACATCTCTAAGTTTAAAGAATAGAGGCCTGGCAGACCTTCTAGACATAGATTTGAACCTAACCCAGTGGTGGGTTGCTACCGGTTCAGTTTGGATCTTTTGAACCAGTAGTAACGGCAGAGGGAGGCTCCACCCACCCATCCAGAAATCATCACAGATGCTTTGCATATGCTGGGAAGCACTGCACGCTCCCATTGCGAACTGGTAGCGAAGGTTAGTGGAAACCGCCCCTGACCTAACCCTACTTTTATCCTACCTTTATTGTATTTATACCACTGTCCTTAAAGCAACTACAAATTTATTTTTAGGTTCATTCAAAATACTGAAAGAAGTTTCGCTGTTTTCATTCAAGCTACTTTAGCTGAACTACAAAAATCCAGATCCCCAGTTGATAGCAGCAAAAAGATTGCTACACTCCAAAACAGTGGGTGGCTAACACAAAATAAAAATGATTGAATTTAAACTTAATTAAAATTAATGATCACTAAAATTATTTCTTAATGTGTTTCATAATTTTTCCTTTCTGTCACTTTTGAGGCTACCTGCAAGTCCGGAGAAATCTTTATGGGTCTGAGGCTTCATAGTGTGTACCCATATCCAAACTGTCTGAAAGTATCTTCATGGCTTTTGGCCAAAATAGTGAGAATTGAATGTGGGACATGCAAAACATGTTCTCAGTCTGAAATACCTTCATCTCTGCTAATACCTGAAAAAAATTCCAAAGGTTGTTCTACTGTAACTTTAAATAGGCTAAAACAAATCTTCACAAACAGAACAACCATAGGTTTGTAACATTTAAAACTTGTGCATGTAAATGATCTCTCAGTGATCTGTAGGTACTCTTAGGCCCCAGTTCTATGATCCATTGTAAATAAGTAGATCTTACTAATAAAGGAGAATATTTCACTGCCATGGATCCAGAATATCTCAGAAACCAGCAGAGACTACTACAACCACATGGAATCAGCATAGCACACAAGGCAAACTAGCACACAAGTCAAAACGTCCTAAGCAAACCAAACGACCCAGCAATCCCAGAAGACAAAACAGGAGTTACCTACAACATACAAAGTAATGATTGCAACAACCACTACATAGGATAAACCGGCGGAAGACTGGCAGAATGCATCCACAAACCACCTAGCAGTCAGAAGACATGATGAAAACCTTTAATTTCACAACATATAGACAGATTTAACCATAGCTTCAATTGGGAAAATGTGACTATCCTAGACCAAGCTAAGTCCAAAAGAGCCAGGGAATTTCTAGAAGTTTTGCAATAGTGGCGAATATTTTTTATTTTATGTACACTGAGAGCATATGCACCAAGACAAATTCCTTGTGTGTCCAATCACACTTGGCCAATAAAAAAAATTCTATTCTATTCTATATCTGTAGCTCGGGTGTAGGATGAGGGTGAAGGTTCATTCTTCAAGCTTGTGGGTTGGTTTCTGAACATTTCAGTGGAGTTTAGGGGATGTTAGTCAGTGGTGAAATTCAAAAATTTTCCCTACTGGTTCTATGGGCATGGCTTGGTGGGGGATTTCCTGTGACGGAATGGGCATGGCCAACTCAACATCACTTACAGCCATGCCCACTCAGTCACATGACCCCCCAGCACCAAGCCACGCCCATAGAACCTGGCAGGAATTTTTTTAAAATTTCTATTCTACCTATTTTTCCTTGTTGTGAGATGCCTATAGCTGCAGCCTCTTTTTTTCAGTGTGCCTGGAGGTGCTTCTTGTGCCAAAAGATGTGGCGGCTGCAAGCTTCTTGCAGCAAAAATTACTGGAGCTGCTCCACTTCTTGAATGCACTGCCATCATCGCTGCCCTGTTCCATGCTTCAGCTGTGCATGGGCACACCGTTGCCTGCTGCTGCTGCTGAATGATGAATGAATAAATAACATAACATAACATAACATCAGAGTTGGAAGGGACCTTGGAGGCCTTCTAGTCCAACCCCCTGCCCAGGCAGGAAACCCTACACCATCTCAGTCAAATGGTTATCCAACATTTTCTTAAAAATTTCCAGTGTTGGAGCATTCACAACTTCTGAAGGCAAGTCGTTCCACTTATTAATTGTTCTAACTGTCAGGAAATTTTTCCTTAGTTCTAAGTTGCTTCTTTCCTTGATCAGTTTCCACCCATTGCTTCTTGTTCTACCCTCAGGTGCTTTGGAGAACAGCCCGACTCCCTCTTCTTTGTGGCAACCCCTGAGATATTGGAACACTGCTATCATGTCTCCCCTAGTCCTTCTTTTTGTTAAACTAGACATACCCAGTTCCTGGGTATAAATAAATGGTATCCGCGTGCATGACTGGTGCATGGAATAGGGTGGCGATGGCAGCAGCATGTTCAAGAGGCAGAGCGGCTCTGATAATTTTCACTGCAAGAAGCCTGAAGATGTTTCTTCAGTTTGGGAATGTTTGGGAAGAGCTATGGATTCAACTTGTTGCATGATTGCTTCTGCTATTAGGCCTGATATGGGTAATCCCATAAGGGTACCTTGTACTCGCTTATAGATTTTCCCATTGAATTTGAAGTATGTGTTGAGGCATAGATCCAGGAGTTTCATGATGGTCTCTGTGGACATAGAGTGTTCTGTAGTGGCATCATCTCTGTGAGTGTGTTGTTTAGTGAGTAGGTGGTGTAAGGTTTGCTTAGCCAGGTTGATGTCAATCAAAGTGAAAAGAACGGTGATGTCAAAGGAGACTTTAGTGAGTTTGATGCGTTGGAGAAATAGTTCTGGGGACTTTATTGAGTGGATTGAGCCATTGGCTAGGTGTCTGAGTTTCCTCTTTAGGGTTTTTACTAGTTTGAATGTTGTTTTTCCAGGTAAATTTTTAGGAGGCTGACATTCTGACTAATCAGCCATCCATAGACCCCTAGACATTAGCAACATCTATAGACTATGCAAAAAAGACTATCATCCAGCCCAAAAAAGAAGATCAAGCACCTTTCCATCAGCAATCAGCATAGATGAACTCCTAGGTTAACATCAGATCAAGTAAATGATACTCCAATCAAGAAACTGCCAAAGAAGCCAACAGCAAATACACGAATCAAAGAATCTCGAAGACCACCCCCACCAACACTGACAGGCAGGCCTCTAGAATATAAACTGACAGTAAACTCCATTCTTTACTAGCTCTGATGATGTTATCTAGTTTGGGTAATGCCATGTCTGCAAGAAAACAAGCAAGTTCAAAGAACATCAAGAACCCCACAAGCAGAGCTTATTAAAATATATATTTATGCAAAGTTAAGATTAGACTGAAAAGTTTCTTTTTTTAAAATTTTTTTTATTTGCATTTATATCCCGCCCTTCTCCAAAGACTCAGGGCGGCTTACACTGTGTTAAGCAATAGTCTTCATCCATTTGTATATTATATACAAAGTCAACTTATTGCCCCCAACAATCTGGGTCCTCATTTTACCTACCTTATAAAGGATGGAAGGCTGAGTCAACCTTGGGCCTGGTGGGACTTGAACTTGCAGTAATTGCAAGCAGCTGTGTTAATAACAGACTGTCTTAGTCTGTTGAGCCACCAGAGGCCCTTTGAATATGTTTTATACAAATATTATAGATCTGAATACATCTGAATATATCTGAATACATTGCACTAGAAATTTTCATTCCCAATGTAATTTGCAGGATCTACATTGATAGTGTTCTGTCATTTATATATCCTTATTGTTCTTTTGCTAGTGTTACTCATTGATAGGTACCTCTTAAAAATATTTGGCTGTTTTCTAAAATGGTACTTACAAAAAACCAAGGTAGTATTTCTATGAATTATTTTGGCCCCTCCTTTCATACCCTTAGCAGTAGAATCTGGAGCATGTAAGCCCTTTGGTTTGATCATGTAGAATAGAATAGAATAGAATTTTATTGGCCAAGTGTGATTGGACACACAAGGAATTTGTCTTGGTGCATATGCTCTCAGTGTACATAAAAGAAAAGATATGTTCATCAAGGTACAACATTTACAACACAATTGATGATCAATATATCAATATAAATCATAAGGATTGCCAGCAACAAGTTATAGTCATACAGTCATAAGTGGAAAGAGATTGGTGATGGGAACTATGAAACGATTAATAGTAGTGCAGATTCAGTAAATAGTCTGACAGTGTTGAGGGAATTATTTGTTTAGCAGAGTGATGGCCTTCGGGAAAAAACTGTTCTTGTGTCTAGTTGTTCTGGTGTGCAGTGCTCTATAGCGTCGTTTTGAGGGTAGGAGTTGAAACAGTTTATGTCCAGGATGCGAGGGATCTGCAAATATTTTCACGGCCCTCTTCTTGATTCGTGCAGTATACAGGTCCTCAATGGAAGGCAAGTTGGTAGCAATTATTTTTTCTGCAGTTCTAATTATCCTCTGAAGTCTGTGTTTTTCTTGTTGGGTTGCAGAACCGAACCAGACAGTTATAGAGGTGCAAATGACAGACTCAATAATTCCTCTGTAGAATTGGATCAGCAGCTCCTTGGGCAGTTTGAGCTTACTGAGTTGGCGCAGAAAGAACATTCTTTGTTGTCCTTTTTTAATGATGTTTTTGATGTTAGCTGTCCATTTGAGATCTTGCGATATGATAGAACCCAGAAATTTGAAGGTTTCTACTGTTGATACTGTGTTGTCAAGTATTGTGAGAGGTGGAAGTATGGAAGGGTTGTTCCTAAAGTCTACCACCATTTCTACGGTTTTGAGTGTGTTCAGTTCCAGATTGTTTTGGTTGCACCATAAGGCTAGTCGTTCGACCTCTTGTCTATATGCGGATTCGTCATTGTCTCGAATGAGACCAATCACTGTTGTGTCATCTGCGAACTTCAGTAGCTTAACAAATGGATCATTGGAGATGCAGTCATTGGTATACAGAGAGAAGAGAAGTGGGGAGAGCACACAGCCTTGGGGGGCCCCTGTGCTAATTGTACAGGTATTTGATGTGATCTTGCTTAGCTTCACCTGCTGCTTCCTGTTTGTTAGGAAGCTTTGATCCACTTACAAGTCTGTTCCGGTACCTGTAGCTGGTTTAGCTTAGTTAGAAGAATGTCTGGAATGATGGTATTGAATGCTGAACTAAAGTCTACAAAAAGGACCCTTGCATAGGTCTTTGGAGACTCAAGATGTTGTAGGATGTAGTGCAGAGCCATATTAACAGCATCATCTGTTGATCTATTTGCTCGGTATGCAAATTGCAAGGGGTCTAAGAGCGGATTCGTGATGGTTTTCAGGTAGGAAAGCACTAGCCTTTCAAAGGTTTTCATGACTACAGATGTTAGAGCAACTGGTCTGTAGTCATTCAGTTCCTTGATGGTGGGCTTCTTGGCACTGGGATGATGGTAGAGCGTTTGAAGCAAGAAGGAACATAGCACATCTCTAGTGATTTATTGAAAATATGGGTGAAGATGGGGCCAATTGGTCAGCACAGACTTTTAAGCAAGAAGGAGTTATCTTGTCTGGGCCTGGAGCTTTTCCTGGCTTTTGTCTGTGAAATAGGTCCTGCACTTCCTTTTCTGTGATCACTAGGGGTTGTGAACCCAATGAAATGGGGTCAGTTGTAGGAGGCTTGGCTGTTGTTGGTGTGTCTGAGTTGGGGGTTGTGGAGATAGGTGGCTGTAGTTTCCTTTCAAACCTGCAGTAAAACTCATTCAGGTCATCTGCCAGTTGTTGATTACCTTCAGCCTGGGAAGGAGGTTTGCCATAGCCGGTGATATTTTTAAGAGTTTTCCACATGTTTGCTGGTTCATTTGCTGAAAATTGATTCTTTAGCTTTTCAGAGTAGCTTCTTTTTGCTGCTCTTATCTCCCTTGTTAGTGCATTTCTGGCCTGATTGTACAGCATTTTATCACCTTTTCTGTAGGCTTCCTCTTTGGAATGTCGTAGCTGCTTAAGTTTAGGTGTAAACCAAGGTTTGTTATTACTGTGTATTCGCAAGTTCCTTGTAGGTACACATAGGTCTTCACAGAAGCTGACATATGATGTTACAGTATCTGTGAATTCATCCAGGTCTGCAGAGGTATCTTTAAAAATATTCCAATCAGTGCAGCCAAAACATGCCTGTAGCTTTAATTCTGATTCCTCCGTCCAGGTTTTCACTGATTTAATTATTGGTTTTATGGCTTTAAGTCTTTGCCTGTAAGCAGGTACAAGGTGAATCATGCAATGATCAGAGTGTCCTACAGCTGCACGTGGTAAAGACCGATAGGCATCTTTTAGTGTTGTGTAGCAGTGGTCTAGAGTATTCTTGCCTCTGGTGGGACAATTGACATGCTGAAAGTATTTTGGTAGTTCTTTCCTTAAGTTTGCCTTGTTTAGATCTCCCAAAACAATGGCCAGTGAATCAGGGTGTTTGGCTTCAGCCTCCATGATTTGGTCAGCTAGAGTTCGTAATGCCTCGTTTACACAGGCTTGTGGTGGGACATAAACAGCATGTAGAATTTCCACTTTAAATTAACTGAGCTGTCCTGATCCAGAAACCAAAATCTCAAGCTGTTTTCAGTTGTTGGAGCCCCAAGTAAGATATAAATGAGAACCTGATGAAGGATGTGGGGTAGGATTCCATTCTGCTTCTTTCATAGACTTCAATCCATCATGCGTACAACTGGGCTACAGAATGACAGTTTGCCTTGACAGTATCATCAACAAATCAACAGAGCTGAAGTTATGAACTAATCTTAACACCCATACTCTAGGTTTTGCTAAGTGGCTAGCTTGAACGTAGTTCACTCTTGCTAGAGTTTATGTCGTATGAGATCAAATAGAAATGTACTCTTTAGGGAAGAAAGATTTGAGGGTAAGTTTATTGCTTTGATTATTTTTTTCCCAGGCCAAAAAGAGCTTCTTTTGTCCAGCTTTGTCTAATAAGCTCAACTGCCTGCTATCTTCAGAAACACATGACAGATGTCTTTCAGTTATGAAAACAGAAGAGTTGCTGAAAAGAGTAGTATTTCTGATTTCCTTGAAGCTGCAAATGTCTTGTAAATAAACAGTAGTGAATGCCCTGCATATTATTCAGGCGAGCTGGGATAGGAACTTTTTATTGACCTAGCAGTGGTGGTGGGGCTGCAGCTTTGTTCCCTTAGGATATTTCTAATTCTGACTCTTTTGTGCAGCCCACCATGACTGAGTTGTTTCTTGCTGCAATATTTTGAAAGGTTTAACCTAGGGGTATCTTTCTCAGGCTGATTTATTTATTTATTACCAAATTTATACTCACACATGCTCCAGGCAGGTCAGTCCATGGCAGTTTACAATACAGCAAGAAATAACAGTGAACTACAATAAATAACACCATTTAAAATAGGTATCAACAAGACAATAAAGCAATAAATGAATCCAATGAAACAGATAATGACCAACCAGATGTCACACGAAGTCATAATATGTACCTGGATTAAGAAGGGAACACTTGCTTATGTAAATAACGCTGATACCTACTCCTCCAACACCAGATACATTAGACAAACCTGAATAATTTTCAGATAGCTCTGAACATGTGGGTTGAAGGTGTTGAGACCCCACACATTTTAGGCAGGTTGGAGAAAGCACTTCCGGGGTGCTGATGAATTTTAAAATATCTGGCTCCACAACTCACAATTTGCATTTTCTGGGCCTTTCTGTCCCCATGCTTTAATATTATTATTTTTTAATTATTGAAAGAGTTTTTTAAAAAAACAAAGACATTTTCCCCCCTTTTTTCCCCCCTCCCTCCCAAAAAACCCCCTTCCCCCCTCCCTTCCCCCCCCCCCCGGCTTCCCAGGTCAATCACAAGGTATTGTTATACATAAACCAAACATAGAATAAAATTTTCCCTTCCAATCCAATTAACCTCATCCAAAGCTTTTCATCTCCCAACCCCCTCCCCATTACATAAAATAACTTTCTAATTATTCAAAGGCAATCTGCTATTTCTTAATCTGATATCTGTTTTGTAGATAATCAATCCATTTTTTCCATTCAATTAAATATCTTTCCTGCGTATTGTCTTTTAAAAAAGCTGAGATTTTAGCCATCTCAGCCAAATTAATGACTTTCAGTATCCATTCTTCTATTGTAGGTACCTCTTCTTTCTTCCAGTATTGTCCAATCAACAGTCTTGCTGCTGTTATTAAATTCAGAATCAGTTGAGTCTCAATCCCTGTACAATCCATTATAATTCCCAAAAGGAAAAATTGTGGCAGGAACTTTATCTTCTTCTTCAGTACATTTTGAATAATCCACCAAATTCTTATCCAAAAGGCCTTAATTTTCTTGCAAGTCCACCAAATATGAAAATATGTAGCGTCATCACAATCACACCTCCAACATTTCGCTTGGATATTAGGATACATACATGATAATTTTTTGGGATCTAAGTGCCATCTATAAAACATCTTATAAAAATTTTCCCTTAAATTCTGTGCTTGTGTAAACTTAACATTTCTAACCCAGATTTTCTCCCATGTTTCCAACATTATTGGTTCCTGAATATTCTGTGCCCATTTTATCATACAATCCTTTACCAAATCCTTTTCCGAATCTATTTCAAGCAACACATTATACAATCTCTTTATATGCTCCTGGGTCTGATTTCTAATTTGCTTTATTAAATTTTCCTCCCTTTGCATTATACCAATTTTTTGATCTTCTTTCCATCTAGCACTTATTTGCCCATATTGAAACCAAGTATAATTCCTCCCTTCTTCATTTAATACCTGTAATGATTTTAATTGCAATCTACCTCCTTCAGCATACAAAAGTTCTTTATAAGTAATCATTTCCTGTTTCTGTTCTATATTTATATTCTCTATTGCATGTCTGGGGCTCGCCCATATAGGAATCTTGTAATCTAATTTATAAGAATATTTTTTCCAGACCATAAAGAGCACTTCTCAACACATGATTCTTAAAAGCCCTATCCACTTTTTTTTCATAAAATAAATACGCATGCCATCCATATAACAAGTCATAACCTTCTATATTCAAAATTCTTTCCTCCGTTAAATTAAACCAGTCACTTATTACTGAAAGGGCTACTGCTTCATAATATAGTTTAAAGTTAGGCATTTTTAAGCCACCTCTTTCCCGTGAGTCCTGTATTATTTTCATTTTAACCCTCGCCTTTTTACCCTGCCATATAAATTTATTAATCCCAATCTGCCAATCTTCCAAATTTTTATCCTTTTTAATTATTGGTATCATCTGGAACAAAAACAAAAATCTAGGTAACACATTCATTTTAATAGCCGCAATCCTTCCCAATAGCGATAACTGCAATTTTTTTCAGACACTCATATCATTCTGAACTTTTTGCCATAGCAAGTCATAATTATTCTTATAAAGTTTCTTGTTCGATGAGCTAATATAAACCCCTAAGTATTTAACCTTTTTTACCACCTCAAATCCTGTCATTTCCTCTAGTTTTTGTTTCTGTTGTATAGACATATTTTTAATTATCACTTTTGTTTTATTCTGATTTATTTTAAATCCTGATACCTTTCCATATTTATCAATCACTTCCAACAAAAATCTACTTGAATTTATAGGATTTGTTAAAGTAACCACTACATCATCTGCAAAAGCTCTAACTTTGTACTCATATTGTCTAATCTTAATTCCCTCTATTTTCGTTAATTCTCGTATTTTATCTAATAATGGTTCCAGAGTCAAAACAAATAATAGTGGTGATAAGGGACATCCCTGTCTCGTTCCTTTCACAATCTTAATAACTTCTGTCAAACTACCATTTATTATAATCTGAGTTGTTTGCTCTCCATAAATCGCTTTAATTATTCTAACAAAACAATCTCCAAATTGCATTTTCTCTATTAATTTAAATAAAAAATCCCAATGCAATCGATCCAAGGTTTTCTCTGCATCCAAAAAAATAAGTGCTGCTGAAGTATTCTTCTTTTCCAAATATTCCAATATATTAATAATCTGTCTAACATTATTCCTCATCTGCCTCCCTTTTATAAAACCAGATTGATCAGTATGAATTCTTTGTTGTAAAACTAACATTAATCTATTTGCTATTATTTTTACAAAAATCTTATAATCATTATTTAAAAGTGAAATCGGCCTGTAGTTACCGGGTTTAGAGCAATCTTGCTCCTCTTTTGGTATCAGTGAAATAAAAGATGTTTTCCATGATGGGGGTATTCCCACTCCTAGTTGTATCTGATTAAATAATTCTTTAATATTTAATAATCTGATTAAATAATTCTTTAATATTTCATCCTGTATTTTTTTATAATAACTTGCTGTAAGACCATCTGTACCAGGGGTTTTCCCCATTTTTAATTGTTTAATTGCCTCCACTATTTCTCCAGTAGCTATCGGCCGATTCAGCTCCTCCCTCTGTTCTAATGTTAGAATATTAACCTTATAATCTTTCAAATAATCATAAATGTCCCTATTCAATATTTTGTCTTTTGCATATAGAGCAGTGTAAAATTCTGAGAATGCCTTTTTAATTTTATCCTGTTGATATATCTCTTTGCCTTTATATTCTATTTTTTGTATGACACGTGCTTTCTGTTTTTTCCTTAAGTTATATGCCAACAATCTCCCAGGTTTATTTGCATTACAAAAGGTATTATGTTTAGCATATTGTATATTCGTTGCCACCTGGTCTGCCATTAACATATTAAATTGACTCTGTAATATTTTTATAGCCTCTTTAAGTTTGTGATCTTGTGGGTTTTGAATGAGAATATCTTCTCTTATTTTTGCATTAAAATTCTCCATCATCTCTTTTTGCCTATCTTCAGAAAGTTTTAATTGTACTTTCAATATATCCTCAAGACTTGGTTCAGATCCCCTTCTTCCAGAAAGCTTTAAAGGTTTAGCTGCCATTCTGTCTTCAAAAGAATCAGGAATTTAAACTTAACAACTTTCCTTTACTCCTTTCAGTATAAGAGAACTCCGTTTGTAACAATCCACAAATAACGCTACTTTGTTGTACTAAAAATTTTTACTTTCACTTTCAGACGCCATTTTAAAAGTCAATTAATCAGAAACAAAGAAAGGTTTCAGGTTTCAAAAAGGGAGTCGGTATACTTGCCGTGTTGATTCTACATCAAAGATCGAACGCTTTTAAAATTCCCGTCTGCTTAGAAAATCAATCAATTTAATAAGTCCTTTTGAGCAGAAATGACCCCTACTCCTTTTTCCTGAAAAAAAACAGGAGCGCGTTTGAAGTTGGAGATAGTGGAGTTCGGTGGGATCATAAATCCAGGAAAATTCGCTCTTAAGAGCAAACCCCCTGTCTAGATCTACCACTTTTCCACAACTCTGCATAACCCTCTTATGCCCAAAGGGTATGCTAAGGTCAGTGAACAGTGATTTATACTGTTTCACTGACTTTTACAATCTTCTAACGCGGAGTGCCCTGTTAGAGCACCCGGCAGGAGCGGTGACGTCACTGGAGCCCCCATGCTTTAATATTAAAGCAGAAAAATATAATTTTTGAAGCCACCTTTAATATTGTTAAACACAGCCCAGAGTCACTTCCGATGATATGGGTGGCTACCTAAATTTGAACAATAAAATAATAAAATAAATAGTATTGTGGGAGGTTAATATCTCTCAATCTTGGAAGCTCTTTTTATAGTGATAAATATGAGGGAAAAGGAAAAGCTTGTATTGAGTAGATGTCTGTTCTATAGGTGAAAATGTTTGATTCCAGATGTACGGTATAATTCCATCAATATAAATATTACAATTTGATCACTCTAGTTAATATTCTATTTACATTTAAGATCCTAACCCAATCTTGTGTCTCAAGATTAGTTGGGTTAGCAGCTTGCACCTTTTGAAACAGTTTTAGAACTGTTATATAAAAGGAGATAAGCCTTTTCTGCCATGGCATCATCCTTGACCCACAAGGTAAGATTAGCTCCACTTTTTGTGAATTTCCTGAAACATATTCCTTAATTTTTTAAAAATATGCCTGGGCGTTTCCTGGCAATAGGGAGCCTGCATGCATAGCATTCTGATGCATTCCTTCTTACAATCTTGTTTCAATTTATGTTCAATTATTTTAATTGTTTTACACAATCTCTGTGGTACATTGGTTGTATCGTAGCAGCCCAGAGTCATTTGTGCAAGAGACTCAGCCATATACATTTGATAAATAAATAAATAGGTGGATAAAAGAATCTTGAGTGGAATCTGAGCCCTGCATCTGAATTTATCATTTGATTATGCCTTCATAGAGCCTATTGTGTTCTATTGTTCTGTTGACACAATTGCCTTTGCTATATTCAGCCTGAAAAGAGAAATATCTGTATCTGTGAAAATGGAATATATATGAGATCAGAGTGAAAAATACTTCACCTCTCATCTGGCAAAAACACAAAATTAAATTTTCCCTCTTTTTCAGGTACTCCTTGCAGTTCTGTTACGTATGAAAAATGATAATATAACTGCTTTCCAGGGAGTTTAAAGAACCTCTTAGTATACAGAGTTAATGGCTCCTTGTTACATATGTTGTTTGTTAGCTTCAATAATTCTATTTTCTACATGAGCTCAGTTTTCAGAAAAATGTACGAGTATAGTCACCAGCTGGATTGCTGAAATGGGGCAAAGGTAAAACCAAACAAATCTCTCTTGGTGGCAAAACTTTCCAGATGTGTTGGGATTATAACTTCCAGAAATTGTAGCCAGTGGCTTGGTTGTGAAATGCTTTCCATAGCATGATGTAGGACAAGGCAAATGGGTCAATATGGAATAGAATAGAATAGAATAGAATTTTATTGGCCAAGTGTGATTGAACACACAAGGAATTTGTCTTGGTGCATATGCTCTCAGTGTACATAAAAGAAAAGATACGTTTATCAAGGTACAACATTTACAACACAATTGATGGTCAATATATCAATATAAATCATAAGGATTGCCAGCAACAAGTTATAGTCATACAGTCATAAGTGGAAAGAAATTGGCGATGGGAACTATGAGACGATTAATAGTAGTGCAGATTCAATAAATAGTCTGACAGTGTTGAGGGAATTATTTGTTTAGCAGAGTGATGGCCTTCGGGAAAAAACTGTTCTTGTGTCTAGTTGTTCTGGTGTGCAGTGCTCTATAGCGTCGTTTTGAGGGTAGGAGTTGAAACAGTTTATGTCCAGGATGCGAGGGATCTGCAAATATTTTCACGGCCCTCTTCTTGATTCGTGCAGTATACAGGTCCTCAATGGAAGGCAGGTTGGTAGCAATTATTTTTTCTGCAGTTCTAATTATCCTCTGAAGTCTGTGTTTTTCTTGTTGGGTTGCAGAACCGAACCAGACAGTTATAGAGGTGCAAATGACAGACTCAATAATTCCTCTGTAGAAAAAAAAGGTGGAATCAAATAGACATTATTATATTCCTTTCCAGTAAAGCCAGTTAACATTAGAACATAGAACAACAAAATTGTTCTATTTTCCAAGGGACCTTGGAATATTATAGAATAGAATAGAATAGAATAGAATAGAATAGAATTTTATTGGCCAAGTGTGATTGGACACACAAGGAATTTGTCTTGGTGCATATGCTCTCAGTGTACATAAAAGAAAAGATACGTTCATCAAGGTACGACATTTACAACACAATTGATGGTCAATATATCAATATAAATCATAAGGATTGCCAGCAACAAGTTACAAGTTATAGTGGTTGTGGTTGTGGTTGTGCATAAAACTCTAGTTTTATTCTATTGGATAATTTAATTTATTTAATTTATTTAAATTTTTTACAATAATTTATTATATTGGATATTATATTTGATGTGCATAAAAGTCTAGAATGTTTGAAGAATAACCTGATTCGTATAATTTATTGAACCCTCTCAAGAAAGAGACGAAAATGTCTTAAAGGGAAGTAAAGGAAAACAAAGGGGTTTTCATTCCTTGAGCCCATGGATTGAATTACCTAAATTCTCTGAAATAATTTCTAAAGGAAATTAAATTTCCTCAAACTTCATGAACTGGGAGAAAAAAATAAATACAGAAGAATTTCTCTGCATAACTCCACTTCCAAAAGATACCCTATTCGAAGCACAGAATATTTACAGCAACTAATTTCACTAGCCATGCTTTCATTGCAGAAAGGAAATATCAGAGTTTACCATGTCAAGTTATTTTTAATATTCTTGATTATTTAGTGATGAGAAAGATTTTAAAATGTATCTGAACAGAGATACAAATTAGAAGAATTATGATTCAAAGGGTTTTTAAAACAAAATTGCTCAGTGTTAACTTGGTGAGATAATTTACACAATTTGACTCATTTTAATCCTGTCAATTAAGCTGTATTAACCAAAGTAGATGAAGAGAATTTACAGCTGGAACCACCATCTGGAGTTATGGGCAAACCTCCAGTTTATCGTCATCTTCATGTTACAAAGTATATGTGTGATAGTTGTTTCAGTGCTGTAGCTAGTAGCCATGCGTTACTGTAAATTATGTTTAAATTATGTAAAATTTAGCTTAATATTGTACGCTTCCTGAAAAATGTTTATCATGGTATTTATTTATTCCAAAAGGTTTTGTTGATAATACATTTAGAAGGAAAAGAAAAAGATTCAATATTATAATATAGAGTACCAAGGGCTGAGTCTTCGCAGAAGCTAATATACTCATTTTAGAAATGACATTTAAATCAGATTAAAGAATGCAAGAGCAATCCAACTGGATCATACCATAAAGCAGGAGTCTCCAAAGTTGGTCCTTTTAAGACTTGTGGATTTCAACTCTCAGAGTTCCTCAGCACAAGTCTTAAAGAATAGAATAGAATAGAATAGAATAGAATAGAATAGAATAGAATAGAATAGAATAGAATAGAATAGAATTTTTATTGGCCAAGCGTGATTGGACACACAAGGAATTTGTCTTGGTGCATATGCTCTCAGTGTACATAAAAGAAAAGATACCTTCATCAAGATACAACGCTTACAACACTTAATGATGGTCATAGGGTACAAATTTAACACTTAATGATAATCATAGGGTACAAATAAGCAATCCGGAAACAATCAATATCAATATAAATCATAAGGATTTTCAGCAACAAAGTTACAGTCATCCAGTCATAAGTGGAAGGAGATGGGTGATGGGAACAATGAGAAGATTAATAGTGCAGATTTAGTAAATAGTTTGACAGTGTTGAGGGAATTATTTGTTTAGCAGTGATGGCATTTGGGAAAAACCTGTCCTTGTGTCTAGTTGTTCTGGTGTGCAATGCTCTATAGTGTCGTTTTGAGGGTAGGAGTTGCAAGGTTGGAGATCCCTGCCATGAAGGATCTACTCCAGTGTTTTGTGTTAAACAGTGGCTAACTGGGTGCATTTGGGAAAATTAGAAACCCGTGCTGAAGGGTGATCGTTCATTTCCATTGCCAATTTGCAGCAGTCAATATTTAAGACATGTTGCTTATGATTCAGGAGATATGAATATTTGTCAATCTAAATAGCTATGACTAGCCTGATCCTCTATTAACCTGTCCAGCCACCCTGTGAAATTCTCCAATTTTCTGTCAATTTTTCTGTCAGTTCTGTATTTAATTTCAGTAAGTAATCTTAAATTAAATAGGAGAAAAAATTCTCTTTCTGTCTCCAAATAATTTATGCCACACTTGATTTTATACACCTCTATAATTTCTTCCCTAACTTATTATGTGAGAAAGTAATTACTTCTACAGCTTGGCTTTCATATCGTCACATAGGATGAAACTATGGTTAAGTCTGTCCAAGTGTTATGAAACTAAAGATGTCTTTTGAGTGCAAGATGTTGCTTATGGATAAATTCTGCTAGTCTTCTTCCTGTTTGTCCTACAGAGTGACTGTGACAATCCATACACTGAATATTGTACATAACTCCTGTTTTTTTCCCTAGAACTTTTCTTTTTTTTTAGATCTAACCCTAACCCTAATCCTAATCCATAGGTTTTTTGACCTCAATCCAATATAGCATAACCAACACAAACTGTGAAAAGAATAAAGGAGAGTCACATGGCATCACACACAAATCAACTAAAGACCTCCAAAACATCCTAAGTAAACCAAAAGACCCACTTAGAATTGCAAAGTCTTTGTTCGATACGTTACTATGATTTTTGTTTTGAACAATATTTTTAAACCTAGTCCCTTTTGTTCTTTAGGATGTTTAACTTTTGCTTCTTCCCTGCCTATTGTGGCTATCAGGAGTTAAGTTTTATCCCACAATAGAAGCAGAAAGAATACTAAGAGAGGTTTCTAATCAGAACTGGAGCTGGGAAACACAGCTGTTACATCCTGTGACATCTGCTGAGATTTGAAGTCTTGGGGCATTTAAAAGGAATAGGCACAGCTTCCAGGAACTCATCCTGCACCAGCTGGAACAAAGAACCAATGACATGAACTTTAAAATGAACTTTTACTGAACAGGAGCCTTATACTAGATTATGAAGATAAACAAAGCCTAATCAAAGAATCCAAAGCTGCTTTTATAGTCAATCAGAAATCTGATGAGGCAAACAAAAAAGTGCATTCAATAAAATGCTAACACATTAGATAACAGATGAAACTCTTCTAGCATATCGTGAGTGAATTCTCACTATGTGGAATGGACCAGAATCCCACGGTATAAAACAGCAGCTATTTAAGACTATATGCAAGTGTAAGACTAAAAACTGTTACAAATTCAGTTCCACACAGCCTTGCTTACATTTTGATCACACCTCCTTGATAGCAGAAATGTCTTCAGAAGAAAGTATATGGAGGCAAGTAATGAATCAGTGTTGTGCCAGTGTTCTGCAATCTCTTTACTTATTGTATTTGTGTCATGCCATCAGACAGACGTATAAAAACTGTAGAGCTTGCATCACTGCTTTTTAAATTTTATTTATTTGTTTATTTGATTTCTAGAGCTACCCGTCTCAGCAAGTGATTCAGATGATGAACTGTTGGATCTTTTGGATACTTCTGATCAGGGGTGAAATCTAAAAATTTTCTCTACCGGTTCTGTGGGCATGGCTTAATTGGTGGGCATGGCTTGGTGGTCAGATGACTGGGTGGGTGTGACCAATAACAATAAATAATAAAAATAATAAACAAAGTATAAAAAACAATAAGACGTAACAAAAACCAACTTTTACACTTTGCACACACACAACACAACACAACACAACTGACTCACACACAGTGTAAAAGCAGCTGCACTTCACACTTCACACAGCCACAAAAAGCTCAAAAACCAACTTTCACACTTTACACACACACCACACAAATGACACACATACACACACACACACAAAATGCCACATACAGCTTTCTGAGATTTTGTGTGTTTGTGTAGTTAGAGTGAAACGCTACAGAAACACACCAAATCTCAGAAAGCTGCACAAATATTTTATTTTATTTTATTTTATTTTATTTTATTTTATTTTATTTTATTTTATTTTATTTTATTTTATTTTATTGTGGACTTCAATTCCCAGAGTTCCTCAGCCAGCAAAGCCAGCCAACATTAGTTGATCACTGAGGAAATAGATGAGCTAAGGCTAAGCAATTGATTCTGTCTGGCTGAAAGTGAAACTGGGGCTTTCGGGCTGGAAAAAAAAGCTATGCGTTCATCAGTAATCAGGTAAGTGCCTTAGAATCTCTACTCTTACTTGTAGAAAACATGTTTTCTACAAGTAAGAGTACAAGTAAGGTTCTGCTGATGAGGAACTCAGGTGAGATCGCCAGAGGAGACTTTAAATTTTTTTTTTAACTTTAAAGACTCTGCTGATCTCAGCTGAGGAGCAGGATCCTCAAAGGCTTTTTTTTACTTTTAAAGGCATGTTTCGGCTGAAGAAAAACCGGCTTTTAAAAGTAAAAAAAAACCCCTCTGCTGATGGTGTGGCTCAGCAGAGGCGGGGGGGCAGGGATTTTTGCTACTGGTCCTCCGAACCAGCCGCCACCATCGCTACCGGATCGTGCGAGCTGGTCCGAACCGGGACCATTTCACCCCTGCTTCTGTTTCAAATAATTCTTTTATGACCTTGGTGCCAACATTCACTTTTGGTTATATCCCTTGTGTTGTTTGGGGATAATTTCAAGCTATCAGTTGTCAAACCACTTGCCAAATATATAGTAAGATGAAAAATAGATGGTGGATGTAATCCAAATAGGTTGCTGGGGTTTTGTAAAATGCTAGGATATCCTATATATTTTGCATTTAACCATCCTATTATGCATTCCCTGTTTTAAGGAGTATAAATAGGGATTTTGATGGAATTTTGGACGAGTCAGTGAAGGGACAGTTATTGGTGCTATGGTTGTTTTTTCCTCATGTCTTCTTACCAATTCCTATTTCAATTACCTAGTCTTTTCACAAAAGGGATGTGGTGGCTCAGTGGCTAAGACACTGAGCTTGTCAATTGAAAAGTCGGCAGTTCAGCGGTTTGAATCCCTAGTGCCACATAACAGGGTGAGCTCCCTTTACTTGTCCCAGCTTCTGCCAACCTAGCAGTTCGAAAGCACGTAAAAAAATGCAAGTAGAAAAATAGGGACCACCTTTGGTGGGAAGATAACAGTGTTCCGTGTGCCTTAGTGTTTAGTCATGCTGGCCACATGACCATGGAGATGTCTTTGGACAATGCTGGCTCTTTGTCTTTGAAACGGAGATGAGCACTGCCCCCTAGAGTCGAGAATGACTAGCACATGTGTGGGAGGGGAACCTTTACCTTTACCTTTTTAGTCTTTTTACATCCCTATCTGTTTACCATAGAACTTGACTCTAGATTCCTGGAGTTAGAATCTATTTATTGCTTCTATTATTTTGATCTTAATTTTTTAGGTTCTGCTTCCATTAAAAAATAAATCATGTGAAAATTCCTTCTTGGTCAATAAGAGGTATAGATCTACTTATTTCTGAATTTCACTTCAAATTAGCTTCCAAGTACAATCAAGCAAATCAGTCCAAAACCAACTGGGATACTTCCAACATTTCAGATTAGGTCCAAACTGAATATTTTGGTCTCCCTTCACCCTTCATACTTGTGGTTTTATTTCTCAGAAAATTTTTTGATTGTCAAACAAATAATTTTGTAACTATTAATATAATGTAAACTTCTAAAACTTTTAAAACTTTTAAAAATATGAAAAAATTGTTCCGGCAGTTGTATTAAGAAAGGAAGAAATTCTAGTTTAGAAAGAGGGAGGCTTCATGAAAATAAGAATGAACATTTTTCTTTATACGACTTTGTATTACAATGTGGTAATTCCATTCAATATATTCTTCAATTTTATTTTATCTAGTCTAGAAAGGAGGCCAAAGTAACATCTGGGCTGAAAGTATATTTGTAGCTCTGTTCATTTCTTCTGATTTAAATATTGCAATTTACTTAGGAGAAAAGCATATAGCATTCTCCTACCATAGAAAAGAATCCCCTAATGTTTAAAGTTAAATGTGAATTTTCTGAAAAATCTGCTGTGGAGTAAATATGATTGATATGGCTGGGAATTCACAGATCAGATCTGATATAGGATATAATGTATAGCTCTGAAAAGATAATAGGCATAAAGTCTCCCGCCCAGTTATATAAACATGCAGAATGGCAAAGAAGCATGGAAAAACTTTTGAGTTATACCATTTGTTCTACAGTACTGACAGGGATAATGTATTAGAGACAGCTGGGCACGCAGTTGCCTCAACATAAGATATGAAACAGAATAAATATTTTATGTGTTAATAGGCAAATTGTAGTTTAGTTTAGAAAATTCTTGATCTCCATGTAGAATATGCACTCCATGTAGAATCTGTATAATAAATGGAGGAATGTATTTTCATGTGCTCATATTTTATGTTTTGTTTTACATGAAGCTAAGTTGGAGTGTAAGTACATTCAGATATGCTGAAGATACTATATTAGTAAAAACTCAGGTCTTTAGAAATTTGGTCCATAGAAAGCAATAGCTAGAAAAAAACCTGAAAGTTTTACTGTGGGTCTCCCTGAGTCTTAGAAAGAATGGCACAATCAGAGATTCTATAGTCTTCTTGCTCCTATATCCTTTTCTTCTTCTTTTTATTCCTCAGAATACCTCTCCCTTCCACTTCAGTGCCAAATTTCAAGAGCAAGATTCATGAAAATCAGCAGTATGGTTTTATCCCTTTCTCAGGTGGAAAGTGTTAAAATATCTAAAAAAAATAAAAACAAAATCCCCCCCCTCAATATCCAACAGTCTGAACTAGAGAATGCAAGTTAGATAAAGAGCTTCAGTTTCCCCTGGTTTCAGGGGAATCAGAATCAGGAATGATCCTAAGATTAATAATATAGATAGTTCTTACAACTCTTGTGACAGAATACTATATTGATACTGATATGATATAAAGGGATAATATAATCTGTATCTATTTTATACATATATATTTCTGATATTTATTGTTAATTTTAACTACTTCAAAAAAATGAAATGACATTGCATGATTTAGAAATATTCTAAATCAGATGTAGAAATATTCATGCATCATTATTTCCTAAATTATATAGTGTTATAGGCACTGCCAGTCCAGACTACTTCCTGGTCTGTTTTTATAAGTACAATGTATCTGTTCTGTCTCCACCAATCACAACCGAGCAGACACGTGAGCTGACTATATCTGCCAGCAATTTACTCCGACGACAGATATCAGTTCTGGCAATGAACCTGCAGTGGCCTGCCAAATTCTCTTATCTCCTCAGACCAGCATAACTGCAGTTCAGAAATAAACAGAAGCCAAAGTCTTAGTCTCAAAATATTGCAGCCAAAGTTTCCAAGAGTCAGTTTTTGTCCGTCACAAGAAGCTATAGAGCAGCTCCTCCTGCTTTAATACCCTGTGGGGTGTGGCTCCATGACTCAGCACTCTCTAGGCCTACCCCACCCTTCTTTTGTTGTTCCCGCCCAGTGGTGGGATTCAGCCAGTTCGCACCTCTTTGGGAGAACTGGTTGTTAACTTTCTGAGCAGTTTGGCAAACTGATCGTTGAAAGAAATCATTAGGGCAGAGAACCGGTTGTTAAATTATTTGAATCCCACCACTGTTCCCGCCTTTCCTTTCTGCGATGCCTGGGATTTAACCAGGACTGATTGTCAGCAGCTGCATCTTGAGGCATTTCCTGGGAGGGGGAAGGTGCGGGAGAAAGAGGCCTCGTCATCTCCTCCACTTGGCCTGCCTCTGAGACCTGGAACGGAGCCCGAGAGGAAGGTCCTGCAGAGGGAAGCCCTACTGGCTCTTCCCCCTCACTCTCTGAGTCACTCTCTGCCAGGAGGCCAGGCTCAGGGGGCTGAAGACACAACAATATCTTTCTACAACTGTATAGCAAGCAGTCAATTTTTTACCATACATATATTTCAACTTACAAGTGTAACTGGGCCTATAAGTCGTGCTGGTTATTAAGTGGGCGATCACATGACCTTATCTGATTTTACAACCTTTTTTGTGACAATCATAAAACAAACAGAATGGGTATGGGTTTTTTTGCCAGAAACTGGAAGTAAATGCTGGTTTTCAGCAAAAAAGTCATAAGTTGTGATCACATGACCACTGGACACTGCAAATAGCGATAAATGTGGGCTGGTTGCTGAGTTCCCAAAATGCAATCACTTGACCAGGGATGGCAACCATCAGAACTTGAAATCTGGGTGATAAGCACCTTTTTTGGGTTCATCGTAAAATTGGATGGTCATTAAGCAACCAGTCATAAGTCAAGAATTACCCGTAGTTGTTTTGGGTAATGAAAAATATTACCATCTCTGCTTCTTCCTCTCTCCCTTTCTCCCTTCCTTCCTCTCTCTCATACAAACATGGTTTGTATATGAATATGTCACTTTCTTTCACAGATTTCTTTCACAGGGAATTTTTAATAGTCTTTTTGCAGTCACTTTACAAATCATACCAATAATATTGTAAAATATACTGTCTTTTTAGAAGACTCCAGATTTTTCATTTAATTAATGAGAATCTGAGTTTCTTTTAATGTACTATAGCTTTAAAAACTCTGGTAATAATGTCTAAGATTAATGTATTTCAAATTTCAAAATTAATAGTGTGTTTGGGAATTAGAGATCTTAATAAATTGAAATTTATGTCTTGAAATATGTCAAGCATAGCAAAAGGAAAACCAGAGATATATTTTTATTTCCTTCAGTGAAACACATCCAAATAAGTTTCTTTTTCTGATCACCATCAAATAGTTAATTTTATTTAGATTTTTAAAAAATAATTAGAAAATGAATAGGATATTATCAGTGAGTTCCCTTAGTAAAGAAAGATATGTATAGGTCTTCAACCTAAGACTTTTTGAGATATTTTTAAAAGAAAGTTTTAACTAAATGATTATCACCTTGGGATATAAAAATGAACATCAGAAAATACCAAAAGAAGCCTACAATATTCTTAGGCAATCCAATATGAAACAAATCCATATAGGGAAAAATCCAATTCCTTTATTTTCCATTCCCTTTTGCATTGTGTTAGACATTGAATTATATTCCCTTGATGTAGTCCTATGCTTTATCTGTCTAAATTTATGCCAAGCTGACATTGTTAAGCTCACATATGTGTTTTATTCCTCAGATAATTTTAAAATTATGATTTTAAGTGTCCCCAGTAACATCTTCATGCTTAATTGTAAACCTTTAGGAGGACATCTGGATCATACAGAGAACTATCTGGCTGTTCTTTGAGCAGCAAATGTAAAATCCAATGTGGTATGAAGTAAAACATTACAAGGATCATGTTTTTCTCTAAACCTGCCATAAAAAATGAAAAACTTCAAATGTAGAATAATTTAGGATTTTAAAGAAAGAGACCATGTATTTTGTATTTGGTAGTAATAAGTGTTTAGGGCATGAGAATGACTCTAAATTTTTTTAATAAATTGAATATAACAAATATGATTGTGGGGAGTTATATAGAATATTATCTCTAACTTTAAACCCTAATTAGAAGTTATTAGGATAGATTCAGTCCTCCTTGTTTAGTTAATCCTTCAAACTGGAAGATGCTACAAACACATTAATGTTTTACACTGTTGAAGTAGAATAGCTCTGGATGAGGATCAAAGATGAATTAGCCTTGAAATCCTGATGGAAGTAAATTTGAGTATTTGATATCTCTTGGTTCCTAGTGGAATTTATTGCTCTGTGAACACATGGCCATCAGAAGAAACATTGGCCAAGAAGTTTCTATTCTTCAAAGAGTCTGATGCTTCTGTAAACTGGCCAGGGTTTTTAAATGCTTTTTAAAAACACATTAACAAATGTTAAAAAGGAAGACACAGGATAATGTTGCAGGATCTAATCTGAGTTGGTCACCAGGACTAGAGGTTTGTTCTTCCAAGTTTTCAGACTTGTGCTGGAGCCCATCTTCAGGGAACTTTTCTCCAGGATGTGTTCTCTAAAGATGGACTCCAGCACAAGTCTGAATGCTTGGAAGAACAAAATCCAGGTATCTGATGAAGCAAATATGTAGAACCTTCACCCCTAGAAAAAGTCTGAAAATTTCCAATTAAAAAAATCAAATCAGAAATATGTCCCCAGTGTATTTTGCTTTATGTATTTGTTATCCAATTCAGGTACAGTAAAGTGGTGGAGATGCTGAAATATTGTGGCGGATACAATAACCACTAGATGCCTATACTGTAAACCAAAGCTGAATTCTGATAGCATCCTGACCATATGGAGGCACCACAGGGCTGTATTTCCTAGATTTAGGAAAACTGATGTATAAATTGTTCTGGAGAAAGTTACGATTATTAATGAAAACATAATCAAGTGTACATATATTATAATATGGGTGAATAAGTTTTATCAAGTAAGGATCAATATGGGTTCCAAAAAGTAAATCATGTCTTGCTAAGAGAGGTATAAAAGAGCAAATGAAGGATAATGCAGAGCATTAATTTATATATATATTTAAATGACAAAAACAAAATATGCGAATGAAGCTCTAGAGCAGGGGTGTCAAAGTGGCTGCCCACAGGTTGGATGCATCACGCACAGGCCACGCCCACCCCAGCTCTGAAAAAGGAAAAAACATCTCAAAATGTCATGTGACATTAACGTAATAACGTGAGTTTGACACCTGTGCTCTAGAGCCATGATGGTGAACCTATGGCATGCATGCCACAGGTGGCACAGGGAGCCATATTGGTGGGCATGTAAGCTTAGCTCCGGTGCGTATGTGCGCGCTGGCCAGCTGATTTTTGAGCATTCTGGGCCCACCGGAAGTAGAAAAACAGGCTGTTCCCTGCCTCTGGAGGGCCTGGAAGGGGTGGGGAGGCTGTTTTTGCCTCCTCAAGCTGTTTTTGCCTCTTCAAGCTCTTAGAAAGGCTCTGGAACCTGAGGAGATCAAAAAATGGGCCTATGGGGCCCACTGTGTCATCGCGTGCCAAAAGTGGGGGAGCACGGGGGGTGTCAGCGCACATGAAAGGGATGGGGCGCATAGAATTATGGGTGTGGGCAAGCACATACGCGACCCCCCCTCCCCCTGCTTTTGGCATATGATGGTAAAAAGATTAACCATCACTGCTCTAGAGCATGCATCAATGCAAATGTCAGTCTAGTATGAAACTGTTCTTTAAAAAAGGGATCAATTCCATGTTTACAATTATTTTTTTAAAAAAGATGATAACAACAGAATTGCTTCTGTAATAATGCCTTACCTAAATATAAGCTGGAGACATAATGCTTTTAAAATATTATGCACCCTTCTAGTCATTGCAACTCAGAAAGAATACTATAAAGCTGGAAATGCTTAAGGAAACATTATTAGATAAAGAAAATAGCTCCTGTGCAAATGTGAATTTATACTTTTATTTTTTAGCTTGGTTATTGGGTAGGGAAGTGAAGAGGTATAAAAACTCATGCATGGAGTAGAAATGTGAATGGACAGGTGATTTCTCTTAAATATTACAAGTATTACATAAAAGCTGGAACCATTCACTGACTCTAAATAAAAAGAATCCGTTTAAGCACATAGTTTAACCATGGAATTTATTGCCATCAAGTATGGTGAGAATAATTGCCAGTTTCTATTATTTTAAAAATAACTGGACAAATACATTTGTCTAGTTATTTTTCTATTTCCTGACTGCCGGGAAGCATATCTCAAAACCAATTCTCAGGAAGCCATTATGAAATAAAGTTATTATCCTAGTGTTTTTCTAGATGTGTTTGGTCAAACTCAGAAGTCTGATCCAAAGGACTTTCTTGCTCAGGAATAGAAGCACTGAAACCCACACTGTTTTTTGTGGCTCATGTAGTTTCAATGTCTTGCCTAGTTTTATCCAATTATCCTTTCCTAATAGCTGCTTATCAGTAACCTTTACATTTATTTTTATTTATTTATTTATTTTGTCGAGTACATGTCAAATAATATATATAAGAATAAGCATGAATTGAACACATAAAATAAATACAATTAAAGGGAACATTAGGACAGGGATGGTAGGCACGCTGGTGCTCTTATGCACGCCCCTTACAGACCTCTTAGGAATGGGTTGAGGTCAACAGTAGACAGTCTTAGGTTAAAGTTTTGGGGATTTGGGGATGAGACCACAGAGTCTAGTAGTGCATTCCAGGCATTAACAACTCTGTTACTGAAGTCATATTTTCTGCAATCGAGATTGGAGTGGTTTACTTTAAGTTTGAATCTATTGTGTGCTTGTGTATTGTTGTGGTTGAAGCTGAAGTAGTCATTGACAGGAAGGACATTGTAGCAGATCATTTTATGAACTATGCTCAGGTCATACCGAAGGTGGTGTAGTTCTAAATTTTCTAAACCCAGAATTTCAAGTCTGGTGGCATAAGGTATTTTGTTGTGAGCAGAGGAGTGGAGGACTCTTCTTGTGAAATATTTCTAGACACGCTCAATTGTGTTAATGTTCGATATGCAGTATGGGTTCTAGACAGATGAGCTGTATTTGAGAATTGGTCTAACAAATGTTTGTATGCTCTGGTTAGTAGTGTAATCTTACCGGAGAAGAAGCTACACAAGATTAGGTTTACAACTCTTAATGCCTTTTTGGCGATGTGTTACAGTGGGCTTTGGCACTTAGATCATTCGATATGAGTACTCCAAGGTCCTTGATGAAGTGAGGGTCATCTACAAGGTCATGTCCACTTAGCTTGTATTTTGTGTTCTGATTCTTTTTGCCAATGTGTAAGACAGAGCATTTGTTGGTTGAGATTTGGAGTTGCCAATTTTTTGACCATTCCGACACAAAATCAAGGTCTTTTTGAAGGGTAGTTAAAATATTAAAATAATGTCTCAGAGGTGTGGCTGCCCTTGAAAATGGTTAGAACTGTCAGAACAGAAGTTAGATGGGAAAATTCTGATTGGTGTATTTAATGTCTTATATCAGTTCTGAAGAAGTTTGGTTAATTGCCTATTAATATCCAAATCCATTTCAAGTACACTGCTGGAATTTTGAAGTGGTTTTGGATCACAGTATCTACAGGATCATTTCTTGCATAATAAACCTGTTCATGCATGAGGCTGATTCGAAGAGACAATCTCTTTGTTCTTTCTTTAAGAGAAATAATTTTATCAACTAGGGAAAAAAATCATTTTGAAAATCCCTCCCCTGAGATGTATGCCTGGCACCAAATCTGTATTTAGTTTAATGACAGCTTAAAACTTTAAAGCTTTTATTTCACAAAACCTTAAAGTTTAATATTTAAATAGATTGGACTTGAGTAATTTTATTATATTGAAGTTTTAATCTTAGCTTATAAAGACAAGTTATTAAAAATAGGGTAATCTACTTTGCTGGAAGGGAAGGAAAAAGTTTCATATTTTCTAGACAGACTCCTAGTCATCCTCTCATAATAGTGGAAGGTTGGAATTGTTACCCATTAGGCAACATAAAGAGGCTTTCCTGTTTTCTGACATTGTGCAGTAAATACAGTTGACTCATTCAATTCCCTTCTCATACTGTGAGCTGCTCCTTTGTTTATTTTCTGGCTGTGAATAAAACTGTTACAGAAGAAACAAATTATGAATGTATAATTACATGAATGTATTGAATCAGATTAGTGGTTTAACTAATTTGGTGATTATCACTGACACATAACATCATCTTGGTCTAACGATTGATTATAATAATATAGGGATATCATAGACAGATTTTCTCCAAGACAATTGTTCCTATTCTGGTATTTCAGGTCTTCTGATGGTGCACTCATTGCCATTGTCACTGAATACATACACTTTATTGCTGTCTATCTTCTTCTTTTTCCTTCTATCTTTCTTACCATTAGAATCTTTTCCAGAGAGTTGGATGGTCACATAATGTGTCTAAAGTAGGATGGTTTAAGCTTAATCATTTAGGCTGAAGTGAAAAAACTGGGTTGATTTGTTGTATATGTATGTGTATGTATGTATGTGATGGGTCTAACAAAATGAAATTCAATGTAGAGAAAAGTAGTCTTATCATTAGGCAAGAAAAACCAAAAATACATGTATAGACTAGGTAAAACCTGGCTTAATAGTGGTTAACTGTGAGAAGGATCTTGGAGTTCTAGTGGATAATCAATTAAATATGAGCCAGCAGTGTGTGGCAGCACAATCAACCAATGCAACAGCTTGCCGTCAGAACTTGTGGGTGCTTCATCACTGGAAACTTTAGAGAAGAGACTGGACAGCCACTTGTCAGAAATTAGAGTATAGTTATATACACACACACACACACACACACACACACACACACACACATATATATATTTGTTTTCATAACATAACATAACATAACATAACATAACATAACATAACATAACATAACATAACATAACATAACATAACATAACATAACATAACATAACATAACATCAGAGTTGGAAGGGACCTTGGAGGCCTTCTAGTCCAACCCCCTGCCCAGGCAGGAAACCCTACACCATCTCAGTCAGATGGTTATCCAACATTTTCTTAAAAATTTCCAGTGTTGGAGCATTCACAACTTCTGAAGGCAAGTCGTTCCACTTATTAATTGTTCTAACTGTCAGGAAATTTCTCCTTAGTTCTAAGTTGCTTCTTTCTTTGATCAGTTTCCACCCATTGCTTCTTGTTCTACCCTCAGGTGCTTTGGTGAACAGCCCGACTCCCTCTTCTTTGTGGCAGCCCCTGAGATATTGGAACACAGCTATCATGTCTCCTAGTCCTTCTTTTGTTAAACTAGACATACCCAGTTCCTGCAACCGTTCTTCATATGTTTTATCCTCCAGTCCCCTAATCATCTTTGTTGCTCTTCTCTGCACTCTTTCTAGAGTCTCAACATCTTTTACATCGTGGCGACCAAAACTGGATGCAATATTCCAAGTGTGGCCTTACCAAGGCATTATAAAGTGGCACTAACACTTCACGTGATCTTGATTCTATCCTCTGTTTATGCAGCCCAGAACTGTGTTGGCTTTTTAACAGCTGCTGCACACTGCTGGCTCATATCTAAATGGTTATCCACTAGGACTCCAAGATCCCTCTCACAGGTACTACTATTGAGCAAGGTACCACATATACGGTACTGGTGCATTTTGTTTTTTGGCCTAAATGTAGAACCTTACTTTTTTCACTGTTGAATTTCATTTTGTTAGATAGCGCCCAATGTTCAAGTCTGTCAAGATCTTTCTGTAACTTGAGCCTATCTTCTGGAGTGTTGGCTATTCCTGCCAGCTTGGTGTCATCTGCAAATTTGATGAGTTCCCCATCTATCCCCTCGTCCAAGTCATTGATGAAGATGTTGAAGAGTACTGGGCCTAAAACAGAGCCTTGGGGTACTCCACTGCATACTTCCCTCCATGTGGATGTAGTTCCATTGAGGACTACACGTTGAGTGCGGTTGGTCAGCCAGTTACGAATCCATCTGGTGGTGGTGCTGTCTAACCCACATTTTTCTACTTTATCTAGTAGTAGGTTATGGTCTACTTTATCAAATGCTTTACTGAAGTCCAAGTAAATTATATTTTATTATTTTCTGAGGTTTTCACGGGTGTTTGTATGTAGGTATTTGGTTGTTCGGGTTTTCTCCCATGTAAAATTAGAAGTGTCTTGGCGACATTTCGACGAAGTCTCATTCGTCATCTTCAGGCTTCAGCTTCGTGCTTCTGGGAGCAATGTGTGATTGCAGCTGTTTCTTCCTTTTTAACTGCTAGTGGGGGTTTGAACTGATTGGGTGGGAGCTTGGCTGTGCTCTAATTGGATGGAGGTTTTTTTGTGCTCTGATTGGCTGGGGGTGTGTCCTGTTGGGTGAGGGTTTGGTTGTGCTCAAATTAGTCTGAGTTGCAGGGGGATTTGAGCTGGTGAGCTGCATTGCTGTTGTTTGGCTTCGTGTTTGTGGTCGTGCTACATCTTCATAGTGGGTGTCTGTCTGCTGTATGTATGGATTGGAGGGGTTTGAAATGGCTAATGTTGCAGCTGCGGTCTGGCTTCTGGTCCTTGGTCGTGCTTCCTGATCAGTGTGGGTTTGGATCTGCTTTCTGGGTGGATGTGTGGTGGTGACATCCTGTGTGGACCTCGTGAGTGTGGGTCTGGTGTCATTCCTCGTGTTAGGGACTCGTTTGTCAATAAGGGCGGGTTTCCAAATAGCTGGTAGGCGGGAGGTATCATCTCGTTTGTTCATGCTGTGTGGGCGTTTTTCTATTTCGATGGCTTCTCTGATTATTCTGCTGTTAAAGTGTTCAGTTTTGGCGATAGTTCTGGTCTTTTTAAAGTCAATATCGTGTCCTGTGGCTTTAAGGTGTTGGACCAGGGAAGAAGTTGGTTCTTCTTTTTTGACTGAGTTCTTGTGTTCTTCAATGCGTGTACTTATTCTTCTGTTGGTTTGTCCGATGTATGTACACACACAAACTGCTATCTGCACGCACTCTCACACCACCACCCAGCACAGATCAACTCCGTAGCCAAGACACTCATCTCTAGAACAAAACGCTTAGCTGACGAACAACACCTAAAAACCGAACTACACACTCTCACAAACATACTAACATCCAATGGATTCCAGAGAAATAAGATTACCAAACTAATCCAAAAAGAACCCCCCACTAAAATCCAAGACAGAGATCAAGAAAATGGCACAGCCCTCCTCCCATATATAAAAGGCACCACAGACAGAATCAGCAAGATCCTCCACAAACATAACATCAAGACAGCATTCTGCACAAACCAAAAAATATCCACCATCCTAAGAAACCCCAAAGACAAAATTGAGTTAGAAAATCAAGGAGTATATGAAATCCCATGCACCGCCTGCCCCACCACATACATTGGACAAACCAACAGAAGAATAAGTGCACGCATTGAAGAACACAAGAACTCAGTCAAAAAAGAAGAACCAACTTTTTCCCTGGTCCAACACCTTAAAGCCACAGGACACGATATTGACTTTAAAAAGACCAGAACTATCGCCAAAACTGAACACTTTAACAACAGAATAATCAGAGAAGCCATCGAGATAGAAAAACGCCCACACAGCATGAACAAACGAGATGATACCTCCCGCCTACCAGCTATTTGGAAACCCGCCCTTATTGACAAACGAGTCCCTAACACGAGGAATGACACCAGACCCACACTCACGAGGTCCACACAGGATGTCACCACCACACATCCACCCAGAAAGCAGACCCAAACCCACACTGATCAGGAAGCACGACCAAGGACCAGAAGCCAGACTGCAGCTGCAACATTAGCCATTTCAAACCCCTCCAATCCATTCATGCAGCAGACTGACACCCACTATGAAGATGTAGCACGACCACAAAGCCAAACAACAGCTATGCAGTTCACCAGCTCAAATCCCCCTGCAGCACAGACTAGACTGAGCACAACCAAGCCCCCACCAACACAGGACACACCCCCAGCCAATCAGAGCACAGAAAACCCCCCATCCAATCAGAGCACAGCCAAGCTCCCACCCAATCAGTTCAAACCCCCACTAGCAGTTAAAAGGAAGAAACAGCTGCGATCACACATTGCTCCCAGAAGCACAGCAGGAGGTTGAACTAGATGACAAGTCCCTTCAAACTTTGTTATTGTGTGTTAGTGGTTAGTTTTTGCCTGTACATGTTATTTCCAGGAGTATTTCCAATGTCAAAGTTCAAAAGCATCAACCTTTACATGACCTGATTCTTCAAAGTCTCCTTACTGATACTAGAAGGCTGAATGGAAACAATAAGTGATAGCCATTCCTATGAGATAACAGAAACAAAAAGTCTATATATAACAACTCCAGAAAGAAGGATGAAAGCACTCAGATTGTATGAGATCAAAGCCCTATCTAATCCAATGTTCTCTTTTGTAGTGGCACAATACCTATGGGGAAACTCATAGTATGATATTGAAATTCAACAGTATCTTCCTATTCATTATCCCAAGACTCCTAATATTAGGAGTCATATTTGTTTGGTATGCAGAGACCAAATTAAGCTAGCTCAATTGCACATTATGCCACAGAATCCTATATCAGCACTAATTACAACACTCTTATTTTAATTCTGCATCAGTCATACTAGGTGGTCATATATTTGAATATTTGAATATTTTCAATATAAAATTAAACCTTACAACTGAAAAAGGGAAACCAATTAAGAGCCTATTGATACAATTCTAGCCTAATGCCAACTAGCCAGAATGTTGTGTGTGCTATTGCTATAACAACTCCTTTTCAACATCAATTTGTTAATACTTGTTGGTCAATATTAGCTTAAATACTAAGATATGTCAGCTAAACTATGCATGAAAACTGACCTGCTGAAAAACCGAGCTAACAATAGTAGTTGTCCACGGGTTTACAATATAGTGTTGCTATAGTGATGCTCATAGGACAAATATCAGAAGTAAATATTTTTTTCATCTTCATCAGAAAAGTTATTGTCCTGATGAACTATAAATGCTCTGGAACAAAGCACCCTGAACTGATGAAACAAAAATTGAACTGTTTGGCTAACACAATATAAAATATTTTTGGAGGAAAAGAGTAAAACATTTGTGCTGAAGAATTTCTTGTTGGCCATTAAATCTATAGGGTTTTATTTTCTTTGTGGTTGTATGGCAGCCATTGGCCCAGGAAATGTTATGTGGTTAAAAGGAAGAAAGGATTCAACCAAACATCCACATAACAAAGAAGCTAATGTCCCAAGTTCCTATGCTATTACAAAAACTAAGCTGAAAATAGGTTCGATGTTTCAGCATGACAACAATCCAAAACATACCTTCAAATTTACCATGAAGTACTTACATGAATGAAAGATAAACATTTTAGAAAGACCTTCATAGTCCTTAGCCTTTAATATTATTGAAAATCTGTAGGGAGATGATCAGAAACATAATGTATCCAAAGAGACTTTAGAATTTATGAGTTGGAAGAATCCAAAAGCAACGCTAGAAAAGATTCTTACTTGGTTTAAGACATACAGCATTTGGAAGCTCTTATTTCTAATAGAAGGGAATATTGGTAGCTCAATTTTGAATTGTGGAGTTTTTGGTGCTCTCTGAACGTGGTTGTTTACAAAGCTCAAAGAATTGAAAATGTTACCTAGTTGGGTAATGAAATGTCCACAAGGGAACAACCAAGCTCAGAGAGAACCAGGAACTTCACTGCTGTTATTTATGTTCCTCCCCATAACAGTCACAAAGTACTGATTCAAACAATTTTCTAAATTTTCACAGTTTTCTTGGATATTTATATGTAAACTCACATATACAATAAATTGACATGCAATAATGTAATTTATATCAATGTTAATGTAATCTAATTAAGAAATAAATTTGAAGGTAAAATGTAATGTCAGTAATAATGTAAAATATTAGGAAATTACATTAGTGAATCTCAGTTAGGCTTATTAAATAGAAAAAGTTATCCAAATAAACACTCAATTTAATTCATGACATGATGTATATATTTTGCCTCCTGTTTACATGAAATGGGGCTGTCTTGATTGATATTTTCATAATGTATCATTCAACGCTTTGATGATCTCCTGTAGAATGAAACAACCCACCAAATGAAATCATGCTGTTCTGCTTTTTCTCAAGTGTGTAATTTAAGCCTCTTGTTGAGAAAATACATCATAGCAAATAGAAAAGATTTCAGAGCAGAAGAGTATAATAGTTTAACATGAAAGATATAAATGAAACACTATAAAGTCACAATGATGCTATGCTCCCAGTATATCAGATAACAGAGTTCCTTTTGCTAGAGCAAATCATGATCTGTTGTCTCATAGATTATTGATTGCTAATCTTCTACAAAGGATTCTGGGAGAAAAAGGATCCTTGGTTCAGAAGGTTTTTATCTGCTTTTTAGTCATTTTGAGGGCTGAGAGGATGTGAATGGTTTCACTTCTCTTCAAGTAAGTTGAACATTCTCCTATTTTCTTTCTTTACACAAAGTTTTCTTTCAGTTTTCCATGCCTCTCTCTTTTCTTCCTTCACTCTTTTTTTGATCATTGTTTCCCACTTCTATTATTTTCTCTTTTGCAAAAACCTCTTCCCGTTGTCTTTCTCTTGCCTTAAAGGATCTCTTGCCAGATCCTTTTAGACATATTTAGCTTATTAGCCTCCTGCTTCTGGCAATAATCCAGGGTTTAGGGTTATAAAGGCATTTCCTGCACATATTTTCTAGAATAGGTTGCAGAGAATAAGTCACAAGAAAGACAAACCTTATATGATAATGATATCTTCAATGCAATATATTTAACATTAGGATGTGCACATTTTGATTTTACTGTTATTGCTCACATTTTTTTTAAAACTTAAAATATTTCAAGAGGCCACTCCCTCTCTGTTTTGCATTGTGTAACATAGATAATGTACATATGTTTCTATGTTATCTATTTTCCTCTTCTTTTTGTCTCCCTTTTCTCTCACATAACACTCTTTTTTTGCTAAGGTTTTCAGCTTTGGGCTATGCAAACCCCCATGACTATTAGATGGCAGCTCCACCATTGTTCCTTGTATCTGCTTGCTGCCATCTAATGCACTTGGGAACTTTTGCAGCACAGATTTGATAGCCAGTTTGTTTTCCCTCTCCCTTTCAATCTCTCCTCCATCCCTCTCTGCATATTTGGTATAGATCACCCCAGAAATTTAAGGCTAAGGACTGTGAAGGAATTCCCAAAATGTTTATATTCCATTCCTGTAAGTATATCATGGTAAATTAAAAAATATGTGCCAGAGAACACATGCATGGAAGAACAGGTTCCTCTCATCATTGGGTGACTAATCACATCTATACAACAGCCATGACCAGCCCAGCAACTTTTAGATAGTTAATATGGGACAGGTTTTTTAGAAATGTGAGACAGAATATATTTCCATAGCTCTTCTTTGCATGGAGAATTCTGTGATCTAATGCTTTCTTTGGGCTCTCACCGTACATTACTAGTACAAGTCCCAAGATTTTTATAGGCCCTTTTTCCAGCAGGTTCTTTTGGTTAAGAAAAGAAGTCCATTCTTACTGAGGGTTGGAAGAATTGCTTAAAGTTGTAGAAACACTGAAGGAGAGAGAGAGAGAGAGAGATAAAAATTATCTAGAATTCATATGATGCTAATGATCATCTAGGCACTGAAACGAAGCTATAAATTGCTAAGTAATAAATGGTAAATCTACCACAATCATTCCCTGATTAGCTAACTATAGCTGAAACCAGCCCTGGAGATTTTTTTATTCCAATATATGATCTTTTATATATGCATATATGCCTGTGTGTGTATGCCCTGCCAGAAGCCACATTCCTAGAAAGGAAACAGCTAGCTTCATTGGGATGCAAGGGAAATTGGGGACAAAGTAGGAAATGAGAAGAAAAGAGAACAGAATGAGGTACAAAGAAAAAAGAAAGAAAGACCTAAAAAGGGTTAAAATTCAGTAGCTGTGGAAGTGAAGTCTACTTTCTCAAGATTAAGGTAAAGGTTCCCCTCACACATATGTGCTAGTTGTTCCTGACTTAGGGGCAGTGCTCATCTCGGTTTCAAAGCCGAAGAGCCAGTACTGTCTGAAGACATCTCCATGGTCATGTGGCTGCTGGCATGACTAAACGTCAAAAGCGCATGGAACACTGTTACCTTCCCACCAAAGGTGGTCCCTACTTTTCTACTTGCATTTTTTACGTGCTTTCAAACTGCTAGGTTGGCAGACGCTGGGAAAACTAATGGGAGTTCACCCTGTTACACAGCACTAGGGATTCCAACTGCTGAACTGCCGACTTTTCGATTGACATGCTCAGCATCTTAACCACTGAGCCACCACATCCCTTCTCAAGGTTATTGGGAGGTAAATATTCAAAAACATCCTTGGCAGCAATATCTGCAGCCATTCAAACTTCTCATCCATTTATTTGTTTTCAAAAGGGTTTTCTTTTCTTAGCAAATGCAGTAAAACCTCATGCCTATTGCTACCGCCATTCACAGTTCATTAAATCTTGTCTATGTAGTGGTCAAATATAATACAGGACTAGTATTTTAAATTTGTGCAAAGGAAAAGAAAACTGGAAGCCAAAATATTGGACTGATTGAAGATCAATTTAACAAAATTATTAAACATTCGCCAAAAAGGAACCTGCAGAAGCCTTTGGTATCAGCTGGCATGTTCAGCATGTCTATGAGAACATATTATTATTATTTTTTATTTAATTTTGTCACTACAGTATACACAAACATTGTCATAAGTAATAAAAAACATACCATGAAGAAAATATATATATATATATATATAAGTAAAGAATATGCATTAGCTATATTAATTTGATATAATAAAGGGAACAATAGGACAGGAACGATAGGCACTTTTGTGCTCTTATGCACGCCCCTTATAGTCCTCTTAGGAATGGGGTGAGGTCAATAGTAGACAGTTTTTGGTTGAAGATTTTGGGATTTTGAGTAGAGACTATGGAGTCATATTGTATTATGACAATACAAAAAGGAAATAATTGAGACTTGGGCAGCATATGAAGGAATGAAGTCATCAAACAAAACCAGACATGGCAGCTATTGGAATTCTGATAGATAAATAAATCATGCTTTGGTGGCATTCCATCTGGAACAATTTATACTTATAACCATGGATTGATTCTCACTTTGTTACTGCCATTCAGTTTACCATGGCTATAAGGAAATGCAAAGATATCAAACTGAATCATTGCTATATGTGTGTTCGCACTTTACAATAGGTTGTAATGATTATCCTGTTTGAAAAAGGCAATGTAAAAAATCCTGTGACAGCTCTTGGTTTTGAGTAGTTGTCAGATAGAAGTATTAATATCATGGACAAAGAAATCAGAGCAACCACAGTCCATCTCTGCCCCAATGCATTTATCTGGTTGTGTGCTTCACCGCTCACTTTAGTCAAGGGTTAGAGCAAATTAGGAATATCAGAGAGGAGTAAACTAGAGAGAGGTATTGTATGATAGAAGTGCTGGTTATGAGAAGTCAGAATTTAAACATGATGCGGTCTGGAATACAGTTAGATGATGATTATGAAGAAGTGATCAAGTGCTTTTCTGCATTTGATATTTAAGTTCTAAAAACTGTTTATTGGTCTTGAACAATGCTCATAGCTTTTATTTTCAAAATACAAGCAAAGGAAATACACCTTTAGTGCAACATGCAGGGGTGAAATGCTCCAGCTTTGGCCTAGTTCGGCCAACGATGGTGGCTGGTAATTCGGAGAACCGGTAGCAATGGGGGCGCGAGGCTCCACCCACCCGCCCAGTTGTCATTTTAACCAGGAAGTAACCTGTTTTTTACCCTCTGTGCATGCTCAGAAGGGTTTGTGTATGCGCAGTGTCCAAGCGCACATGGCGCATGCACTTCTGAACCGGTTCGGACGGTAAGTAGATTTCACCCCGGCAACATGCCTGTCATTTTTTTTCAGTATGTCATGGTGGGAATTCATAAAAGATGATAAAATTCGTAAAAGATGATTAAGATAGTGATAAGTATTACACAAAAAGTGGAATGGTTTAAACATTTCAGTGCCTTGTTTATCTGTTGGTCTAGCATAAATGACGTAGCAATGAATAGACAACTATTTTTTCAATTGTTTTTTTTAAAAATACAGTGTCAATAAAAAGGCAGCCAGATTTATTTATTTGGTTTATTGGCTTCAAAACAACTCTGATATAGTAGGAATAAATTAAAAATAAATCCTAATTCAGCAATGAGGAAAAAAATACAACAAAATGCATGTGAATTTCCATGGGGTTATTAACACACACATCCAAAACAAATATCATAATACTCTAAAGGGAGGGGGGTGTCATTAAAAATTCTGCTCCAGGACCTGCTATTCCAGAAGACAGGAGCAGCTATAGAGAGCCCTAATTAGCTCTTGCAAATTATTTGATGTATTTCTTGATTTGCTCTTATGGGGCAACTGTTCTCCAATCTGTTACCAATGTTTTGTTCTATTGGATATATCTAATGGAGCCTGAAAGACAGAATGAGCACTGGTAAAACTGGTAATAAATAATTTTTGCTCTATGTACTACACTTAACAAACTGTATTTTCAAACATTTCTCCTTTAAAGATATTAGCAGGAATGATAGCAGTCCTATTTACACCCTGCATATACAACTGTTTGGGAGAAGTAAAGAGTCCTGTCTCACCAGGATTTCAGACCACACATGATTATGTTTCATGAGCACCTATAATTCTGAATAATATGCTAGTTCCCAGCATGAAGAACTATTTCTATAAACACTTTGATGGGTTTATGTACATGCCAAGGTTACTCATTTCTTTGCTTACTGTGATTCATTTTGCTGTAAGTTTGCTGGTTTGTTTGCTTTACAATTTAATTTTGAAAATCTTATTTGAATTTGCTAAGGTTTGTTTTTCTTTCTCTAAGAACTCATAGACATTTCCCCCCCTTCTTTTCGTTGCAATTGGAACTTATAAAGTGGTTGGCCATTTTAATCTGCCAGACAATCACAAAGAGTAGGTAACAGCTATATGTAGGTGTACTTAGAAGAAAGATTAATAGGAGATCTATGACTGCAGCTTAAAAGAAAGTTGGTTTGGAAGTAAAATTGGGAACTGAATTCTCCTGGGAAAGGAATATTACATATATCAACAGCAAATAATAATTTGCGTTTGTCAAGCTGACAAACGCAAAACTGTATGCATATAGTATTGGTTAAACTTTGTAAATGGCTGGAAAAAATAATATAGCATAATAATATATTAAAAAACCAATATATATAATAATATATTAACTGCCAGTCTATGAAAAGGTCTCTACTTCATGGAGGGCAATCAACTGCTAAAAGAATCGTCTTCCTAGTATATGGTATGGATTCTTATTTATCTGTATTTCATCCAGCATCAGAGTAGCTTCTGCTGACATGAGCTTGGAAGCCCAAACCTTCATTTCCAAAGTTAATTTGTTCATTATTCCATTTGCATCCAACCCTTCTATTTGACTAAATAGGAGCAGTGTTGTTTCTGACAAAGTGGAAGATTAGTGACTGATGTCACAGAAGCATGATTTGAACTACTTTAACCTTTTATTAGATCAGTACAGAAGAGAAAAGTGGATTAGAAATGTTTATTATTTTTTGTAATGTATAGAGACAACATCATGTTAATGACACAAATGAACCCATGATGCATGTGATTCCACTGTGCATTCAATAGATGTCTATGATTTATAAATTATTTAATAGAGAAAACACAGGACCATATATAAATTATTCCCCAAAACAGAATGTAGTTATTTATCATCACTTAAATGTTAAATTTTCCTGAACGCCATCACTCTGCTAAACAAATAATTCTCTCAACACTGTCAAATTATTTACATCGTTCCCATCACCCATCTCCTTCCACTTATGACTGTATGACTGTAACTTTGTTGCTTGTATCCTTACAATTTATATTGATATTGTTTCCTGATTGCTTATTTGTACCCTATGACTATCATTAAGTGTTGTACCTTATGATTCTTGATGAACGTATCTTTTCTTTTATGTACACTGAGAGCATATGCACCAACACAAATTCCTTGTGTGTCCAATCACACTTGGCCAATAAAAAAATTCTATCTATCACCTATCTATTCTAAATGTAACTATATTAATTGGTCATACAGATTGTAAAATGCAGCAGCATAATATATGTCAACTTGAATAATAGATTTCACTTCATTCTATTCTATTTTTTATTTATTTTATTTATTTTTATTTTTATTTATTTTATTTATTTGTCACAACAGTATATGTAAGCATAAGCATGAAATAACTATACGATATATAAGGATATATATAAGCATAAGTATAAAAAAAAACTATATGAATTGGATACAATTAAAGGGAACATTGGGACAGGAACAGTAGGCACTTTGGTGCTCTTATGCCTAACAGACCACTTAGGAATGGGGTGAGGTCAATAGTAGATAGTTTTTGGTTAAAGCTTTGGGGATTTTGGGAAGAGACTACAGAGTCAGGTAGTGCGTTCCAGGCATTAACAACTCTGTTACTGAAGTCATATTTTCTGCAGTCAAGATTGGAGTGGTTCACATTAAGTTTAAATCTACTGTGTGCTCATGTAATGTTGTGATTGAAGCTGAAGTAGTCTTCAAGAGGAAGGACATTGTAACAAATTATTCTATGAGTTAAACTCAGGTCATATCGAAGGTGGCGTAGTTCTAAATTTTCTAAACCCAGTATTTTTAGTCTGGTGGCATAAGGTATTTTGTTGTATTCAGAGGAGTGGAGTGGAGTGATTCTCTTTTGGTAAATACCGGTAACTACTTTACTTTGATATATAGGAAGAGTTCCTTTGTTATACAAGCTAGAATAGGAAGGAACGATGGCATAGAGCCACTGAATGGAGTTTAAAATGTAATCTAAATAAACTGTGTAATTGCAACCATTGCATTGCTTGTAATTTTAATTTGTAAGAGTAATTTTCTAGACCTTCTAGACCTTTCTTTCCTGCTTGCTTACAGTTTTCCCTTTGGTATCAACAAATCAAACACATGTCATTCTTCCTGTCTTGAGTAATTGTTGGAATATGAAGCTTCCCAATTAATTCATTTTACATGTTTGAGAAAGAAACCACAGATGTAAAATTGGGGTGGGCGCCAGTGGGAAACATTGTCATAAGATGTTCTGTGTAGACCTTTTAGGGCAAGACATTTTCCTACAACATGGTGAGAATTCCTTCTATCATGTAACAGTCAGTACATTAAACTACTCCTTGTTGTAGAGAAGTCTGAATATATCCACAATGAGAAAGAGTATATGGTGTCATAATACACAGATTATAGATTTGCGATCACTATGGAGCATCATCAGATGCACAACCAACTCAACCATATTTCTTATTTTTCTAGGATCTGGTGCATCATTACAGTATTTCTGCAACCTTAATGATATAGTCTTTCTTGTAGATAATTACACCATTTGTTCGTCTGGCTCAGCTATTCTGCCACTTCTCTGTGCCTCTGAAAATATTTTTTCATCTATTGTGTGGAAGATCTACATATAGTTTCCATTAAAAATATGTTTTCTGGCTGTAGCTGACTGTCTGCATGCATTTAAACAATGCATGCAGACATTCAACCATAGAGAAAATCTCTCTATTAATTTTCAGTTAGTTGAGAATCAAAAATGTTGTTTGGAGTTTTTGTTTCTGCTTACATTTCCCTTTGTTGTGATCCCGGCTCAGGTAGGTAGTAGGAAACTCAATCAGTGTAAAAACAAACAAAATTTATTAGAGCAGCTGAGAATTAATTCATTCTCAGCTCAGTCCAACTAAATTAAAGCAAATTCCTTCCAACACTATTCCTCAGTCCTATTACCAGCCTTGGTCCAATTAGGCAAACTGCCAATGGCCTTTCTTGGCAAAAGTTCAGAAGACACCGATATAACACAAATGCAACAAGACAAAGCTATCAATGTTGTTTTCTGGCAAAGAGCCCTAATGCCATTGCTAGTCTTTTAAGCCTTATGGGAGGGGACAATCATCTATTGGCCCTACTCCCAAGTCGTCCTCTTTGCTTGAGCTGCTCTTGCCTTCTGGCAGCTCTTTTCATGCATGCATTAGGAACAGGCTCCTCCTGTCCCTCTGCCTCACTACTGTCAGCCTCTGGAGGCTCTGGAATCTGCACCTCACTCTCTAATGGCCCTGGCCCCATCTCTGCCTCTGACGCAGAGCCCTCATCTGGGTCTTTCCCAGACTCCAGAACTGCCCCATGTTCTTCCTCAGCCTCATTGCTGTCTGACTCCGTTGCCAGCTTTGCAGGCTGCTGCCAGACCACAACACCCTTATCTATGTTACCTATAAGCAATTCCTTCTTTAAATTCCTTCTGCTACGATAGGACTTGATTAAAGAATTTGTGCTCTTCCTGATCAAACTAATAGCTGAGGGACAGATCTCATATACTCTATAGCACATGTGTTAAATATGATTCTTTTAATTGCTCATGTCTTCAAAGGAAGAAGTTGCTTTCTTTCATGCTTATTTGGTATGGTTTCATTTTGTTCTTTTTCATTTTGCTGAATAAACATTGATATGCTAATACTAAAAAATATATAAATTTCTATACTTTTTTCTAAAAAGTATATTAAATTTTAGGGATCCTTTTAAAGGAAACTTAGAATTCATTTTAATCAGCATTTCTCTCCTACTTTTTTAATCTATTTTGCAGAAAACCTTCATTCGAAGATTAATTTCTGATCTTTCAGATTCAACAGAATTCTCTGCTTAGAACCCTGAGAGTTTACAAGTCTGTTTTGTCTCTCTTTCCCATGAGTGTTTTTAAAACTGCTGACTTGGTAGATGCCTTCTGCTACACCTTGTTATATTTTCTCAAATGTCTTCTCTCCAATCTCATGGTTGCTATTAGAAATATGGGGGTATAAAAGTTCAACTTCTGAAAAAAAAGAAAAAGAAAAGGAAGGCTGTTTAGATTATTCATTTTCTGCTCTTTTACTACCAGCTGTCATCCTCCCCTCTCTAGCCCTCCCTTTCAGAGTAAAGTCATTTCAGAGGAAGCAGACTGGATTAACCACCTTCTTGAAAATAGGATTATTGCACAGTTAATTGAAGCTTTCATCAGAATAAAGCTGCCAGATGTGAGATGCTAGTGAGGCTCAGCATGTCCCCAAGAGCATATGGAAAACCAGAGGGACAGATTCTGCCCAGTTATAAATTAAAACACCTGTATATGATTCCATAGCTCAAGCACACTGCATTTGATATCATTTGTACAAACGACTTGAAAGAAAGGCAGTCAGTCCTAGCAGAGATTAGAAATAAAACATGGGCTATTGGTTTAATAATAAAACTGATTTAAATAAAGGCAAAAATTCCCATTATTTAAAAGGACTGGGCTTTCTTAATTAAAATTCTCAGTTAATTGACTAAGACCTTTCTATAAAAGGGCTTCCTATGTAGGAATCACTGAAAATGAAAAGGAGATAAACCGTATCTCTTATTGGGATTAAAGCACATTGTAATAATCCATACATAAAGACTATAAAGAGTCACAGTAATATTTGAAGACAGACAATTAAGTGCAGTGATTAAGGCACCAGAATAGAAACTGGAAGACTATGAGCTCTATTCCTGCCTTAGCCATAAACATAGCTGGTGATCTTGGGACAGTCAGTCTCTCTTAGTCCTAGGAAGGAAGCAATCACAAACCATTTCTGAAGATAATTGCAGGGACTTGTCCATGGGTCAGTGCTCTGATGAGTTGAGAGGATGTTGGTAACTGTGTTTTACCAGAAAGGTCCCCCATGCCAGACATGTCTTAGAGGCACAGCCAGGCTTATGTGGTGAGAAAACAGAAAAAGAATCCTATAGTGCACAGCTGGCTGAGGAACTCTGGGAGTTGAAGTCCACAAGTCTTAAAAGAGCCAAGTTTGCAGACCCCTGCTATAGTGGATCGGTTGTTACCTGGGTCAACAAGGACCACATCAGATGTTATAGTTCCTGGGCATCTGGGCAGTTGGACTTTGTGTGAGGAACCATAATAATAATCTCTCAGTGAGGCACTACTTTGTTAAGCTTGTGGGACTTGTATGGTCTGAAAAAGATGAAAGCTATGCCAGAGAGTCAATCATACTGGATAAGTCTTATCAGAAGATCCAGATGAAGAGTGTCTCTCCCATACAGAATATGCTGTGGTGTATATCACAGAAGTCCATATTGGCTCAGTCATCACCCAATCAACAAGAACCATACTAGGTGCTGGAGTTCCTATACATCTGGTGACAAATGGACTATAGGACTCAGAACTATTGGTTGAGCAAGCAGGGCCAGCAGCTGCAGCACTACTGGAAGAAAAGGTGTTCACCCATCACAAATACTGTTCACTGAAACTGAAAACAAAGAAATCATGATCTATTACTACCGATCAAGTCCAATAAGATGAATACATGTGAAACAAATGCACTAGTTCTGGAAAGAACAACAGCCAGAATCAGAAATAACAGAACTGAGGCTTATAATTCAATATTGAATTATATTACTCAAATTTATAATACCAAAATAATCACCCAAATAGAAGATCAAGTTGGAAAACAAAATCAGAAAGAGGGGATAATAATGTCATAATTGTTTGCTGAATGTAATCTAAGAAAGAAAGAAAGAAAGAAAGAAAGAAAGAAAGAAAGAAAGAAGGAAAGAAAGAAAGGAATCTATAGTTGAATTTCAGCAATATGAAACAGTTTCTTTCTATATAGGGCAGGGAAAAATGTGGTTCTAATCTAAAATGATTTTCCCCATAAAGATTTAATTGAAACTGCTGGCTGAACAGCTGTTTCAGTCATGCTTCGAATAAGGACCTTATTGTTTACTTATTCTTGTGTGCATTTCAGTTTGGTATATTGTTTATAACTTGGTTTTACACCATTATCTGTATGACTAAAACATCATATGGAACACAAATCTGTCTGGATTTCTCTCTCTCTCTTATATGCTATAAGAAATTAGACAGTGTCTTAACAAATACAGCTTAAAATTCAATGACTGCAATTAACTGTCATAATTTTATTTATTTTTATGTGTGTATGTTTGTAATATCTATCCATCTGCTGGATTTTTCTGTAATCATACAATTGTTTGAAATACAAACTTTATGTTACAAAAAACTTTCTTTTCCACCATGGATTCTGGTTTATTTTGAAGAAGAATTAGAAATAGATACAACCTAATAATGGAGCAAGATCTTTACAACTTATTTTATTCATTTTAAAGATTTATATGGCCACCTCCTTTAATAATCTCAGGAAGGCTCAACAACTAGCATTGAGTCAAGTTCTTAGTAAAGGCTTTGAAATGGCTAGATTAAAACAGACAAAATAATTCAATACTCCTTAAACAGTGCTCTGTTATGGAATAGGTTGATCAATTTTAAAGCGTAAAATGAAAAGAAAGGAGAAATAACAGTATGGTTGCTCCTTCATTCTTATTCTTCTTGTGGCATATCCATCATCGGACATTGACGATCCTATTTTTAACAACAGCTGAATGAAAAAGTGCTGCTGAGTTTTGCCCAATCCAGTTCCTTAGACCTTGGAAGATTAAGTGAGATATGCTGTATTTTTCTGGGTGTCACATCAATGTCTGAAATATTCTAACTGACTTTTCAATGGTTTTGATGATTTCCCTCCTCATTTATCACAGTTTATCACCTCCTCATTTCTGATTTTGTCAACCCAGCTTATACGTAACAGCTGTATGTAAATCCACATTTCAAATGTTTCTAGTCTCCTCAAGTTGCTCTTTCATACTTAATTTAAAATTAACAATCCATTTAAAAAATTCCTCCCTATTACATGCAAAGGAAAGAAATGCATTTAGATGTGATTTCAAGGCAAATAAAGACTAAATGGGCTGGGGGTATAGCCTTAAAATCTACAAGATGCTCAGCATTACTTAGTCAATTTTTACCAAGCCTCATTTTAAGAGTTTTGGAATTCCTGATCAACCAGGATAGGCAAGAAAGACATCCAAATTCATTTTCTGAGCTAAGAAGACTCCTTTATTTTATTTATTTATTTATTTATTTTTGTCACAACAGTATACACAAACAATTGTCATAGATAAAACAACATATTTTGAAGAAAATATACTAATATGTATAAAAATATGCATCAACTATATCAATTTGATATGATGAAGGAAACAATAGGACAGGAACGGTAGGCACTTTTGTGCTCTTATGTTTTTTGTGCTCTTATAGTCCTCTTAGAAATGGGGTGAGGTCAATAGTAGACAGTTTTTGGTTGAAGATTTTGGGATTTTGAGTAGAGACTATGGAGTCAGGTAATGAGTTCCAAGCATTAACAACTCTGTTACAGAAGTCATATTTTCTGCAATCAAGTTTGAAGCGGTTGACATTTAGCTTGAATCTATTTTTTGCTCTTGTAATATTGCGATTGAAGCTGAAGTAGTCTTTTATAGGAAGGATATTGCAATACATGATTTTGTGTGTTTATTTATTTATTTATTTATTTATTAATCCAATTTCTATACCGCCCTTCTCCCGAAGGACTCAGGGCAGTGTACAGCCATATTAAAAATACAAAAATACACATAATATAAATAACAGATTTAAAAAACATTTAAAACAAATATATTAATTGGCCAGATTGCTAAAACGGTCAAAGCTGACATAAAATCCTTTAAAATTTAAAAGCTATAATTAAAATACATTTAATTATTAGGCTAGTCCCGCACGATTAAATAATAAAGTTTTTAAACACAGGTCATGTTGAAGTCGACGGAGTTGTAAGTTTTCTAATCCCAGGATTTCAAGTCTGTTGGTATAAGGTATTTTGTTGTTTTCGGAAGGAGTGAAGAACTCTTCTAGTAAAATATTTCTGGACTCTTTCTATTATATTTATGTCAGAGATGTGGTATGGGTTCCAGACGGATATGCTGTATTCAAGAATAGGTCTGGCAAATGTTTTGTATGCTCTAGTTAGTAGTGTAGAGTTTTTAGAAAAGAAGCTGCGTGAAATCAAGCCAAACATTTATTTTTTATGCCATTGAGCCAGGATTTGCAGTCCAAGGAGAATTGTACCTCTAAGAGCAAATAAATAGGTACTATTATGCCACAATACAATTGTTTAAAGTATAATTATTAACTTATTGGCAAGTTTATTCAGTCCATTTCTTTCAGTTTATTGTTTGAAGGCTTTCAATTAAGTGATCTATATTTATTGTATTGCTAATAGCAATAGCATTTAGACTTGCATACCACTTCATAGTGTTTTACACCACTTAATTTACAGAGTCAGCATATTGCCTCCAACAATCTGGGTCCTCATTTCACCAATCTCAGAAAGATGGAATGCTAAGTCAACCTTTAGTTGGTCAGGATCGAACTCCTGGCAGTGGGCAGTGTTAGCCTGCAATATTGCATTCTAACAATTGGGCCACCATGGCTCAATCATAAGTCTCTTCTGCAACAGCATTTATTTGTTTATCAAATTTATATGGCTGCTCACCTTATGAATAAATGACTCTGGGCAGTGTACAACACGACTATAAAATTGTTAACATATACAAGCTATTATTAAAAAATTAAAAAAGCACTAAGACTAAGAGAATGTGTTATGTGTTTTGCTCATGAAAATAAGCAGAACTTTAATCATACCATAATAACCACAATCTTGACTGTTTTCACAATATTCTGTGGACATCCCTGAACCAGATATAATCCGTTTCGTTCTCTTTGACTTTGAAATACTAATTCAGGGCTTTATATTATTCATAACTGTTTTTACATTTACCATGGAGTTTACTAAATTTTAAAATTATTTTTATAATATTACTACATTGTTTAAAAGTTTTTAATTTAGTTCTACATGATAATAAGGGAATTGGTTAAAAAAACCTCAATTAATAAATTATAGAAAAACAGCTCTGTATTAAAACTCCCTAATTTCTTATTCTTAAATGTGCATTAAATATACACTGAGTTTTTACACAATAGTTCTAATTCTACCTAATTATATTAGGTAACTTAGATTGATGTTTTTTAAGGATTTAATTGATCCCTCTTTTGTCAGCTCTGTTTAAGATTTTATCCATCTCGTTTTCTAAGAAGTGACAGAACACTGTTATGATAATAGCATGTTTACGGTATCTTTCATCTGTCAGCAATTAATTTACAAACTTAATTCTTTATCCTTGAGCTAGAAACCTTTGTTACAGTAAGTTTTCAGACTGCTACCAATCTATTTCCATCGATAGGCTGCATGGAATGTTACCAAAGTGGGATTATCTATAAGGCTGATAGAGGAGGCCAGTGATAGATCTGGTTTATTTCTGGCTTTCTTCAAAAGAAGTATAGAAGGAATAAATTGGGTCAGAATTTTCTCTTTTCTTCTATATATTATTGTGTTGGTGTCTCAATGTCTGCCTAGTTCTTGAAGAAGAACCATTCATTTTCTAAGTAATAAAATACAGACATCAACCATTCCTATTTAAGCCATATAATGCCTTGGTAAAAGGACCATGTAGGGATGACATCATTTCCCCATATGTTTCTTAAATAATCCTGATTATATTAGCCAGAGAATTGGCAGGCTAGTATGGGATAAAAGGAGACCTGAATAATGTAGACTGAGAAATCATTCTCTGAGAACAAGGTCAAATTCATGACACATTTCAACCTTACATGGAGAATCTTGACTGAATGTTCAGTTGCATCATAAGAATTTTATGGATATTGTTAAACTCACTGAAATATGTGAATATTATTTTTTTAAAATAGTATTTATTGAACTTCCAACATATTAAAACACACAGTACAAAAAATACAACACAGAAAAAAAAACACAGAATAGGACATAGCAAAATTTTTCCACTAATGATAGCTTTTCTTTATCGGTATCTCTATTATAACAAACATATTTACAAAATTTCTAATTCTATATATTTCTATCTTAAATTACATCCTTATTTGAATTATAATAACCTCTATTCATAATTCAGTTTCATATCCTATATTTCATCAGCAATTTTACCTTCTACATAGTATGTTTAACAGATTATCCCTTATGTTTCACATCTACTCTCAAGCCAGGAATACCATCTGTTCCAAATTTGATAGTACTCGGTTTCTTCCCTCTCCTTCATTTCCATGGACAGTCTGTCCATTTCTGCACAGTCATAAATTTTTTTTTAATTATAATTTGGTCTGGAGGAATATCTGATTGTTTCCAGTTCTATGCTAGGACAATTCTACTTGTGGTTAATATGTGTATTGTTATATATTGTAATTTTTTCTCCGTTTTCCCTTCAAAGATGCCCCAAAGAAAAAATTCTGGCTTCATCTCTATTATCTGTTCTGTTATCCCCTCCAACTACTTTCTTATCTTATTCCAATATTTTCTAATCTTAGGGCAGGTCCACCACATGTGGTAGAACATTCCTTGTTTATACCCAGAACCTCAACATTCTGGGGACTTGTTCAAGAACATCTTGGCCAATCTCGTTGGTGACAGATAAAACATTTTGTAGGGGTTCTCCTTATAAGGAGCTGACATCGTTATCTTGTAGTTTATTTCCCATAGTTTATCCCATTGATCTAATTGAATATTGAGTCCGAAATTTCTCGCCCAACTAATCATTTCTCTTTGACAGGTTCTTCTTCCATTTTAAATTTTAACAAAAAATTGTACGTTTTTATAATCATTTCCCCCCCTGTTCCTAATATATCTTCCAATTGTTCTATATATATACCATGTTGTTCCCGGTCTTTTATATATTTTGTTCTAATTTGCAGGTATGGCCACCAATCAATTTTTATCCTCTGGTTTCTTAAATCCTGCTCTGATTTTAAATTTCCCAATTCATCTAAAAGTTCCAAGTATCTTACTACTTTATTTATGTCCCATACGTTGGGATAAATTATGAGCTCCATTGTTGATATCCAAACTGGATCTTTCATATAATGATTTTTCCTTATATTATCCCAAATATTTATCAAACCATTTCTTACTAGATATCTCTGGAAGTATTTATGGATTTTGTTTTTTTCCTTCCCATAAAAATGTGTGCCATCCCAATTGACGATCATTGAAAATTAGGTTCAAGAAAATGGGGCTCCATTTTCCTGAACCACAGCACCGTGACATCACCCCAGAAGTCCCCAAAATATGTGCATATTATACCTCTGCTTGTTCAGTGTAATACTTATGCATCTTATTTTATTTATTAATGAAACTAAAGTGAAGTTGTAAATGGATGACCTAGTTTGTACATAACTCTGATTCACATACTTTGAGATTTCATGTACATAAACTCATTTATTACACTTATGTATAAGCTAAGCCACAGTGGTTTGTTAAACAAATCATTTATTACAAATTACAAATGGGATTATATGTGAATCTTTATCTTTCTTAGATTCATTGTTTTGACTGATTATTCATTTATATTTCATACTAGTATCACTTCAGAGGGAATTTGAAAGCAGGACACTGTCTTTCTCTCCCTTGCCCCCCTCTCTCTGCATGATATAAACACAAGCTACTGATGGTGCTATGCAAACAATGGTAATAATATTACTAAATGAATTTTTTAAGGTTTAGACTCCAAAAAGTCTTTCAGACTATACAGAAACATTTATTTTCTACCTGCTTTAAGATGTTGTAGACAGATGCTTTGCAGGCATCCCAAACCATTTTGGGGATGAAATTTAAAATCCTATAGTATTATTTTCTAGCAAGTTTGTGGACCAGTATAGCCAGAATTTTTCTTACTTTTTTTATTTGATTATTTTTACAGTAGATTCTGTGAAATTGCATGCTACTTTCATCTAAAATGAGTGAGGTTTCATGGATGTTGCCATTTGACAGCTAGTTGACTCTGATACCTAGAATAATGACATTAAAGGCTTTATTTCAAATTATTTGGAATAATATGTCAATAACACAGCGTATCACCTACTATCAAAAAAGAGAAATGGAAAAGGATGGTGACAGAATAAATGTGATAGAATGCATACAACAAACTTCAGTTCAATCAATAGTTAAGTACAAATATCAGCACTCATTAGCAATGAACCAGAAAGTATTTGTAGCCATCAATTTTCAATACCCTCCCTTTAAAGTCTCTGAATTCAGTCACACTGACAACAGCTAATTAAATTAGAAGAATAAATAAATTCATAAGTATTAATCTTATATGACCAAGTAAACTAGGTTGTCAAACTTGGCCACACCCATGCCCGGTTTAGGGAAGGGAAAAAAGTCCCGGTATGTCATGTGACGCTACTGTGATGACGTGAGTTTGATACAGTGGTGGGATTCAAATAATTTAATAACCGGTTCTCTGCCCTAATGACCAGCTGGATAGGCGTGGCTCAGTGGTCATGTGACCGTGTGGGCATGGCCAACTCAACGTCACTCACATCGATGGGCGCTTCACCTTAGCTGTTACAATGTAATAAGGGTTAACCAGAGAGGCAGTTTCTGTAAGCAGGGCAATAAAAATTAGGCTAGAAACACCACCAGAATGTTTCCTTCCTGCCTTCCTTACAGGATTAGCCCTTTAAAGTGGAAAAAAACAAAATAAGATTTCTTCCAACAACCGGTTCTCCGAACTGCTTAGAAAATTAACAACTGGTTCTTCCGAATAGGTGCGAACTGGCTGAATCCCACCACTGGTTTGATACCCTGAAGTAAGCCTTCCTAGAAGCCTAAGAGTCCCTCAGTGTGTGATACAGTAGTTTCCCGAGATCCTACGATAGAGCTATATTAACATAGAGGACTCAGCATTAATTAATTGTTCATAAAGATATATGGTCATAAATACACCACAATTTTAAAACATTATTTTGTAGAATCTTTCAAATTACCAGATTATCCTATTATATAAAGTCTTTGACAATAAGCATTGGTGCAAATACTCAATCAATGTATAAAGAAAATAAAAGATGCAATGTGAAAGGTAAGTAACCTAATTTCTCATTATCTATCAAAATAATCAGAAGTAAAATACCTCCCCCTGCAATACTGAGAGATATTAGGATCTCTCAGTATTGCAGGGGTGTCAAACTGGATTTCTTTGAGGGTCAGATCAGCATTGTAGTTCTCTGCGGGCCGGGAGGGGGAGATGGCATTGACACGTGCAGCACCCTGCTGGCCAAAATGGGGCATGGAGGGGCACATGCGCCATCCTGCCCCGTTTTGGCTGCCAGAGGGACTGCAGGCTGGTCCTTTGCTATTTCTAGGCCAGCCTCACGGGCCAGATTTAACCACCTCATGGGCCGGATGCAGCCCCCAGAACTTGAGTTTGATACACATGCAGTATTGTATAATAATCATTTTAATATGTTAAATATGAAATAAATCATCATTTTCATTATTTGAATCAATCTGATTCACAAAACATATTATATATTTTTATTAATTCACTTTTATTACTCACTAAAATTGAGCTATTTGTTAATAAGTGAAGAACAGAAATAATCTTTGCTCATACATTACTTATCAAATTTAGAGATCACCATCTCATTCTCCCAACAATTCATTATTATTTATTAACTCTAATCGTTCATTCTTGAAATTGTAAATATATTTTGCAGGTTGTGCTCATGTAAGTTCCTCTTGAGCAACTAAGGATTGGCCTTAATTAGCAGTGTGCGTGTGTGTTCTGTTCTAAATGTTAACTAAGGACACTTCTCTACAGCCATCATATTCCTTAAAGCAAAAAGAACAAAGAGATGGATAATAGAATAACTCCAGAAATAGAGTGTTGGATTTTAGAGAAGTGTGATCTAGCAATTTTTTTGGGGAGGGGGGATCTGTCAATTAGAAAATATTGCACTGTCTCTTCTTTTGGATAAAATATTATTAGATAGGCTTGGGTTATATTGAAAATTTACTTTTCTTTTCAAAGATTTATAAAATCTGGTGAACTTGGAACATGTTTGTAATTAAAGACTTTTTGTCTTTTTCAATGTTCTTATTTGTTGAGTTGTTTCCCCTCTTTTTTTTTTTTGGAGTACTGAATTGTTTTTTCACTGTATTGGTTTAAATTGGACTCTCTTTTATAACACATTTAATCAATTATTTTTTAAAAACAAATACAATGAAAATTAAAGGTAGGAAGGAATAATGTTTAATTCTCTTCTTTTACGGTACTATGAAGACATTCAAGAGGAATATATGGAAGAACAAGGACTTGTTGATGTCAGGGTTCCAGACGGATGCCCTAATTAAATCATGAGCCTCACGCCAGGCTTCAAAAAAAATATATGATATGATATGTTTTATCACTTTTGCTTGCCTATTAATGTTCATCTTATTTGTTAAAATCTATGGCTATCTGAATCTTAAGGAAATAAATGTGATATCACTGCATGCTAGAAGATAGTATGAATAACAGCAGCAAAAAAATTAAAGAAATTACATAACAGCCATTGCAAAGATGAGACAAAACTTAATAAAGAATTGGGGTTATAATATGGATGGCTATAAACAAACAAACAAACAAACAAACAAACAGCAGCAGCAGATAATTCTAGGAAGTAATATACCAGAAATAATGATGTAAGGGAAATTTTCAGATGAGCTTTCTCCAAAAGAATGGCTGTGCTTCTATCAGTTAAGTACAAGTATAGTCCCATTAAAATTAGAATATTCCCTGGAGAAATTCTGGATTTTTTTTAATTTTAAAATTTACCTAGGTGTAGTCAAGGACACTATACATAACTCTGCCTAGGTGTACACTTAAAAGGTATTATTGATTACAGTCCTGCAAACATCTTGTAAAATTTGAAATCTTCTCTGAATCTACAATATTCTTTTCATAGTAAATCTGTTATTTAGAAATATTTGCTTAGAAGCAGAAGAGATGCTGGGTGACACATAGATTTCAAGTTTTGAAATAAAAGAGTGAACAGCACTTTTTAGACAAAAGTTCACTGAGTATATTTTGCTTGTAGAAACAGTAACCAGCATATTGCATCGTCTGCAAGACCAAATTTAATCCAGATCATCTGAGTGAAGCATTACTGGGAGACATTATCTGTGAGTCAAATTCCCACCACTGCATCTGGAGTTTGCAAGTATACCCCTAGTTCCACTACATTAATATTTATTATGCTTGTAGGGAAGCAAAGACACTAGGATCTGTTTGCAATTACTAAATTAAAATACAATTAACTAGTCAAAGGGAACACAAAGTGATTCCCTTAACAGATTTTAAAGAACAAGAACTGAGGTTGGGTGTAGGATTTCTTGGACTAGGATGTTTTTACTTATGGATGTTTCCAATGAAATATAATTGTGAAAGAGGTATATTTTTAAAATGCCTAAAACAAAAACATATTTAAAGTAAAACTAAACAAATACGTTTTTAAAAATAGTGTTCTGATGGAAACAAAGATTTTTTACAGAACATTCTATACCTGATTTTTTTTGTTATTTCTTTGGATATGTCATCTTAGTTAAAAAAAAGTCATAATAGTTTGTGAACAAACATTTCTCCTTCTTGAATAGCATTGACTTCCCATAGGAGGTGGCAGAGTACTGGAGTTTGTGGAGTTTGAATGTTTTCAGTGGATTAAACTAATCCCATTATCTAAGTGTGGTAAATTTAGGGTTAAGTGCAATCAGATTCATGGTTTGGAAGTCTGTTTTTCATATGGGATTGTTCCGATATTCATAATACTATGTTGAATCCACCATATGGGTGCAAAATGCCAAAATGTTTACTGAGCATGCTGACCAATTAATGATTTCCTTTGCTGTTAATTTGTATTCCATCTCTCTCTTGTATCAGAATATGGATGAATCTGGGTGCTGGGTCCAGTGAATCTTTTTTTAATTATGCATGTCTTTATGTTCTTATTTTACATTGTTCCGAATACTAAAGTGAATTAAAAAGGAGTACTTGCGCCATATTTTGAACTCATGATCCCAAACAGTTCTTCATAAAGGAGTAAAAAAGGAACATTCTGTACTTGTCGATTGTACAGTAATACAATACTTCATGAAAGCAGAATGAATTAATTCCTTCAGAGTGATAAGTTAATTTTGGTCTTTCTTTTATTGTGCATGTTTAAATTAAATTAATTAACACCATGCATAATAATCAAAGAGAGGCTTTTTAGATACAAAAGAGATATTAAGAAGTTTATGAAACAGCTCTGGCTTTTCTTAAACAGTAATGATTGCCAAATGAGAATGCTATCTGATTAATGGAAAACAATTTTGTATGAATAAAATGAACAGATAATTGCACAATTTTTTAAAAACCTATTTCAATGTTTGATGTTCCTTTGATTCATATTCATAAGCAGAGGTTATGTTTTGTTTTTGACTAAGGCCTGAGTCTTGGTGACTTCATGAACAAATCCATGTGTTTTTGTAGGCAACATTTTCTGGAGTAATTTGCTATTGCTGTCTTCCTAAGAATATCTAATGTAATCTATACCTAACGATGCACTAGAAAGGGGTCTCCAATGTAGTTCTATACCTAACGATGCACTAGAACAGGGGTCTCCAACCTTGGCAACTTTAAGACTTGTGGACTTTAACTCCCAGAGTTCCTCAGCCAGCTTTTGCTGGTTAAGGAACTCTGGGAGTTGAAGTCCACAAGTCTTAAAGTTGCCAAGGTTGGAGATCCCTGCACTAGAACTGAGGTTTCATTGCTTCTAGTCCAGCACCTTAGCCACTTGTTCACACTGGCTCTTAATAAGAAGTTAGAGATCACAAAACATGTTGGGTGTGTGTCTGCGAAGTGAACGTGATAAATTAGTTGAACCTTGGTTTTTTTGCATGGGGAAACATTTAACAGTAACTCTGCGACTGCTATCCCAAACAATTGTACAATTGTACAGTTTCCAATTGAGCCAGATTACCTTGGTGCTATCCAAGTGGCATAAAATATGTAGCATGAAATCATAGAATTGTAGAATTGGAAGGAATCACTAGAACCATCCAGTCAAGGAGTCTCCAACCTTGGCAACTTTAAGACTTGTGGACTGCAACTCACAGAATTCCTCAGCCAACTTTGCTGATCTGTGCGAATCCTTAACTAGATTTGTTTTTAAACACTGAAGACTGAGCTAGAGGATTTTTGTATGTATAGGGCCCAAGGTGGCTATCAGCCCTGCCTTAATTGCTTTTAGCCTACTGCTGGATTGCATTATTCTAAAAGCAAATCAGGCTCACTTCTGTACAGTTGTATATGTTCAATAATGACATCATTAGATATGGTCTCAAAGTAGACAAAACAGCTGTTTAAACTGTTATACTACTATCTTACCATGCAAATTTGTCCTAAAGCAAGCTACAGTATAGATGGAAATAGGAAACTTAGCATTAAAAAAAAACTTGTGCAGACTTATCAATATGGATCTAACCATTAATTTTAGAAACTAGATATTTCCATCTGAAACTATTTACTATAATCCAGAACAAAGGAGAATCTGAAACACAACGATTGCTTTTGTTGAAGAGCCAGATTTCTTCCTGTCTCCCTGAGAGAATGCCTCTGAGAGTAGAGTTACAATTTTTTTTTAGGAAATAAATTTGAGTCTTGCTCTTATGTTGACTCATTAACATATTGGTGCTGCTAGCAAACTTCAGGGCACGGATGAATTAAAAATTAAATTAAATTAGATTAAAAGAATAAAATTAAATTTATTCATTCCTTTAAAAAATTGTACCATCCTATGCTCCATTGATCTCCCTGAAAAGTAAATTCTACATTATTTGTAAAGAAATACAATTGAGTATATTATTAACTGGCCTAAAATTTACAGTAGGTCCAAATTATTTTACTGTGAAACATGTCAGTTCATGTCCTCCCTCCCTTTGTAAATTTCCCCCCTTGTTTTCATGCCATTGCTTTAATCACATCTCTAATATCTCCGGTTGCCAGATCTCAAGTTCCAGATGGGGGGAACTCAATATTAGAAAAAGTCCTTATTATACCCAATCAAACACACAGCATATGCAATTTACATCTCACCTTTGGTCTTACTAAATTCCCATCTATTCAGTAATATAGAAAATCCTGCAAAAAAAGAGAAGTTTCTTAGATGAGTTTCTATTGTAACTTTTGAAGAAAAGAATATTAAATTAAAACTTTCATGAACTGTTTATGAAAGAGACTTTAAATAAATGATTTGATGAAACAGACTATATTGTATCATTCACGTATGTCAAAAATTAAAGGCAACTATTCTGGTTCATTCAAAATTGTGCACCCAATTTTGTACTTACAAACAACCTTTTAGGAGTTAAGATGAAAGTTAATTCCAGATTCAAGATCAAGGCATTTCAGTCTGATTCTTCCCACTCCTAACTCAATAGTCTATCCATATATGACATCATAATTACCGCAATAATCATATTAGTATGCTATTTTAAATATCTAATCTCTCCTTTTTCATAGCTTGTATTGCTGGGATTTTTCTGCTCCATATCACCTGAATACATTTTCAGGAGATTATTTGAATTTTAGCCAAAGTTATTAAGTTCTCAGCATGGAAAAAAGTGCCTGAGGCTTGTTTTGGAGTATGGCATATTGATTTACTGCGGTAGATAAACTGGCATCACTGGAAGCTTACTCAGAGAGTGATGGATGTGGCATTCTCATCACATTGCAGCACAATGTGAGGTCCAATGGCAAAAGTCCAAGTCTCCATCTCACATGATTGAAAACTCTTAAACAAATCTGATGAAGAAGATGAAGCTCAAATTGAAAGAAGATCAAATTTCCCATTCAAGCTGTGGTTCACAACATGATGGAATTGATCTGTGCCAAAAATCATGCAACTGGACAAATACCCTGATGAATTATAAGGCATTGGACCACGTTTAGTGCCACAATAAGGATAAACTGAACCTAATTACACTATTGCTTAACAAGATACTGCTTCTGATGTATTCATTTGCATCTGCTGCATTTATAAATCCAGTTAGCGAAAGTATAAACATCTAAGACTACAATCTTATCTGTTCTGTGCTATTAAAGGGTCTTTCTCACATATAACCTGTAAAGCATGCAAGTAAAAGTAAAGAATTATAAGGGTGAATGAAAAAGTCAGATTTACTCATTAAAGTAATGGAACTGACAGAGACTAGTTGTCAAAAGACTAGTTGTCCTTGTGGACCATTTTAGGTTTTTGCTCCTGTGAAATATGTGAAAAGAAGTGGGAATTGCACTAAAATAGTTCAAACTGTAGTGTGCCTGTTCAAGTTGCTCAGCCATCCTCAATTCTCTTGCCATGTTCTCCTATTGCCCAGTTTTTCAATTTTCTCTTCCAACAGTCTACCAATATTCTTTGGGCAATGACATTGTTTAGCTTGGTCTTTGCATTTTTTGTCTGAAGTTGGTTTTCTTTTGTTTTCAAATTTGGGGAATTTTGGCATTTTCCTAACCTTACAAATATTAACCTTACTAAACTTACAAAGGTGATGGTATTTTAGCTTTGAAATCATTCACATTTGGATAAAGGGTATGTTATTAGTATATGGTAGCCTTGTCTCAGATGTTTCAAACTATAACTACATCAGTCCTGATCATGGACTATGCTGGCTGGACAGAAACTGATGTTTACACTCTAGGAATTATTCTTGGTTTCCTTTCAAATTCTTCAACAATTTTGCAAAACAGAGACCCAGATTTATTTTCTTCACTTGAGGTCCAAATAGTCTTGCTGGTGGGGAGAATATTTGGCTATTTAAGGCTATTCTTTTGGCTGACTATTCCTTCTGTACTGAACGGTTGATGGGAACCTACTGCCTCAGTAGGATTATAGACTCTCTTCCAAAACCATTTATCTCCCTTTCTCATACAAAATAAACATAAGGAATTTATACTTAAAAGCCACATGATGTTCATTCACCCATGATCTAAAACCCAATTAGATTATTTCTTTATGTGTCTTTTGAGAAAGACTTGAAGATGCAGCTTGACTAAAATGTGGCAGCAGGGCTACTGACTAGATAGACTTTTTAGAGATTATATCATACCTGTCCCAAAGAAACCACCTGCCTTTACCCTTCTGTTTTGCTGATCCTTCAGAGTGTCTTTCTCGCATTAGGAAAAATCTTTCTCAGTGCCTCCTTTGTTCCATCCCTCAGTTTTGGACTATGCTTTTGGAACAAAGCTTGGTGCCAGTGATAATGAAGATGGCATTATCTATTCAGTTGTGTCCGACTCAGACCTGGTGATTCTATGGGCCAGGTCTCTCTGCATCTTTCAATCTTGCACTGCTTTTGGTGCCAATATTATTTGCTTTTCAAGTGAACAAGAGGTTTTTCTTGGTTATGCTTGGGATTTAACAGCTATTGTTTGGCTGTGGTGTTTTACCATTCCTTGTAAAATGTTGTGCCTTTCAATTATTGCATTATGGTTAATGTTGTTGCAATTTTTTTTTGGTTTACATTTATATCCCACCCTTCTCCGAAGACTCAGGGTGACTTACAGTGTGTAAGGCAATAGTCTCATTCTATTTGTATATTTACAAAGTCAACTTATTGCCCCCCCAACAATCTGGGTCCTCATTTTACCTACCTTATAAAGGATGGAAGGCTGAGTCAACCTTGGACCTGGTGGGACTAGAAGCTGCAGTAATTGCAGGCAGCTGTGTTTTAATAACAGGCTTCTTACAGCCTGAGCCACACCGCGGCCCTATTGTTTATGTTTACTCTTTTGTATTTTATGGATTATAACTCTTGAGATCCTTAAGCTAGTGGGTGGATTACAAACATTTACATAAATAAATATGATATGGCAAGTTCTATATTTTGATTGGGGCAATATTAGAAGTCTCAGAAAATTAACCTTTCAGACCAGTGGTGGGATTTAAGTAATTTAACAACCGGTTCTCTGCCCTAATGATTTCTTCCAATAACCAGTTTGGTAAACTGCTCAGAAAGTTAACAACCGGTTCTCCCGAGGTGGTGCGAACTGGCTGAATTCCATCACTGTTTCAGACTCATCACAGTCAATTTATCCGAAGAGTTCTTTGATAAACCATAGTAAATTCAAGAGGCACAAACCATCAGCATTTCATTAAATAATGCTGCTGCCTTATTCCTTTTGATCAGTACTTGGCATTTGTCCTGAGTCCTATTCATAAAATCCAACTGTTCCAAATTTGCCATAGCTAACATTTTGATTTTTTATTCTTATTGATGCAATGAATAGAAAAAAACCCCGTACCATATAATCTAGTTAAGTAACTTAAATAATTCCAGTTAAAACTTAATTCAGCCAATGTATCTTGTGGACTTATAAGGGAAAACCTTCTTTCAATCAAATCAAATAAATCTGCTTTGATTTCAGTTTTTAAAGTACTTTGCAAATTATTACATTATATGCAGAAACTCTAGTGTAGGAACCAGTCTGTAGGCAAATTTGGAGTCCTGAGGGTATGTTGTAATAGTTCTCAGAAAATAGTTGCCATGAATAGGAAGACTAAAAAGAAGGATGAAAGAGCATTGCAGGAATGAGTGACTTTTCTTAACACCTAAATGTTACCTCCCATTAAAAACTTATCAGAAGTTTTTAACATTAAAGAACATTAAATTATTTTCACTTATTCACACACACATACAAATAGAGACACACTTTTCTCTGTCTCATATGGACTTTCTCGTTTGTTTTCTTGCACCTTCCCCCTTCAAGCAAATGCATATGCTTGATTGATACTTAATTGTTTCTAAGCTGATCTTATATATGACATGGGTGATGATTTGAATAATAAATAAATAATACGTCACACAATATTTTTTTTCTTTTTTACAGGAGATCAAGGTAAAATCAGCTGTCCTGATAGACAACTGTAAAAAGTACCCTAGCCAACATCACTGGAAATTTGTTTTGCTGTCTTCCCTTGGTACTTGCTTCCTACCTTGACTCCTTTGGAGATTTATTTAGATGTTGGAAGGGTAAAACCATGAGTTCTAGCAGAGAGGCCATCAGCTAGGGAGGTTCAGTTGGGAAATCCTAAGCAACTTTACATAAATGACCTTTGAAATTGTATTAAAAGCAACTGTGTTCTCTTCGCTGATGATGTTAAACTATTCAATACTACAGACAATGCAACTAGCCTTCAAAAAGACCTTGACTATATGTCAGATTGGTCTAACAAGTGGCAACTTCAGATCTCAATCAACAAATCTTCACTCTGTCAAGGACCTTGGAATACGCATTTCTAAAGATCTAAGTGCCAGAGCCCACTGCAACAACATTGCCAAAAAGGCACTAAGAGTTGTTAACCTAATCTTGTGTAACTTCTTCTCTGGTAATATTGTACTACTAACTAGAGCTTACAAAACATTTGCTAGACCAATTCTTGAATACAGTTATTATTATTATTTTATTATTTATTTGATTTTTATACCGCCCTTCTCCCGAAGGACTCAGGGCGGTGTACAGGCAGGATAAAACATACAATGTACAAATTAAAATGCAATTTAAAAAACTTATTTTAAAATTAGCCTGAAAAAAATTAAAATATGCCAAGAACTAAAAACCCCATTTAAAATTAATCAAATTTACAAAATTTAAAATTAAAATTCAATTCAAGCTAGCCCCGCGCGAATAAAAAGGTGTGTCTTCAGTTCGCGACGGAATGTCCGAAGGTCAGGTATTTGGCGTAAGCTCGGGGGAAGCTCGTTCCAGAGTGTGGGAGCCCCCACAGAGAAGGCCCTTCCCCTGGGGGCCGCCAGCCGACATTGTTTGGCGGACGGCACCCTGAGAAGTCCTTCTCTGTGAGAGCGTACCGGTCGGTGGGAGGCATGTGGTAACAGCAGGCGGTCCCGTAAGTACCCAGGCCCTAAGCCATGGAGCGCTTTAAAGGTCGTAACCAACACCTTAAAGTGCACTCGAAAGGCCACAGGTAGCCAGTGCAGTCTGCGCAGGAGCGGTGTTATGTGGGAGCTAGGCGTAGCTCCCTCTATCACCCGCGCAGCTGCATTCTGGACTAACTGAAGCCTCCGAGTGCACTTCAAGGGGAGCCCCATGTAGAGAGCATTACAATAATCCAAGCGAGAGGTAACGAGCGCATGAGTGACCGTGCACAGGGCATCCCGATCAAGGAAGGGGCGCAACTGCTGAACCAGGCGAACCTGGTGGAAGGCCCTCCTGGAGACGGCCGTCAAATGATCTTCAAGCGACAGCCGATCATCCAGGAGGACACCTAAGTTGCGCACCCTATCCTTTGGGGCCAGTAACTCGCCTCCAACAGTCAGCCGCGGCTGCAGCTGGCTGAATCGGGATGCCGGCATCCACAGCCACTCCGTCTTGGAGGGATTAAGTTTGAGCCTGTTTCTCCCCATCCAGACCAGTTCAACTGTCTGGAACTTGCACTGCATATCGGACATAAATACAACTGACAGAGACCAGAGATATTTCACAAGAAGAGTCCTCCACTCCTTTGCTCGCAATAAAATACCTTATGCCACCAGACCCCAAATTTTGGGCTTAGACAACTTAGACCTACGCAGACTTCAGTCTGACCTAAGCATAGTACATAAAATTATCTAGCACAATGTCCTACCTGTCAATGACTACTTCAGCTTCAACTACAACAATACACAAGCAAATAATAGATACAAACTCAAGGTAAACTGCTCCAACTTGATTGCAGAAAATATGACTTCAGTAACAGAGTGGTCAATGCCTGGAATTCACTACCTGACTCTATAGTTTCTTTCCCAAACCCCCCAGACTTTAAGCTTAAACTGTCTACTGTTGATCTCACCCCATTCCTAAGAGATCTGTAAGGGGCATACATAAATGCACCTGTGTGCCTACCGTCCCTGTCCTAATATTCCTTTTTAATTACTCTTTTCATGTATCCAAATTATTTTTATACATTTACCTGTTATCTTATATATGATTGACAAATATATAAACAAACAAACAAACAAACAAACAAACCAGGCCTTTTCTGCGATGATCCCTGCTTTATGGATGGTACTTTTTCCCAAAGTGAGGCTGGCTTCATCCCTTTTAACTTTGTGGAAATCCCTGAAAAATTGGTTGGTCAACAAGCCTGGGCATCCCAGGGGATTAGTGAAATATTAAGATGGCTCTGGTGTAATTAACACCTGAATGTTGCCCAATGTATATTTATTATTTTTTCATTTGAGCTTTTTATAATTTAATTTTTTTAAAATGATAATAATATTTTACCTTCCTAGCTCTTCATTCACAATTACAAGGTTTGCTTTCTTTTGATCATCTGAGTATTGATGCATAGTTTGTAATAGGAATTGTCTGACCAGCTTGTCACCCAAGGTTGACACTCTGAGCTGAGAGAGAATGAGTGGCCCACGGTCATCCAATTGTCTTTCATACTTAAGGTGGGACTAGAGCTCACTGACTTTTCATTTCTAGCCAGTGACTTAACCACTAGATCAAACTGGGTCTCACTATAATATTAATTTTATTGTATTTATTGTTTTTAGCTTTGTTGTAATCTGCCTGGAGTCATTTGTCTGTGAGATAGATCACCATGCTAGTATGACAAAATAAATAATACTTGGATAGCAAAAATAAAAATAATTGGTGAAATGCAGACATTTCTAATTCTATGCTATCATCTAGAGGTCATCCAGGCATTCGCAGTGCAAAGATGGTAACCCTATAGGAAACAAATGTGAAATAGATCAAACAAAAATGATGGATAAAATGTAAGTTTGCCAGAGCATTAGGATGGACAGATGGCAAACTTTTTTAAAAATCTAGATTGCTTGATATACTCCTGGATATCTGGTCACCCTAGCCAGGGTATTTGTCTATTCAGAAAATGATTACCACAGTGTATAGCCAGATGTGTGATGCCTACAAATTTTCTTGTAAATAAAGATGATGTTGGATGATGGCACTTTGCTTTGAGCATATTTCCTTTCCACAATAAATCTGATGGGATAGGAAGTCTGCCATATGCTGAAAAGCATCAAATTGTGAGCTGTTGCTCTATTAGAAATGAAATTATTAATATCTACCCTGTGTATAAGGTACTTTTAGACTACAGTTTTGTACATATTCATGTAAATCAGATAGCATGATTAAACTGCCAATATGATTAAACTTCCGAAGCCTGAGGCTACTGTTATGTAGATAATTGGTTGGATAATATCTGACTGCTATAGGTCTTATTTTGTGTATTTTAGATATTTTATTTGTTTTAATATAGCCATCTAAACATGAGATGGGCAGCTATATAAATTGATTGATTGATTGATAATACATAGTTTTGCTTTTGTAAGATTCTGAGCTTGGAAATTTGTGTGTGTGTGTGTGTGTGTGTTTAATATTTCTGTTTGTAAAAACTCAAAGACTACACCTAATGATATAAAACCCCATTGTTTGTGTTTTCATATTGTTTTAAGCTATATACATCTGAAGCAGAACGTCTGTGTACATATATTCAAAACATTATTACATGTAGAGTAAATTGTGAACATTATTATGGGAAGAAATACAAAACATTCAGAACTCTGAATTACTATCATTGCTCTTTCAATAGTTGATCATTTTACTATAGCCCTACTATGTCCTGAAACAATAGCACAGAATAAAGTACCAGTCTATAGCATATCATTCTCCCAATATTTGATAAATGTAAACTGATTCCACTATAATAATTAATGTACAGTTTGATATTAGGTATATTTTATAGCTGAGAAACTGGACGGGGCACAAAACTATTAACTTATAACAGCATGAACTCTAAAATTTAAATCCTGCCAATTTTGTTTCCAAAGACAAATGTTTCATTTCATGTTCAGCCTACCAAAGAAAACTCAAGAGCTGTTTTCTTCTTCTCATTGTGCTATATCAACTTTCTCTCTTCTCACGTTGATGTTCTTTTCCATGTTTCTACTGCAGGCAGGCCAAATGATTAGTGATGCAATGAATTAGCAAAAGGTCTGAAACTTCTGGTTCTTGTCACCAAGTGTTAATTTATTCTTAATGCTAGTGCAGCAAGAAAAAGATATTTGGACACACCTAAGACTGCATATCAGGCTCCGTTTGTGCCCGCCACTCTTTCCAGACCCCATACAATTCACACATTTGCTACAAGGAATAACTTAACTCTGTCTAGAGAAGGTTTGGAGGTTTCAGGTTGGAAGATAGAAATAGAATCTCCTATGTTATTGAATTTCTGTTGCTCATGTGATTCCATTGGTTACATATCAATACTGTAAACAAAAGTGATGCATTTGATGAATAAAATAGAATAACAGAGTTGGAAGGAACATCGGAGGTCTTCTAGTACAATCCCCTGCTTAGTCAGGAAACCCTACTCCACTTTAGACAAATCTCCTCTTAAAAACTTCCAGTGTTGGAGCATTCACAACTTCTGGAGGCAAATTGTGCCACTGTTCTAACAGTCAGGAAATTTCTCCTTACTTCTAGGTGGCTTCTCTCCTTGATTAGTTTCCACCCATTGCTTCTTGTCCTGCCCTCAGGTGCTTTGGAGAATAGCTTGACTTCTGCTTTATTTCTTGAATAAAAGAAAACTAAATGCAGCAACTCCAAAACTGAATGTAGTGATAGTATTAAAATATAAGGATTACTTATATAAGGAATGAAAAATAAAATCTCTCTCTCTCTCATCAAGGAGTGTTTAGATAGTCTGGAGACCATACAAACATCCCTTAAGGGAATGTAGTAATTCGATAGTTGCGGCAACAGCCAAAAAAGCTAATGCAATCCTTGTTTGCATAAACAGAGGCAGAGAATAGATACTGCTTAATAAATTCTTAGTAAGACCACACCTGGAATACTGTGTTCAGTTTTGGTCACCACATTATAAAAAAAGATGTTGAGATTTGGGAAAAATCTCATATAATCTCATATTTAGATTTATGATTTATAATCATAAATTAGATATTTAATTTATTTAAATTTAGATAGATTTATAATCTCATAAATCTCATATAAGGGACGTGCATAAGAGCACAAAAGTGCCTACCGTTCCTGTCCTATTGTTCCCTTCATTATATCCAATTAATATAGTTGATGCATAATTTTAATTATATATATATATATATGTAGGTCTTTGGTTATTCGGGTTTTCTCCCGCGTAAAATTGGAAGTGTCTTGGCGATGTTTCGACGAAGTCTCATTCGTCATCTTCAGGCTTCAGCTTCGTGCTTCTGGGAGCAATGTGTGATCGCAGCTGTTTCTTCCTTTTTAACTGCTAGTGGGGGTTTGAACTGATTGGGTGGGAGCTTGGCTGTGTTCTGATTGGATGGGGTTTTTTTGTGCTCTGATTGGATGGGGGTGTGTCCTGTGTTGGTGGGGGCTTGGTTGTGCTCAGATTAGTCTGAGTTGCAGGGGGATTTGAGCTGGTGAGCTGCATTGCTGTTGTTTGGCTTCGTGTTTGTGGTCGTGCTACATCTTCATAGTGTATGTATGGATTGGAGGGGTTTGAAATGGCTAATGTTGCAGCTGCAGTCTGGCTTCTGGTCCTTGGTCGTGCTTCCTGATCAGTGTGGGTTTGGGTCTGCTTTCTGGGTGGATGTGTGGTGGTGACATCCTGTGTGGACCTCGTGAGTGTGGGTCTGGTGTCATTCCTCGTGTTAGGGACTCGTTTGTCAATAAGGGCGGGTTTCCAAATGGCTGGTAGGCGGGAGGTATCATCTTGTTTGTTCATGCTGTGTGGGCGTTTTTCTATCTCGATGGCTTCTCTGATTATTCTGTTGTTAAAGTGTATATATAACACTTTAATTTGTAATTTTAAAGGAGTGTGAAATAGTATTCAATATAATGAAGTTAGAAAACACTTCTTTATTATTCTTTCTTTTCTTTTTTTCTTTGCTCTTCTAATTTTTTCTCTTTTTTTCTTTTCCCTGTACTTTCTAAACTTTAACTTTTCCTTCTAATTTAATTTGTATTAATTTTTACGCTATTTACTAAAAACCTTAATAATTATTGCTAAAAAAACAGAACGTACCAACTGTTGTTTCAGATGCCTTCTTCATGTAAAGGTCCTAGCAATCTTTTTGCAATCATCCCAATGAACCAGGGGGAGCGGGATGACCCGCTGCAGGGACGTGCTGAGGAGTTTAACGGTTATCTATACGATAAAATCGTTCAGCTTCGGGACGGGTTGGACCAAGATTGCGGTGACTCAGGTGAGGCGTCCGAGGGTGGTCTTGGTGACATTGTCTGGGATGAGTTTGACCCTGTAGCTCCTGAGGACATGGACAGGTTGTTGGGTAGACTGAATGCCACCACGTGTTTACTGGACCCGTGCCCCTCCTGGCTGGTGCTGGCCACTCAGGAGGTGACACGAGGCTGGCTCCAGGCGATTACGATCGCTTCTTTGGTGGAGGGTGTCTTTCCGGCCGCCTTGAAAGAGGCGGTGGTGGGACCCCTCCTTAAGAAGCCTTCCCTGGACCCAGCTGTTTTAGGTAATTATCGTCCGGTCTCAACCTTCGCCCGCGGCGAAGGTTGTAGAAATATGGTGGCATTTCAGTTTCCCCTGCACCTGGATGAAACCGTCTATCTAGACCCGTTCCAGTCCGGTTTCCGGCCCGGTTACAGCACAGAGACGGCTTTGGTCGCGTTGGTGGATGATCTCTGGAGGGCCAGGGATAGGGGTTGTTCCTCTGCCCTGGTCCTATTAGACCTCTCAGCGGCTTTCGATACCATCGACCATGGTATCCTGCTGCGCCCGGCGGGGGGATTGGGAGTGGGAGGCACCGTTTATCGGTGGTTCTCCTCCTATCTCTCCGACCGGTCGCAGTCGGTGTTGACAGGGGGGCAGAGGTCGACCCCGAGGCGCCTCACTTGTGGGGGGCCGCAGGGGTCGATCCTCTCGCCCCTTCTGTTTAACATCTACATGAAGCCGCTGGGTGAGATCATCAGTGGTTTTGGTGTGAGGTATCAGCTGTATGCGGATGACACCCAGCTGTACCTTTCCACACCGGACCACCCCAACGAAGCTATCGAAGTGCTGTCCCGGTGTCTGGAGGCTGTACGGGTCTGGATGGGGAGAAACAGGCTCAAGCTCAATCCCTCCAAGACAGAGTGGCTGTGGATGCCGGCATCCCGGTACAGTCAGCTAAATCCGCGGCTGACCATCGGTGGCGAGTCATTGGCCCCGATGGAGGGGGTGCGCAACTTAGGCGTCCTCCTGGATGAACGGCTGTCTTTGGAAGATCATTTGACGGCCGTCTCCAGGAGAGCGTTTTACCAGGTTCACCTGGTGCGCCAGTTGCGCCCCTTTCTGGACCGGGATGCCCTGTGCACAGTCACCCACGCACTCGTGACGTCTCGCCTGGATTACTGCAACGCTCTCTACATGGGGCTCCCCTTGAAGGGCATCCGGAGGCTGCAGCTAGTCCAGAATGCGGCTGCGCGGGTGATAGAGGGAGCCCCTCGTGGCTCCCGTATAATACCCATCCTGCGCAGACTGCACTGGCTGCCTGTGGCCTTCCGGGTGCGCTTCAAGGTTTTGGTGACCACCTTTAAAGCGCTCCATGGCATAGGGCCGGGTTATCTACGGGACCGCCTGCTGCTACCGAATACCTCTCACCGACCCGTGCGCTCTCACGGAGAGGGACTCCTCAGGGTGCCGTCAGCGAGGCAATGTCGTCTGGCGACGCCCAGGGGAAGGGCCTTCTCTGTGGGGGCTCCCACCCTCTGGAATGAACTGCCCCCAGGACTTCGTCAGCTTCCGGACCTTAGGACCTTCTGCCGCGAGCTTAAAACATATCTATTTAACTGCGCAGGACTGAGTTAGATTTTAGTTTGTGGGTTTTATCTTGGGTTTTAATTTTTATATTTTTAATTAAGGCTTTTGAATAAGTTTTTTAATTGTTTTTAGAATTGTATTTATTGTATTCTTTGTTTTTAAATGCCTGTAAACCGCCCTGAGTCCTTTGGGAGATAGGGCGGTATATAAATATAAACAATAAATAAATAAATAAATAAACCATCCCAATGAAATTCATTGGAAGCTTCCAATTAATGGCAGCATTTAATAAACCCATTTTTCTTTTTCTAAAATATTTCAAGCCACACTAAATAAAAAGGTCTCACAATCCTGCCTTTATCCATTCTAATCACTACACTCAGTGGTGGGTTGCTACCGGTTCGCTCTGGTCCGGGCAAAATGGTAGTAGCGGCGGCGGGAGGCTCCACCCACTCACCCAGATGTCATCAAATATGTTCTGCACATGCGCAGAAGCTTCTGCGCATGTACATAAGTGACATGTGCATGAGCGAAGCGAGCGCGCACGTGCAAGTGAACCGGTAGTAAAGGTAAGTGAAACCCACCACTGACTACACTGCCTCTCTGCCATGTTCTCTGAGGCCTCCAGACCCTAAAAACAGATTTTAAAAAGTGAAATCTCAGTTGCAAAAATGACTGATACAGAGCATGGATGATAACCTGACTGCTCTTTGGCCAATTCATACCACCCACCCCTGTCCTAGCCTTGGAATTTGAATGGCCTGTCTTCTTTGCAAATCTGAGTGCCACACCAGATTGCACCAAAGATGACAGTGCCTATTGATGGCAGGCCTTAAAAACAGAGATTATGGTGTCATGCAACACCAGGCAATATATGAGTCATTCAGCCCTTTTGAAAGCCTCTCACATCTGGCTGGCAGTGAATGGGGCCACTGTGAAACCATTTTCTCTTGTCGTACCTGGTTCCTCGTGTTTCAATTACAAGTTTTCAATGAAGGAGTTAGGAGAGTCTGGGGAATTATGGCTATAGTTCACACAAGCTGTTAAACAAAGGCAGCCCTGTTCCTCATTAGGGTCCTGCACTTAATTAGGAAGTGAGCTTGTTGATGGCTAGCTGCTTTGAAAGAATCAGTCGTTTACAACAGAACAGTTTAGCAGTGAGTCTGTAGAAGTTTATTTCAATGAAATCTTACCCAATAGCCAGCAGAGAGATGTCTTTGTATTACCTAATTCCTTATAGCCAATGGCTTGACAGGCAAAGATGAGGAAGAGCTTAGACTGTTTTCTTTTACAGTCAGAACTGACAAGGGAGCGGGCATTAGAAAGGGAAACATGTCGCTGCATCAGATGGTTAATTGTTTTAGGAACACTACATTGCAGCATAAATGCTTCCAGATATCACCATGGTGCCAATTTCATTACTTTTGGCTTAGAGTTCAAGGTCAAATCACTTATATGTCTGAGAGTTTATCACATTATGTTTGGAAAGTGTTGATTTTACTGGTTTCTAAGATAAAGTAATTCTTTCAATCCAGAGAGGCTGAAGAATGTCTCTTTTGAATGGGTGACTATCAACAAGACTGAGAATGGGGCCGAATAGGATCAGTTTATGCTAAAAGATGTTTCACAACAGAGAAAATCCTTCTTGTAATTGCATTCCTCTCAAAATGCCTTTTAGAATCCTTCCCAATTATAATACACCTCAGACATTAAACTGTCCAAGCTGTTTATAGGCTTTTTCACTACTAATAGCAATTAAGGATTTCCTTTCTCAATAAATGTTAGTGTGCCCTACTATAATAGTAAACCTATCAATCAGGTTTCACATTATGCATTTCAAATGTGTGAATCCAGTTCACTTTGGATTACATTAGCATATTCCTGGATTGGGAGTTCCTGTGGTCAGTCACTCAAGCCCTGGTAATCTCATGCTTGAATTACTGCAATGTGCTCTACATGGGGCTACCCTTGAAGAGCGTATGGGAGCTTGAACTGGTGCAGAATGCAGCTGCATAGGCAGTTCTTAGGCAATCTCAGGGTGCCCATGTTACATTGCTGTTCCATGAACTACATTGCCTGCCAGTTTGCTTCTGGCTCCAGTTCAAAGTTATCACCTTTAAAGTCCTTCATGACATAGATCCAAACTATCTGGGAAATTAGCTCATCTCTATGGAATTTGCCCACCCCATCCTGCCAGCAGAAAGGGCATTCTGCAGTCCCTGTTGCTTAAGGAATTCCAGCTGTCAAGGTCCTGAAGAAGAGCCCTTTTGGCCAGGGTTCCTGATCTCTGGAACACCTTGCCCCCACCCCCAATCAGATACAGTCCTGTCCCTTTGACCTTCTGAATGTCCTGAAGACATGGCTATGACAACATTAACACCAGATGTATCTGTAATTGGCCGACTAACTGCACTCACCATGTAGACCTTAATGGATGAAGCTGCATCTATATGGAGAGTACTATACAGTGAGGAACCCCATGATTCTGTCCTAGCCCAGTACTCTTTAATATCGGCATCAATTATTTACACAAGGGGACAGAAGTGGAACTCATCAAATCTGCAGATGACACCAAGCTGCCAGAAATAGCCCACACTCCAGAAGATAAGCTCAAGTTTCAGAAGGATCTTGACAGACTTAAACACTGAGCCTTACCTAACAATTATGAAACTCAATAGTGAGAAAAGTAAGATTCTGCAATTAGGTCTCTAGACTAATCAAACCCAAATCCTACAACTGTTCTTCATATATTTTTTTCTCCAGCCCTAAATCATCTTAGTTGGTCTTCTTTACATTTTTTTAAATTTCTTTTTGTCACAACAGTATACACAAACAAATGTCATAGATAAAACAGCATATCTTGAAATATATATATATATATATATATATATATATATATATATATATATATATATATATATGTCTTTGGTTGTTCGGGTTTTCTCCCGTGTAAAATTGGAAGTGTCTTGGCGACGTTTCGACGAAGTCTCATTCGTCATCTTCAGGCTTCAGCTTCGTGCTTCTGGGAGCAATGTGTGATCGCAGCTGTTTCTTCCTTTTAACTGCTAGTGGGGTTTGAACTGATGGGGTGGGGGCTTGGCTGTGCTCTGATTGGATGGGGTTTTTTCGGTGCTCTGATTGGCTGGGGGTGTGTCCTGTGTTGGTGGGGGCTTGGTTGTGCTCAACCAAAACCCCCAGCCAATCAGAGCACAGAAAAAACCCCATCCAATCAGAGCACAGCCAAGCTCCCACCCAATCAGTTCAAACCCCCACTAGCAGTTAAAAGGAAGAAACAGCTGCGATCACACATTGCTCCCAGAAGCACGAAGCTGAAGCCTGAAGATGACGAATGAGACTTCGTCGAAACGTCGCCAAGACACTTCCAATTTTACACAGGAGAAAACCCGAACAACCAAACATATATATATATGTTTTCTGAGGTTTTCGCGGGTGTTTGTATGTAGGTCTTTGGTTATTCGGGTTTTCTCCCGCGTAAAATTGGAAGTGTCTTGGCGAAAAAACCCCTTCTTCCTAACTTTCGTTATGTGCAATGCACAAATTGGATTTTCAGTCCTGGTACATACAGCCAAACGTTCATTAGAAGTTATCAAACAAATAGTTTAACCCTGATAAAATAGTTTAACCCTGATCAATTTGACATTCCTTCTTTCAGTTCTTCACAATATTGACCTTTAGCTTATTTCAAAGTCACCACAGGACTTGATTTTTCATCAAACTTTGGCATTCAAGAGGAGATGTCAAATATTGGCTTTCATCAGCCAATATTGTAAATCCCATCTGGAGGCATGAAGGATTTGTCACAGGTTTCCTATGTTTAGATCCTTTTCTTAATTTGTCTTTTGTATTCCCATTTTGGTAATTTGTGGTCTTCCATATCTTTAAATTCTATAATGCTTGTGTCAAGTTAGCATTATTATTTTTTCTTCATCATCTTCTAGAAGTTTAACATTGAAATATGCATCACTTCTAAGGTATTCTTTTTTAATATCTCTGTCCATTTTTGAAGAATTACTGAAGTACTGCCACTGCTGAGAGCAAAGATGTCATCTTCCTAAGACCTTGGCACTTAAAACCCATGTTGGATTGCTGTTTTATGATCCCTTAACTTACATTCACTCCTGGGTGAGGTCCCATTTTCCCTCTTTCTCAGAGAGATTCCAAAGAACTGGTCTACCCGTAGGTCCTTCATTCTTCACAGTGGTCATTAGAATAGAATAGAATAGAATAGAATAGAATAGAATAGAATAGAATAGAATTTTTTATTGGCCAAGTGTGATTGGACACACAAGGAATTTGTCTTGGTGCATATGCTCTCAGTATACATAAAAGAAAAGATACCTTCATCAAGGTACAACATTTACAACACAAATGATGGTCAATATATCAATATAAAACATAAGGATTGCCAGCAACAAAGTTGCAGTCATACAGTCATAAGTGGAAAGAGATTGGTGATGGGAACGATGAGAAGATTAATAGTACTGCAGATTTAGTAAATAGTTTGACAGTGTTGGGGGAATTATTTGTTTAGCAGAGTGATGGCCTTTGGGAAAAAACTGTTCTTGTGTCTAGTTGTTCTGGTGTGCAGTGCTCTATAGAGTTGTTTTGAGGGTAGGAGTTGAAAAAGTTTATGTCCTGGATGTGAGGGATCTGTAAATATTTTCACGGCCCTCTTCTTGATTCGTGCAGTATACAGGTCCTCAATGGAAGGCAGGTTCAATGTTCAGACACATCTTCCGTCAGTTATGACTCATCTGGAAGTTAAGGCATGGTGTATTCGGAATGTATTTCTGAATCATTGGTGAAAGTGGGCAAAATGAGATGGTAATGAAATAGTCTTTTAAAATTTAGCAAGAATAATATATTTATAAGATATTTTGCAATAAAGTATGCTTCTGGAGTAAAGCCAAGCCTGCTCCAAAGGCATTTTGCAGATTACAGAACATAAACTATGCAATGAAGATCAATAAATTAAAATAATTATAAAAGAAACATAATAAAATGGAGGGGAAAAGGAAACAAAGTCAAAAGAAGAAGATACCAATGCTGGTAATAAACATTATTGGCCACAAAGACTAATGACAACAATATCTCTAGGAATTCTCAGAATATACATGTCTTCTTTCTGAAGGTTCACAATCCCATTAAGAACAGGCTCCAGTCCAATCCTTGAAAATTACTCACTTCCATCCTGTACTTTTTAAAATCAGGATTCTATTTCAGTTTCTTGTACTTATTCTTAATCATTCCTGCCATTGTTCCCAGTCACTGCTTTTAGCATAGTATGGAACTCGATGCAATTCAGTTCTCACTGAACAAGGCCACATCACATTCTGTACTTATTTCTGGAGCAAACTCAATGCCCTGTAGAAAGAGTCAGGGTTTATTCGAAAAATGCTCCCTACTTACCTTGAAATATAGAATTAAGACCAGCAATAAAACCAGATGTCTTGGGTTTTATGGCTCCATTCCTAACGAGAAGTACCAAAAGCAGAGGTGGTATTCAGCCACTTTGTACTGGTTTGGGCGAACCGGTAGCAGAGATCGTGGGTGCTGCCCCAGCTCTATGCCATCCTATTTAAAGACATTTTCAAGGCTGGGCGCATGTGCAGAAGTCACACACACACACACACACACACACACACACACACACACACACACACACACGAAGCAAGTGTGTGCGTACACAGCAAACCGATGGTAAGAATATTGGCAACCCACTGCTGACCAAAAGGTTTTGCCTCTCTGGAAAATGCCAAAATCCCACCTATGTTTTTGTAGAGGCTATTCTGTGTCGAATGACAGCTGAGTTTGAATCACCAAGCACTAGTTCAGGGCAGGTGTTGACAGCCAGTAGCAAAGTGAAAGATGTGGTTATTGCTATGTTAACAAGTCTCTCCATAAATCCCTTCTAAAAGGAGTGCTCCTAGATGAGGTGAGGAAATTGACAAGGGAGAAAAAAAAGGAGAACTGGAAAAAATATGTAGCAATATTAAAATACTATATAGAATAGAATAGAATTTTTATTGGCCAAATGTGATTGGACACACAAGGAATTTGTCTTGGTGCATATGCTCTCAGTGTACATAAAAGAAAAAATACCTTCATCAAGGTACAACACTTAATGATGGTCATAGGGTTCAAATTTAACACTTAATGATACAACACTTAATGATAGTCATAGGCTACAAATAAGCAATCAGGAAACAATCAATATCAATATAAACCATAAGGATTACCAGTGATATATTTTAATATATCATATATTTTAATATCATCATCCATGGAAACATTACATGTGATGGTGTCATTAAAGGTTCTCTGTGTGCAAGAAAATGGAGTAGAGTTTGTTTTTTGCTTGAAAACCATAAAAGCAATTTCTGCCCAGGACAAATTGTAGCAGAAGGCAGTGGGAGTAGAAAGTCTTGTGTTTGGACATGCCAGTGTAAGTATTCTGGGCATGATCAAAGCATGCCCTGCAAAGGGAAGTCAATTGTAAGTCTGGACTTATTTCTAGGAATATGCAAAGCTGCATTGTAACTAATGCAAAGTTACATATCCTAGCATGCCTGGGCAGAAATCACAGTTTGCTTTGGCTTTGACTTTGCATTGACTTATATGCTTTCTAATGAAAGGGATGTGTGAATGTGATTGAAGTACAAAATCTTAAAAAGCAAAAGGAAGGATAAAAATCTTAATGCTATGTCAGATCCAGATTAGTGGAGATATGAAAAGGGCTATCTGGCAATTTACATGGGTGAAATATTTATCATGAAGGAACTGGGGACAAGGGGTTAGAGAATGAGAAACAGATTAAAAGACTATTCAGTCAACGCTATAAAGATGCCATTTTATCAGTGGTTAAATCCAATTTTTTTTACTACCGGTTCTGTGGGTGTGGCTTGGTGGGCGTGGCTTGGTGGGCATAGCAGGGGAAGGATGCTGTAAAATCTCCATTCCCATCCCACTCTGGGGGCAACCAGAGGTGGTATTTTGTCAATTCTCCAGACTACTCAAAATTTCCACTACCGGTTCTCTGAACTTTCTCCAGAATCTGTCAGAACCTGCTGGATTTTACCCCTGCTTTTTATCCTGAATTGTATAATTAAAGCTGAGTAGCTTTAATCATTGGTAGATAATTGCAAAATGAATTGATTTTATAATTTTAATTATTATATTTTACAATGTAAAAAAGGTTTCTATCTTTAGCTTAGTGCTTAATTCTGAAGTCTCCACAGGATTATTATTATTACATGAAAATTCACAAAAAACAAAACAAAACCAAAAAGGAAAACAGAGAGAATAAAATAACTGCTTGGAAAAGTAGGTATTTAATTTATAACTTCCTTTTTATACTTTCACGGACTTGTATTACTTATAAACACTTGGACAACCCTGCCCTGTTGGAAACCATACTGTATTTTTATTTGGTTGCTGCATGATGCATTGTGTATATGGAAGCTGTTCCGGTTAAATTCTACTCTCGATATATCTTGTTAATTTTGTCATTCCTGTGTATTTTTCAATTGATTATTTTGATGATATCAGTGATTAAGCCTGATAAGCTCCCATTATAAATGATTCTATATTATGACTTTTAAATTTAGGCAAAAGGTCTTAGGCATTAATTTCTAGGTCAGATTGTCCATGAACACAATATAGATTCAGACTTTTGCAACGGTACAAACAGCCATTACAACATTACAGCAATTTGGAAATATTTCCCGTTGGTCAGATTGCTGGACTCATATGATTATAGTGCTATAATATTCTACCTCTGCCAACAAAAATTAATTGTCTTGAATTATGTCTCTGTTTTGTTCCACTCTTAAGGGTTTAGAGATGTGCACATTGGCACTATGTAAATTAAAAAAAACTTTTAACATGGTTTCTGTAGATCCGTTTTTAAACACAATATCCATATAATTCGTTGAACATGATTAATTTCAGCACAGCCAAGAGAAATAAAATCTGAAAATGCATTTTTATCCCAGTTAAATGTTAACATATTCTGATTAATTCCATGGATCAAATCAGATTGAAGCAAAGCAGCATTCAGAAATTCCCTTGGTCTATATTTTCAATATATTTTTAAAATTAGTGTAAGCAGGTAAAGACACTGTAACAATCATATTCATTAAGAGTTCATTGTTTGATATTTTCTGCTATAATTTTTCTTCTAAATTAACATGTATGATGTTAACTATAAATAGCAATAGCACTTCGACTTATATACCGCTTCACAGTGCTTTACACTAAATCACTATTACTAAGTGGTTTACAGAGTCAGCATATTGCCCCCAACAATTTGGGTCCTCATTTTACTGACCTCAAAAGGATGGAAGGCTCAATCCATGTTTGAGGAAATCAGATTTAAAATATGTGTCTCAGGATGCCATCTGATTTTTTGTTGTTAGTTGTGAAGTCGTGTCCGACCCATCGCGACCTCATGGACAACATTCCTCCAGGCCTTCCTGTCCTCTACAATCCTCTGGAGTCCATTTAAACTCATGCCTACTGCTTCAGTGACTCCATCCAGCCACCTCATTCTCTGTCGTCCCTTTCTTCTTTTGCCCTCAATCTTTCCCAGCATTAGGCTCTTCTCCAGTGAGTCCTTCTTTCTCATTAGGTGGCCAAAGTACTTCAGTTTCATCTTCAGGATCTGGCCTTCTAAAGAGCAGTCAGGGTTGATCTCCTCTAGAACTGATTTAGAGAGTAACATTGATGCCTAAGCAGACTTGGGTTAACACTGTTATACTCTCTCAAGTATCTTGATGAATTCTTCTGACATTTAATCTGATAGTTTGTATCTGAACTGGTCATCCCAGTTCACCTCTTGAGGCAAACAGCTGAGGGCCAACCACACATTCCTGCATTGAATCCTTGTCAGGTTACAGATTTCATAGTTGATAGGATTTTGCTTGTCAGAATAATATCAGGCATGTTGCAACATTCACAAAACTTGTCTAAATTGAACTACACCAAATCACAAGGATGCTTGCCTATTTAAATTTCTCTTAACCATTAGGTTAATACTAATTCTTATATGTTGCTTTGGTTGGTGTGGTAATTATCTTGCCTAGGAAGATGTACGATTTACACAAAATGTGGAGGAGTATCCATGAGAGTGCATTTCCATCATAATTGTCAGACAAGAAAATGAGTTCTTTAGTTAGAGGGCTGTGGCTGTTGCAGATGTGTATTGTTTAGGATTGTGAAAGATTCTTTCCACTCTGCTAGCATTTCTGCTAGTGTCATCTAGATTAACTGGTCAATCTGAGTTACCACTTGGTTCTGATCCTGAAGGGCATTGGTGACTTGATTGGCAGTAGGGTTGCCAGAGGATTTGTAGCTATATTTTTATTTATTTATTTATTAAATTTATATTGCTGCATATTTGACCATGACAACTCAATTCTAATTCTTGGTCTCTAGGTGACAGCTTTATTCTTGTAGTAATAGGAGTAGAAGAGAGTAATCAACCTGTCAGATTTCACATCTGAATAAGGCAATAATTAACAGATCTCCAGACATCTTATTTTAGCTCCTACATTTGGCAGAGGATTCCCAGATATGAGTTAATATTTTAGAATCTTTATTGTAGCCAATGAAATCCAACTTACAACAGCTGAATGTTTATCGAAAAACAAAGAATGTAGACCTTTATATAACTAGGTTCCAGGATTTCAACTCTATAAAATTCTCTCAGAATATTTCTGAGTTACCAGAAACTTGTGCCTAATGACCTTGGGGAGCTGAGATATGTCAATATAATGGTTCTGTATAGGTAGGCTGGAAACTATTGGTTTCTACATTATAAATTTTGGCACCTAATCTTTCAGTGAATTTGAAAGTTTTGGCATTTGCTTTCAGTGCCTTAATTTATTTTTAAAAAGTCACAAAATAGGATATTTTTTGGTGTTGATGAAAAAAAATGGATAAAATATATTTCCTTTCGACTTGGCCTAAAGTATAACATTTATTACAAACAGATATAATATGCAAGGTTGTAGTGACAGCTGTTTATAAAATATGATCTTCTCTTTTACTGAACTTCAGGTGCCAGCCTTTTCTAAAAAAAGAAAAAAAATTCTTGCCCTGAAACTTTTTTGTTGAATTATTGAATTTTTTTTCTTGAACTCTCCCAGAATGTGCTACATATTGACTGATGAGACAACAGTCTTTGTTGTATTTTGTATTACTTTTTCAACAACGACTGTAGTTTACAGTATTTTTATCCTCTTTTTTTAAATACATTTACTTTCAGACTACACAGTTATGATAATTGTATAGTTTATTTATGTTTCACGCATGCAAGCAATTCAATATTTTGACTTTTGGTTGTGTACAGGTGCTTTTAGACCTGTTAGAGAGGCTGGTTTGGTTTTGGCTTCTCACAATATGTTACATGAAGGGCAAACTTGTGTGTGTTTGTTACCATAACATGTGTGAAATTCCCATTATAACAGGCAGAATGAATTTTAAATATTTGGCTTTATCCAATAGTCTGTGAATGCACAGCTGGTTTCAGTCACCTTTTATGAGTAAATGTCTACATCATGTTTTAAATCTATTAGACTAAATAGGGAAGAAATTTGATTCAGGGATGCCAAATATTAAATGATATGTGCAAGAATGTAAATTCTATACAGACCACTGTTGTTAAGGGCTTTGTAAGTAACAGCAGCTATGGAAGGAGTAAGAGCAAGAATGAACTCACCTGGGGACACTGTTGTGGACACTTTTCATATAAGCATGTTGTTTCCTAAAATACAGTGAATGGGCTTCAGAGCTTGAATGGGAAATGTGGCATGGAGAAATGTAGCTGATTATGCATTAGATGTCCTGCTGTATACATTTTGATACACAACTATAACAAGATGCCACATTTTTTATTTTTTTATTTTATTTATTTTGTCACAACATCATACAAAAAGATTATATAGTATATACACATATAAACATATATAGGAAGAAGAAAAGAAAAACAATAGGACAGGAACGGTAGGCACGTTTGTGCGCTTATGCACGCCCCTTATGGTCCTCTTAGGAATGGGGTGAGGTCAATAGTAGAAAGTTTTTGGTTAAAGCTTTTAGGATTATGGGAAGAGACCACAGAGTCCAACATTTGCAAGTAAGAATAAACATTGGGATCAATTCCTACTTAGCTTTCTAGTTCTTGATTCCTGCTTTTCTAATAGGTAATAGAAAACAATGGAAGCCAGCCAGTACAAAGCATAAATCAATACTTGTCCCAGGATCATTTTATAATTGGGCTTTACTTATAAGCCAAACAAATGCAGAGAAAAATTGAATTAATTATTAAATGGATCCTAGAACCTTATGTTGGGAGCCATAGAATTAGTTCATTCTCAATTTTGAGATCAGAGTCAATGGAGGAAGATTCATCCTATTTTATATTCAGTTTTAATGCTATTATTTTCCTCTTCTTTATTAACAAGAATTTTGTTAATAATGGTTTTCCTCTTCCTTATTAACAGGATTTTCTGGTGCTGATTTAAAACCATTCTCATGATACTTCATTGCACAGATACAAAAAATACTGATAACATTTTATTGAACATAAGCTGAACGTTCTGCTTTTATTAATTCTATCAAATGTACTTTTTAAAATGTACAATTGGAAAAGAAAGTTTGTTTGTACTATACAAAGCATGCAGTATTCTGCAGCACAACTTAGCATGCATTTTCACACTGTCACTAACCACTAACACCAAGATCATATCAGCCTTGCAAAATAAATTGTTTGATCTGGGTTGAGACTAAACAGTTACTTCTGAAAGCAAAAGTAAAACTTAACATTAGGGAATAAAATATTAAAGAAGCTTTCTTTGCATGTCTAGCTTTAGAAAATCACTTATAACAAATCATGTTGAAATATTGAACTATTACCTTAGGTCTCTGCTGGCAAAGTACAATCTTTGATCAGGATTTAATTGCATTTATAATGAAAAAATAAAGCAAGACGTTCAAGTACTCTGAGTGCATCTGGAATGACTTTTAGTAGCAGCAGCAATACTAGTTGAATTCTAAACTTGCAACACTTAATTATTTATGTCCTATAAAAACTTTATTACAGGATCCTACCAAGCCAAGCTTAGAGTTATTTTCATGATAATTTCCATGACAAAAATATGCTGTTGGTTGAAAGTTAATACTCATACACAAATTTCCAGCAATGAAACCAGAAACAATAAAATTCACATTCAGTAAAATGAGAAAGCCAGTGGAAAAGAAGGCAATAGATGCATTCCAAATTGTTCATAAAATAATTAAGTTACAATTCAAATTTACTCAAGTGCTTTATGGAATGCTATAGGCCTGCTGAACTTCAGGGAGAAGAGTGTTCCATAGGGCATGAACTTCCATGGAAAAGGCACACTTTCTAGTTCTCATAAGATGGGGCACTTGGATTGGAAACATATTGACATAGTCCCAACCAGGGGTGAGCTTCAAAAAATTTAGCAAGGGATTCTCTGCCCGGTTGCTGGGTGGGCGTGGCCATGGTGGGCATGGCTTAGTCGGCCTCCTGCACCAAGGTGTAGGAGGGTGGCGTTTTTGCCTTCCCTGGGTTCTGGAAGTTTTTCTTGAGCCTCCGGGAGTGTGAAAATGGCCTCCCCAGGCTCTGAAGGCCCTTCGAAGGCCTGTTTCTGGTCTTCCCAATCTTCCAGGAGGCCCGTTTTTCGCCCTCCCCAAGCCTCCGGGCATGCCCTGCACTTACCTGCTCCAAAATGGGCCACATGCGGAGTACTGGGAGGGGAGGGGTGGGCGTGGCCAGCCAGAAGTGGGATTTGGGGGTTCTCCGAACTGCGAACACCCAGCAGCCCACTCCTGGTCCCAGCTAACATCCTGACTGATGAAGAACATGAGGCTTGTCTGGCACCAATGTTTTTTTATATAATGTATTTTATGTGTGGTATTTTCCCCCCGCATAGATCATTAGAAGGAAGTGCTAAGTATAAGTGATAAGTTTCATCTTACTTGGGATTCCTCAGACATAAGTAGCCAGAGATCTTTTCTATGAAGTTCAAGCCCTCTACTGGAAATTTAACTCATTGGCTCTTGCAGTTGACTATAATAACGTTTATTAGGCTTAGAAACTATCCAAGTTCTAATACTCAGCAAAATGTTATAGGAAGGCATATATAATAACTACATTTAGAATAATAAGTGGAGTCCACCTTCCTTTTGTTAAACTTTCAGACCAGAGAAATATAGACGTTACATACAACATGAGTCATGTATAAGGTTTAACACATAAATTTTCCCTCTGGCCGGGGAGTAGCCGTGACATAAATCTCATACATGCTATACGTAACACTTGTAATCTATTTATTTTGAGAGTTTAAGAAAAAGAAAGAGAACCATGTATACCATTCCAAAGGTAGATTCCATCACCAATTGAATATTTCTCCCCATTACAAAGAGGCTGCTTGGAGAAGCATTTTTATTAGAACATAAATATAAATGTTTTATGTCCACCCACATGTATCAAGATCTTAAGCTCGCTTCCCTAATAGTTGCTATTTTTTAAAAAAATGATTCGCTAAATCCTATATTTAACATTAGGCCTATTTATTCCTCAGCCTCAGCTATTGTACTTTTTCATCATCTTTACTATTTTCAACAATAGCTCATGAAACATTTATTTATTAGAATTTGTAAAACAAAAACGAGAACAAGAATAAAAGAATAAAAATACAATGACAGAGGCGATAAACATGTTAGTGCACTTATGCATGCCCCCTCTACTGACCACATGATCTAAGGTCCACGGAAGTCAATTTGTGACTGAAACTGTGAAAATTTGTGGCTGAAACATGATAATTTCTGTGGTTTATTGTACTTAATGCAGTGGTGGGATTCAAATAATTTAACAACCGGTTCTCTGCCCTAATGACCAGCTGGGTAGGTGTGGCTTGGTGGTCGTGTGACCATGTGGGCGTGGCCATGTAACGTCAATCACATAATGCCTTAGCTGTTACAATGTAATAAGGGTTAACTAGAGAGACAGTTTCTGTAAGCAAGGCAATAAAGATTAGCCTAGAAACAACACCAGAATATTTCCTTCCTGCCTTCCTTACAAGATTAGCCCTGTAAAGTGGAAAAAAACAAAATAAGATTTCTTCCAACAATTGGTTCTTTGAACTGCTTAGAAAGTTAACAACCAGTTCTCCTGAATAGGTGCAAACTGGCTGAATCCCACCACTGACTTAATGTCTATTTTAAACTAAAAATGATGATTAGTTAAACCAGGGGTGTCAAACTTGATTTCATTGATGGCCGCATCAGGGTTGTGTTTGACCTCGGGGGGGGGGGGGGTGGGCAGAGTGGGTATGGCCACATGCTGCCCTCCCAAGCTCTGTTTTCACTGGCAGAGGCACTGTGAGCTATTTCCAGGTGGCCCCACGGGCCAGATCTAAGCACCTCTAAGCCTTGAGTTTGACACCATTGAGTTAAACAATAGTTTTGGGAAAAAGTCAAAAGTATATAATTAGTATATAATTACTAATTTTAATGCCCATTCAAGCATGCAACAAATGTTATTTTACATAACTAATATTTGAGGAACTATCACAGTGTAATGGTATCTATAAAATATTCAGGAAGATTTCTCTGGTAGTGTGACAAATGGGACAAATTGGGAAGGAAGCTTCTTTGCAACTAAAATACTGGGCCACTGATGTTTGTCATATGATGAAATCTTTTAAGAATGCACCATGCAAAATTTTGTTTTTATTTTTACTTATTTAAATGTATTAGCTACCCAGTTTCAATGGGCTCTGTCATCTTTTCAACTTTGCTGTGTCATTAAGATACTGCTTTAGTGACTGTCTACTCTAATGAAGAACACTTCACTCTCCCATAGTTTCAACTCTCTACTAACATTCCTTTACTTTATAATCAGATGTGGTCATAATGCATGGTGTAATTGATTTTGTTTCTCATGAGCTTAAATGTACCGTGGGAAAGTAAAACATTAAAGTATTCAAAATAAATACTTTTGAGAGATGGATTTTAGTTTAATTTTTCTACAGATCAAAGTTGGACTTTAGTCCACCATAAAATGAACATAACATAAGAATAAAGATGTTTTAGATTATCACAAGATCAATTTCTCATGTCTTCACAAAATGTCCTTAAAGGGATTGGAATTATTTCAATTATCATTTTTTTCTCATCTATGCTAGTATTTGTAGGGTTATAACTATGAGATAAAAGTAAATTTGGTTTACTGCAGTAATATATGCTTCCTGAAAATCGACAATATTGTTCCAAATGAATTAAAATATTTACCTGAAATATCTCATAAACTTGTATCATTGATTTTTAAAAAAATTAAACTCAGCTAGATATATTTCAATCCAACTATATATTATCTTGATACGTTGTGCATAAAACCAATCCATGTGCTACAATATTCAGATACTGGGCACCAACACACAGGGCACAATACTTTTGTTGATGGAGACATATCTTTATTGTTACTACCAGTATTATTACTTGAAAATCTAATTGTGTTGACTTTGTATCCGTGAGTTTCACAATTGTGTGTATCTTTATGTGTAGAAATAATACAAAGTTTAGGATCAACAAAAATTAGAAATAAGTAAAAATTAGGTGATTAAGAGAATTACACCCTGATTTGGATGATTCCTAACAAGCATGGGAATTCTTCTATAGGAATGCATAATATTTACAGCAAAAAAAATGCCTCTTGGTTTTTTATTTTCAAGTTTTGTTAGTTGCCTTGGAATAAAATAGAAATACCATTTGCAAAAAAAGAGATTTCTATGAAAAAAAGCATAGATTACTGGTCATCCTTGCTGATAAATCTCAAAAGAGAAGATTCAAGATAAGAGCAATACACAGTGAAATTGAAAAAAGGTAGGGCTCCATAAATGTGAAGGTAGCCAGCCCACCAAAGAAAAGGAGTAAAAAAAAAAAAATTCAGAAAAAGGCAAACCTATCCATTAGAATTGTGACAAGGTACCCATATGGCCATAACCTAAATATTTAGATAGGGTGGTTCTCAGTTAGAAGGTGTTCCTATCGTTACAGGACTTTAGAGTTTCACAAGTAGATCTGGAGTTGGTAACGTGGCAGCAAAATTACTGTAAGAAGTCTGGTTATTAATGGTGTCAGTACTGAAAGAGAAGCTACACATATAATAAAGAAACATAAAATTTGAACATGGAAAATTAGAAACATAAACAAAAGAAAACTTGAATTTGTCAATTAAAAACTGAAACCAAATGAATTATATGTTGTAGGAATAAGTGAACAAATAAAGGATTCTGGAATTGCTGAAAAGTTGAATTGAGTAAATGCAATTATGCAGAAGACAGCTTAACAGATATGCAAAGAAGGTTCCTGCTTTACTGCCAAGATTTGCTTCAAGCAACAGAAACATGGATTCTATGACTGTAACTTTGTTGCTGGCAATCCTTATGATTTATATTGATATATTGACCATCAATTGTGTTGTAAATGTTGTACCTTGATGAACGTATCTTTTCTTTTATGTACACTGAGAGCATATGCACCAAGACAAATTCCTTGTGTGTCCAATCACACTTGGCCAATAAAAAATTCTATTCTATTCTATTCTATTCTATTCTATTCTATTCTATTCTATTCTATTCTATTCTATTCTATTCTATTCTATTCTATTCTATTCTACAGAATGGACACCGTCAGATGCATAACCTCAAAACCAAACTTCAATTGCATGTTTTTTTAAAAAAAAAATGCAAATACTGACCTTGTCCACATACTTTTCATTCAATAAATATATAAATTATAGGTGAATAATTATTTTAAAAGTCAATATATTGAAAATATAGGAGGGAAGAACAGAAATCCAGGTGATAAAATCTGTATAGAAAGTAGTGATGAAGAATATTGATTATTTTCTCCAGCAGGTGGCTATGTATTACCATTATTTTCTATTTTATTATTCCATTATTGTTTTAATTTTGTCATGGAAATTGGATAGAATTTCTTCAGTAATTGGTGTGGCATACAAACTGATTGATAAACTAGCAAACAAAAAGTAAAGCGAAATTAGCCTGTAGTCTGCAGTGTGATTCAGTTGCAGAAAGAAAGAAAGAAAGCTTAAAATCAGTTTTGTTCACCCGTAGATATATCTATCCTTCATTGCATAAATAATTGTATTTAAGAAAATCCAGAGAAAGGAAAAAAGCTTAATTCTGCTTTGCAAAATGCACTGACTTTACGCAATATTGTTTCTGGCTTTGCATATGGAAAATCACATCAGAAATTAATTTTGATTTGAGACTGCTTTGGCTTTTTTTTTTAAATAACTACCATAGTTTTAAACAATCTGCCTAATTACTTTAATTATTTGCTTTGATCCTCATAAATATAATTGTCTGCTTCTGTAGCATTGGTTTCCTACTACCATCTGCAATAAATGAAGGATCCTGGCTAATAACTATTGAAAATGGAGAAGTAATTGAAACGTTTGTTCATTTCTACTATAGCCACTGTTGCTAAAATTTAAAACAATGGCACAACATTATCGTAATGGCATTCAGAAATATGCAGTCTGAAAGGATATGTGATCTCAGCTGCTTCTTTAAAACTCAACTTAAAGAAATAAAAATTTCTGATTTTTTTTCTAAATTCACTTTGCTTTTCACGTTCTATGTTAATTTTTTTTTGTCAGAAACTTTGTCATTCAAATATCTGTGACATTAAAATAAGCCATATTCAGTTTCAAATTTGGATTGAGTGAAAGTGCTGCATTTGTGATCAACATCTAGGGCCTCTGGTGGCTCAACAGACTAATGCAGTCTGTTATTAACATAGCTGCTTGCAATTGCTTCAAGTTCAAGTCCCACCAGGCCCAAGGTTGACTCAGCCTTCCATCCTTTATAAGGTAGGTAAAATGAGGACCCAGATTGTTGGGGGCAATAAAAGTTGACTTTGTATAATGGATGAGACTATTGCTTAACACAATGTAAGCCACCCTGAGTCTTCGGAGAAGGGCGGGATATAAATTCAAATAATAATAATAAAAAAAAACAAGAAACATCTGATGGGATATACAATGAAAATAAAGCTGAAATTTAGATGGTAGAAGGCAGGGGTGGGTTCTACTCAGTGGTGAGTTGCTCCCGATTCTGTCCAGTTCTATAGAACCTGTAGTAAAACCAGCAGGAGGCTCTGCCCATCTGCCCCATTGTCATCAAAGGGCTTCTGCACATGCTTAGAAGTTCCTTTTCTTTAAAATAATATTTTATTGTTTGTTTGTTTTTTGTTCCGGGCAAATTTTTTTTTATTTTCGATAATAATTCCCACAATTTGACCAGTGTACAGTACAATCACTTATCCAACAATTGATCCTATACTCAGATTATACTCAATCAGGCCTGCTCGGCCACCACTCCCTTCCTTAATTCTTCCTACCCTTCTCATCCTTCTTCTACTTTCCCCACCATCCTTCTCCTACTTCCCCTCCTCTTTCCCACTTCTCACTTCCATCCTTTCTAACCCTCTATCTTCCCCTCCTCCTTCTCCTCCTATCCTTTCTTCTCCCTCCCTTCTTTCCTACCTACCTACCTGCCTACCTACTTTCTTCCTTCTTTACTCCTCTTTCCTTACCCTTTCCCTTTCGGAGTGGTTACCGAGCAGCCCCGACTTTACACCATTCCAACTTGTTTAATTCTACCATTATTCCTGTACAATGGCAATCAATCAATTTATAATCTTTCCCTTCCCCACCCCATTTCCCCCCTCCCCCCCGAGACTTCCCAGAACAGAATACAGGGTATAGCAACTAACAAACATAATCTAAAATATAACATAAAACTTATTCCATTTCACACCATCACACTATCAATTCTCTTCTTTCTTAAACTCTAATAAATAGCAATTCCTAACTTCACTCAAAAAGTAATTGGAATTTTTTAATCTGATACTTATTTTGAATATAATCGATCCACTTTCTCCATTCCAAAATATATTTTTCTTGTGTATAGTCTTTCAAGTAAGCAGAAATTTTTGCCATTTCTGCTAAATTTGATACTTTACTAATCCATTCTCCAATTGTAGGTAAGTCTTCTTTCTTCCAATATTGTGCAATCAATAGTCTTGCAGCAGTTATTAAATTCAAAATCAGTTTTGTGTCTATAACAGTGCAATCTGGAATTATTCCTAATAAAAAGAACTGTGGAACAAACTTGATCTTCTTTTTCAAAATGTTAGTATTTAGTATTTAGTATTTATTGAATTTTTATACCGCCCTTCTCCCGAAGGACTCAGGGTGGTTCACAGCCAAGACAAAAACAAAGATAATGTACAGATAAAACAATAATTAAAAAACTTATTAGATGTATGGCCAAATTAAAACATTTAAAACCTTAAAAACCCCATAAAATTTGTATCAAATATTAAAATATTGAAAATATTAAAACTATTTAAAATTCCTAGGCCAGTCCTGCGCGAATAAACAGATAGGTCTTCAGCTCGCGGTGGAAGGTCCGAAGGTCAGGCAGTTGACGAAGTCCAGGAGAAAGTTCGTTCCAGAGGGTGGGAGCCCCACAGAGAAGGCCCTGTATAAAAGTTTGACAAAGTGGAGCTGGAATAAATAATTGGGAAAAATAATAATGTAATCTTCAGGTTCATTTTAATGAAAAAATAGAGGGAAAAGCTGGATATTAAATAAAGAATTGCTGATACCTGATATGAAGTTGTGATTGTATTTGCCTGATAACAATGTAAGGCTAAAGCTGTTGAAGAACATTTCAGAAAAATAAGTAAAAAGATTTCTTGTATATGGGCTTATGAAGTTGATGGAAGTTTTATATTTATTCATCCATTACCAATGTACGATAGTGAATCAGGGAGCCATGTTGTTTGTTCAGCGTATATATGTATGTATGTATGTTAATTTATATATGCTCCCTCCATATTTGGGGATATATATATATATATATATATATATATATATATATATATATATATATATATATATATGAGGTTTTCACGGGTGTTTGTATGTAGGTCTTTGATTATTCGGGTTTTCTCCCGCACAAAATTGGAAGTGTCTTGGCGACGTTTCGACAAAGTCTCATTCGTCATCTTCAGGCTTCGGCTTCGTGCTTCTAGGAGCAATGTGTGATTGCAGCCCAAAAAGGAAGAAACAGCTTCCTGGGCTTGTTATATATATATACATATATATAACAATATTGATTTTTTACAAGATTAAAAGATAAACACTAAACAACATAAAAGAAAAACAAAGTTAAAGGAAAAAAGCTCTGAGAACAATAAGGACTGAAGAGAAAGAAAAAAATATTTAAAGAAGCAACTTTGACCTTATTTAGAATAGAATAGAATAGAATAGAATAGAATAGAATAGAATAGAATAGAATAGAATAGAATTGAATTGAATTTTTATTGGCCAAGTGTGATTGGACACACAAGGAATTTGTCTTGGTGCATATGCTCTCAGTGTACATAAAAGAAAAGATACCTTCATCAAGGTACAACATTTACAACACTAATGCTGGTCATAGGGTACAAATTTATATAAATTTATAAAAAATAAAAATGCTGGGAAAGATTGAGGGCAAAAGAAGAAGGGGACGACAGAGAACGAGGTGGCTGGATGGAGTCACTGAAGCAGTAAGCATGAGTTTAAATGGACTCTAGAGGATGGTGGAGGACAGGAAGGCCTGGAGGAATGTTGTCCATGGGGTTGCGATGGGTCGGACATGACTTCGCAACTAACAACAACAAAGGTACAAATTTAACACTTAATGATAATCATAGTGTACAAATAAGCAATCAGGAAACAATCAATATTAATATAAATTATAAGGATTAACAGCAACAAAGTTACAGTCATAAAGTCATAAGTGGGACTTTCCTGAACGATGAGAAGATTAATAGTAGTGCAGATTTCATAAATAGTTTGACAGTATTGAGAGAATTATTTGTTTAGCAGAGTGATGGCCTTCGGGAAAAAACTGTTCTTGTGTCTAGTTGTTCCGGTGTGCAGTGCTCTATAGCATCGTTTTGAGGGTAGGAGTTGAAACAGTTTATGTCTAGGATGTGAGGGATCTGTAAATATTTTCATAGCCCTCTTCTTGATTCATGCAGTATACAGGTCCTCAATGGAAGGCAGGTTGGTAGCAATTGTTTTTTCTGCAGTTCTAATTGTTCTCTGTCTGTGTCTTTCTTGTTGGGTTGCAGAACCAAACCAGATAGTTATAGAGGTGCAAATGACAGATTTAATAATTCCTCTGTAGAACTGAATCAGCAGATCCTTGGGCAGTTTGAGCTCTCTGAGTTGGCGCAGAAAGAACATTCTCTGTTGTCCTTTTTTTGATGATGTTTTTGATGTTAGCTGTCCATTTTAGATCTTGCGATATGGTAGAACCTAGAAATTTGAAGGTTTCTATTGTTGATACTGTGTTGTCTAGTATTGTGAGAGGTGGAAGTATGGAAGGGTTTCTCCTAAAGTCTACCACCATTTCTACGGTTTTGAGTGTGTTCAGTTCCAGATTGTTTCGGTCGCACCACAAGGCTAGTCATTCAATCTCTCATCTATATGCGGATTCATCATTGTCTCAAATGAGACCAATCACTGTTGTGTCATCTGTGAACTTCAGTAGTTTAACAGGTGGATCGTTGGAGATGCAGTCATTGGTATACAGAGAGAAGAGAAGTAGGGAGAGCACACAGCCTTAGAATAGTTATAGATATATTTGAAACAACATTTCCATTTTAAACTTAAACACAGTTCCTTTCTCTCCATAGCCCATCATTATTAATTGGTAAATCCAGAAATCACCAGTTCATTTTTATCTATTTTCAGCAAAAAGCCCATTAAGGGTTTCCCAATTTCATAAAAGTAATTATTGTTCCTTCCTTAATCAAACAAGTCAGTTTAATCATATCTGCAAGTACTGGCATCTTTATGGTACATTCCTCCTTTTATTTATTAAATTTATATGCCACCCATTTGACCCAGAAGTGATTCTAAGTGGCTTATAATAATTCTACCATGGTGGGTATTTTTCTATTTTTTCAGTTTTGTGCGTATACTTACCTCGCTGCTGCAGTATAAAACCAATTGTCCATGAATCTTTTCTAATTTGCTACCCATAAATCCTAAAAGAAAAGTATATCCTTTTTCACATCCTTCCAGAATGAAGGCAATAAGAACTTTTTAGACCAATAGCATTTAATTAAAACCAATGTGCCACAACTGCTATGTAATATTTGATGTGTTGGAGACATATGATGAACACCTGTTTTCAAGTTTGACAAGTAAAAATGATTAAAAATAAGCAGATTTGGAACCACTAAAAATGTGTGGCAGATGTAAGAAACTGATTATTTTTATAACTGTACTCTTTCAGTCACTCCTGGAGATTACATGGAAAAATCCATGTAATTTTCTTTGTACTCTGTTCTCATCTTAGATGGTTTTATAACTTCCCAGTCTAGTCTACAACCCAGTAGTGGGTTTCAATTTCAGCCATTATCGGTTTGTGCATGCGTAGAGATGTCCGGGCGGGTGGGTGGAGCCTCCTGCCACCACTACTAGTTTGCTCGACCCAGGGCAAACTGGTAGCAACTCACCACTGCTACAACACTGAGATTTTGTGGAAATTCCCTCTTAAATGTTAAACAGGTTTGATCCACTTTAGTTTGTTCAAGTTTAAGACTGGCAGATATTGCCAATTATGCCTATTCAAATGTACGTGTATGTGATTCTAATTATTTTCATTTTGTTGGTTCTCATATTCATTGGCAGCTTTTATTTATATTAAAAGATATATAATATTGTTATTTATTGTTATTTACATTTGCTATTTCTTGCTATCTTGTAGATTTGACTGTTCAACTTTTTTAAACATGTTTAAAGATTGAGTTGCTCTGTACAGAAATGTATACAGTGTGGTTAGTTTCTCAAAAAAATATCAGAAGGATAAAATGAAATATTTTAAAATTCTATAAGACATTTTCACACAAGGATATTTTTTTCTTATAGCTCCAACAGACAATGCCAGTCATAATTACATGGAAAAGCTCTCATTATGGCTATGCTAGCTGGGAATAATAAGTGCTTTAGTCCAACACAGCTGGAGAGCATGAAATCAGAAAAGCTGAGAATGATTCAGTAGAATGAAAAATAAAATTCATGCAAAAGGTTGTGAGACATTGGCCATTGCAAAGGTAGAAGAGAAAGAAAGATGATGTAATAGGCTCCAGGGCTTGAATTGTTAGCCCTGGGAACTGCCCAATAAAACACTCACAAAAAATGATCCAATATTGAAAAAAGAACCAGTATAGTTCTAGGAAAATATGAAGTCATTGTTCACTCCTGTTTTGAAGGAAAATGTTGAACTTTCTGCAAAGCCAAAAGAAATTTTAGAAACTTAACAAAAGCCCTGGAAATAGTATATTTTTAAATTAGATTTTATCCTTACACTTTTCTTGATTCTGAAGGTGGAATATGTTCCCGAGGAATGCTCATTTTTAAAGGTTGAAAGATGATCCATTCTTTCTAAAATGGATTCTAAATCTGCACCAAAAATATCTAGAAGTGATACAGCCTGATCTGTACAATGACCCAATCTGTACAATGACCCTGTTTTGCTACAAGAATTTAGTCATAAGGGTATTTCTACAGACCAAAACAAAAAACAACACATTTTTTTCGCATTTTCTTACCAATGAATAAAAATGGGGAGGTTTTGGTGATGAAAAGCCAGTCTTGCTGCTTTATTAATTCCAAATTTCTTTTTCAACAATACCTATAGAATTGGTTTTTCGTGGAAGCAAACTAAACACGGATCTGTGAAGAACAGTGATTGAAATCATGGCAAAGGCTGAAGAACTGGTCAATAAACTGACCAGTTCTTCAGAACCTCTTCAGATAAAAAGAGGATAGGAAACAACCATGTGTGCACCAGATGGCTGTACCTCATAAGATGAAGACAGCACAACAGTCTCCCTGCATTTGAACATCAGGAGCAAAAGTATTAATCATCAAGTTCACCACCAGAATGGACACTAATTCTTTAACCTTCTAATCACTTTTGGAAATTGCTTACCTAACCATCTTAAAGATATCAGAAATCTTTGAAACAATGTTTGAAAAACCATCCCGTGAGTCTATATTTCTGAACAAAATAAAAAAATTTCTAAGTTTAAGAACTTAAAGAATTTGACACAAATGACAATTAAATGGTACCAATAAGATTTTGATAACAAGAAAAAACAAATTTAGGGTCCAAATTGGAATACTGAAATTTTTACTACAAGATTTTGGAATCACTTATATAAAATAAGCGTTCAAAATTATTTTGTCTACTTTAAGCCATAACAGAGATTAGAAAACTTCTGATTTAAATTGGACACTAGAGGGAAACTAAAGATTCCAGGCAGGAAGGAAAAAAACCTCCTGTCTTTGGCTTTGATTAAAATTTACAAAATGACACAAGTACAATAACATTTGAAGTATTAAAAAAGATCTTCAAAGAATGGGTCCAGAAACCAGTAGCCATAATATCAGTAATGATGTTTGATTCTATGGATAGACTTTAAGGATGTTAATAAAACAATGATCAATATGAAACAAATCTTGCCTAATGCAAAAATAGTGGAATCAGAAATATTGGATAAAAAAGTACAGATTACAACATAGAGAAGGTATTTATAGTGGAAACACAAGTGGACATACAAGTGACAGGACACAAGAATGTGTCTGGACTAGACACAAGAATCTGTCTGGACTGTCTAGTATATGGACTACAAATCTTGATCTAGGTAAAACAATAGATGCAATATACATAGACTTCTGTAAAGCTTTTGACTCAGTAGTACATGATAAACTTCTCCTAAAATTAAAATCCTATGGCATTTCAGGACCCTTACACAATTGGATATCTGCTTTTCTGTCAAACAGACAACAAGTGGTTAAGGTTGGTAGTGCTCTATCAAATCCTGTTCCTGTCAAGAGTGGCGTTCCTCAAGGTAGCATTCTTGGACCAACTCTCTTTATAGTATACATAAATGATCTTTGTGATCATATCTCAAGTGACTGTGTTCTCTTTGCTGATGATGTCAAACTTTTTAACACCACTGACAATACATCTACAATTCAAAAAGACCTTGATCATCTAACTGCTTGGTCTAAAATTTGGCAACTACGAATCTCAACCAGCAAATGCTCAGTCCTACATATTGGAAGAAAGAACCCGATCACTAAGTACATGCTTGATGGACATTACCTCACAGATGACCCCCACCCTGTCAAAGACCTTGGAGTTTTTATATCTAACGATCTAAGTGCCAAAGCCCACTGCAACTATATAGCAAAAAAGCCTCTAAAAGTTGTTAACTTAATTCTACGTAGTTTCTTTTCCAAAAACACCACGCTACTGACCAGAGCATATAAAACTTTTGCTAGGCCAATTCTTGATTACTGCTCGCCGGTCTGGAACCCATACCATATATCTGATATCAATACAGTTGAGCGTGTCCAAAGGTATTTTACGAGAAGAGTTCTCTACTCCTCCGTAACCAATAAAATACCTTATTCCACCAGACTTGATATGGAATCTAGATATGGCTCTAGAAAACTTGGAACTTCGTCACCTTCGACAGGACCTGGGTTTAGCTCATAGAATCATCCGTTGTAATGTCCTTCCTGCCAATGACTATTTCAGTTTCAACTACAATAACACAAGAGCTACCAACAGATTTAAACTTAATGTCAACCGCACCAGTTTAGATTGCAGAAAACACGATTTCGGTAACAGAATTATCTATGCTTGGAATGCATTACCTGACTTTGTGGTCTCTTCTCATAACCCCAAAAGCTTTATTAAAAATCTATCCACTGTTGACCTCACCACATTTCTAAGAGGACTTTAAGGGGCGTGCATAAGAGCACAAACGTGCCTATCGTTCCTGTCCTATTGTTTCTTCCCATATATATATATATATATAGGTCTTTGGTTATTCGGGTTTTCTCCCGCGTAAAATTGGAAGTGTCTTGGCGACATTTCGACGAAGTCTCATTCGTCATCTTCAGGCTTCAGCTTCGTGCTTCTGGGAGCAATGTGTGATTGCAGCTGTTTCTTCCTTTTTAACTGCTAGTGGGGGTTTGAACTGATTGGGTGGGAGCTTGGCTGTGCTCTGATTGGATGGGGGTTTTTTTGTGCTCTGATTGGCTGGGGGTGTGTCCTGTTTGGGTGGGGGCTTGGTTGTGCTCAAATTAGTCTGAGTTGCAGGGGGATTTGAGCTGGTGAGCTGCACTGCTGCTGTTTGGCTTCGTGTTCGTGGTCGTGCTACATCTTCGTAGTGGGTGTCAGTCTGCTGCATGTATGGATTGGAGGGGTTTGAAATGGCTAATGTTGCAGCTGCGGTCTGGCTTCTGGTCCTTGGTCGTGCTTCCTGATCAGTGTGGGTTTGGGTGTGCTTTCTGGGTGGATGTGTGGTGGTGACATCCTGTGTGGACCTCGTGAGTGTGGGTCTGGTGTCATTCCTCGTGTTAGGGACACGTTTGTCAATAAGGGCAGGTTTCCAAATGGCTGGTAGGCGGGAGGTATCATCTCGTTTGTTCATGCTGTGTGGGCGTTTATCTCGATGGCTTCTCTGATTATTCTGTTGTTAAAGTGTTCAGTTTTGGCGATAGTTCTGGTCTTTTAAAGTCAATATCGTGTCCTGTGACTTTAAAGTGTTGGACCAGGAAGAAGTTGGTTCCTCTTTTGAATGAGTTCTTGTGTTCTTCAATCGTGCACTTATTCTTCTGTTGGTTTGTCCAATGTATGTGGTGGGGCAGGCGGTGCATGGGATTTCATATACTCCTTGATTTTCTAACTCAATTTTGTCTTTGGGGTTTCTTAGGATGGTGGATATTTTTGGTTTGTGCAGAATGCTGTCTTGATGTTATGTTTGTGGAGGATCTTGCTGATTCTGTCTGTGGTGCCTTTTATATATGGGAGGAGGGCTGTGCCATTTTCTTGCTCTCTGTCTTGGGTTTTAGTGGGGGTTCTTTTGGATTAGTTTGGTAATCTTATTTCTCTGGAATCCATTGGATGTTAGTACGCTTTGTGAGAGTGTGTAGTTCGGTTTTAGGTGTTGTTCGTCAGCTAAGCATTTTGTTCTAGAGATGAGTGTCTTGGCTACGGAGTTGATCTGTGCTGGGTGGTGGTGTGAGAGTGCATGCAGATAGCGGTTTGTGTGTGTTTTCTTCTGGTAGATGGTGTGTCCTAGAGAGCCATTGGGTTTCTTGTAGACTAAGACATCTAGGAAGGGAAGTTGGTTGTTAACTTCTGTTTCCATGGTGAACTGTATTTTGGGGTGTAGGCTATTGAGGTGTGTGAGGAAGTTTTCAAGTTTTTCTTTCCCGTGTGGCCAGATTATGAAGGTGTCGCTCACGTATCTGAGCCAGAGTTTGGGTTTGTGATCAGATTTTTCTAGTGCTTGGGTTTCAAAGTGTTCCATGTAGAGGTTGGCAATGACAGGTGAGAGGGGTGATCCCATGGGTGCGCCTTCTATTTGTTTGTATTTTTGTCCATTATAGATGAAGTATGTGTTGGATAGGCAGTGGTTGGTCAGATCTAGGATGTGCTTGGGGGGGTTATATTTGTTTTGGATAGCTGTCAAGGCTTCTTTGATTGGCACTTGGGTGAAGAGGGATATGACATCAAAGCTCACGAGTAGGTCGCTGGGCTGTAAGTTTTGTTTCTTTATGATCTCTATGAACTGGAATGAGTTTTTTACGTGTGAGGCGATGGATTCTGCATAGGGCTGTAGTTGTTTGGCGAGAAATTTGGCTAGGTTTTGTAGAGACACCCACTACGAAGATGTAGCACGACCACGAACACGAAGCCAAACAGCAGCAGTGCAGCTCACCAGCTCAGATCCCCCTGCAACTCAGACTAATTTGAGCACAACCAAGCCCCCACCCAAACAGGACACACCCCCAGCCAATCAGAGCACAAAAAAACCCACATCCAATCAGAGCACAGCCAAGCTCCCACCCAATCAGTTCAAACCCCCACTAGCAGTTAAAAAGGAAGAAACAGCTGCAATCACACATTGCTCCCAGAAGCACGAAGCTGAAGCCTGAAGATGACGAATGAGACTTCGTCGAAATGTCGCCAAGACACTTCCAATTTTACGCGGAGAAAACCTGAATAACCAAGACCTACATACAAACACCGAAAACCTCAGAAAACAAATATATATATATATATATATATATATATATATATATATATATATATATATATATATATATATATATATATATATATATATATATATATATATATTCTTATACTACCTTGTTTCTCCTCACATATATGTTTATATATTATATAATCTTTTGTGTTATGCTTGTGTATATTATTATGACAAAATTAAATAAATAAATAAAATAAATAAAGAATGACCAGGATAAGGACTCTTCATATATGAAAGAAGATGAGTGAAGTTTTAAAATGAACAAATAATTAACCAAGACCTGGAAAAACGTCTTTTTATTGGATTTACAAAAGAGGCTTGTTAAAGTCTCAAAGAAGCTATGTAATGGGACAAAGAAGACAGTTCAAACTCTGTAAAAATATTTGAATGAACTAAAGATTAAAGAATTTCAGAGATAAAAGGAAGGAAAATAAAAGTTGGTTCTGTTGATTGAAGTTAAAATAAGACATGTTTTTATGAAACACTGGGAAATCTTTATTGACTTTTTGCTGATACCAGGACTGAAAATTTGATGTTTTTAATGATCAAGTTGCTTATAGAAAAGAAATGGATTATGGGAACAAGAGCTATATGTAATTTTACAGAGGGCGAAAAATCACTAGGTTTGTTTGTTTGCACTTTTTATGCTTTCTTTTTTACTTTCCTTTCTCTTCCTGAATTTAATTTGCTTTTATTAATGTAATTAAAATATTCAATAAAATTATACACATTTGGTTACGCAAACACACATTACTTATAGAATTTACGCTTAACTGGACTTGATGTAGGATTCTGATATATAATACTTCTTAGAATAATATAAAGTTAAAGGCAGCCATTAGTGGATATCTTAATGTAATTTTAATAATGCAGAGTTAACAGCTTAATACGTTAGAGCAGGGGTCTCCGACCTTGGTCCCTTTAAGACTTGTGGACTTCAACTCCCAGAGTTCCTCAGCCAGCTTTGCTAGCTGAGGGACTCTGGGAGTTGAAATCCACAAGTCTTAAAGGGACCAAGGCTGGAGACCCTTGCGTTAGAGCAAAGGTCTCCAAACTTGGCAACTTTAAGACTTGTGGATATCAACTGCCAGAATTCTCAGCCAGCCATGGGAGTTAAAGTCCACAAGTCTTAAGGATGCCAAGTTTGGAGACACCTGCATTAGAGTTTGCAGCCTATGGATTCATTCTGTAGCTCCCAGATTCTTCTAGCATTGTACCAAAAACTTAGTCATCACTGTTTTGTGGTGCAACTTTCTATTGTTTAAAATATGAAACAGTTGTGTTCATTTTCTGTATTTATCAATAAGCCAAACATTTGGGTCTATTTTCTGGCAATCCTTTGTGATTTAAGTAAGGAAGAAAACAACAATCCACTGATTGCCTTCGTAGAGATCATTGTGCATGGGGAAGGGGTGGGTGGGTATATTTTTTTTCTCCTATATATGCTATTTTACCAATTTAAATTTAAACCCATAAAGTGAATATTTACTATTGCAAAGCAAGTAGCAATTTATAATACAGTTTAAATTCTGCTTGCAGGAGGAAACCTTAATCCTTCCCAAACATCATTCTGAGTTGAAAACTAGAACAGCTTTGGGGAACTTGTGTGTGTTCTTAACAAACAGAAAGGAAATCCTGATTAGATTTCTCCACACTGAATGCCCCTTCAATCACACCCTGAGTGTTCTATCATTACTGAAGCAATTTTGGCCTTTACTGTCCACATCCTTTCTAGTTTCTTATTTAGGTTCTGGTACTTCTCCAGCGTCTTATACTTTCTCCTAATGTTGCAGTTACTTGGCATCATCAAATCTATCACTACTGATGTCTTCTGATTCTTGTCGATCTATAAACAGACACACCCCCAGGAAGTAGTTCAAGATGTTTTTTTCTTAATGACCTAACAGTATTCAAATTAATTGCTTGTGCATGGAGCAAGTTAAAAATAGTCCCAAGTGTAAAAGAGGTAACTTGTATCAAACAGAGCTTTCATATGCCTTGTATTTCTACAAATCAAGGAACATTTGTCATCTCCATAGCGGTTATCATCATCACACTTCTCTTGAGAGACTGGCAATAAGACTGATTCACTTTTACCGGGCTGTTAAAATTCCTGTTCTGGCTTATTCTTCAATTCCAGGAGAATTCTGCATGTGTGTAAATAACATGCAGATTTAACATCTATTGGACTGATGCCTATACATTTGCCCCTACTGTCAAACTAGCAATCTTTAGGCTAGGTGAGTAATCATGACTGAGGCTATGTGTGCTCCTGAGAAAAGCAATTAATCTGCCTAGTCATTGATAATTTGAAGGTGGTCAAGGTATGGGGATCTTCTAGGACCAATGTTCTTCTGTTAGCTCATCACCAATCGCTCTTTTTCTTTTTTTGTTAACAAAAGTTAATAAAAGCACATTTCAGTGATTTCTGTCTAATAATTTTAGGACCAGGATAGACTGATTGGGAAGTTGCAGTTCTGCCTGGAAAGAAGCATGACTGCAGCAAAACAACAACAACAACAACAACACGTCAGGTATACAGACTGCATGAGGTAACATCTCATTAACCAACATCTTTCTTGTGCCCCTTTGTGCCTTGTGAAGAGGGCTAGACCAAAAATATTTTTTCAGGAAATTGGTGGATTTGAGAGAGATAATGATTATCATAACCCCTTCCTTAAAGAAGGAAGCCATGTTTCTCTTTAAAATTCCTGAATTACCTCCCCCAAATTTATTTTCGCCATACTTGCTTTTAAAAGGTAACATGTTGGGTACAACCTGATGTGCTTTTGAATCACCAAAGTTCTAAAAGTTCTTGTTCTAAGGAATGTTTTGATATTTCTACAATAAATGTATGTGTATATTTTAGAAATATATATAAAATACAAAATAGTAGTAATTCATTTTGAGACCTACTCCTTGCTTCATTTCTATTTATTCAGAATAATTCATTAGCCACTGATAGCATTAGAGTGGATCATAGGAAAGCAGCAAATAATCAAAATATCACAGTTCACTCATCCTTGGTTCCTTTGGAAGCGGCAGTATATGTACTGTTTTATAATGTCCATACATTGCATATGAAAAATCCATAAATAGGTTTTTCAGCCAATATAAAATGAATATTTGGTTGTGTTGGTCTATACAGCTTTCCTTAAAAAAGGACAGAAACCCACGTCTGCCTGTAGTGCATTAGCCTTTTTCTCCTTGTTTGTGTCTGTCCCTGAGGGACTTTTCCTAGAAAGAGAGAATACCAGACAATGTGTTTGGGAGCTGATGGGTAGGTTGCATCTGTTCCAGTGAGCCCGTTTCTGATTTCCATCTACTCTCTCCTCTGTTCCCCGTTGTTCTTGTTGCTTCAGCTGTCACTTACTTTCATCTTGCAGAACCCACTGTCTTCAGTGAGGGCATGAATATCATTCCCTGGGGAAGCTAATGTCAGCATTCCTCTGCTTTGCAAGCACAGTCTTGCTAAGTAGCCCTTAAGCTGTGTATTGAGATAGTGTATCTTTCTTTAGCTGATTAAACTCCTAAGGACAAGGGTTTACTTTGAGAAGACGGATTCACTTTAATTCCTTAAAGCAGATTGTTTGATGTTTCTCCAACACACACAGTTTGTAATTGCTAAGCAACATGGGCAAGAATCGCTTAGTTTTGCAAGGATTCAGAGTTGTATTTGATGCATGAACTATCTTATTTCAGCTGTCAAATCTTGTCTTTGGCATATATACTCCGTAGCCAAGACACTCATCTCTAGAACAAAATGCTTAGCTGACGAACAACACCTAAAAACCGAACTACACACTCTCACAAACGTACTAACATCCAATGGATTCCAGAGAAATAAAATTACCAAACTAATCCAAAAAGAACCCCCCACTAAAACCCAAGACAGAGAGCAAGAAAATGGCACAGCCCTCCTCCCATATATAAAAGGCACCACAGACAGAATCAGCAAGATCCTCCACAAACATAACATCAAGACAGCATTCTGCACAAACCAAAAAATATCCACCATCCTAAGAAACCCCAAAGACAAAATTGAGTTAGAAAATCAAGGAGTATATGAAATCCCATGCACCGCCTGCCCCACCACATACATTGGACAAACCAACAGAAGAATAAATGCACGCATTGAAGAACACAAGAACTCATTCAAAAAAGAGGAACCAACTTCTTCCTGGTCCAACACTTTAAAGTCACAGGACACGATATTGACTTTAAAAGACCAGAACTATCGCCAAAACTGAACACTTTAACAACAGAATAATCAGAGAAGCCATCGAGATAGAAAACGCCCACACAGCATGAACAAACGAGATGATACCTCCGCCTACCAGCCATTTGAAACCTGCCCTTATTGACAAACGTGTCCCTAACACGAGGAATGACACCAGACCCACACTCACGAGGTCCACACAGGATGTCACCACCACACATCCACCCAGAAAGCACACCCAAACCCACACTGATCAGGAAGCACGACCAAGGACCAGAAGCCAGACCGCAGCTGCAACATTAGCCACTTCAAACCCTCCAATCCATACATGCAGCAGACTGACACCCACTACGAAGATGTAGCACGACCACGAACACGAAGCCAAACAGCAGCAGTGCAGCTCACCAGCTCAAATCCCCTGCAGCACAGATTAGACTGAGCACAACCAAGCCCCCACCAACACAGGACACACCCCAGCCAATCAGAGCACAGAAAACCCCATCCAATCAGAGCACAGCCAAGCTCCCACCCAATCAGTTCAAACCCCACTAGCAGTTAAAGGAAGAAACAGCTGCGATCACACATTGCTCCCAGAAGCACGGTTGAAGCCTGAAGATGACGAATGAGACTTCGTCGAAACGTCGCCAAGACACTTCCAATTTTACACGGAGAAAACCCGAACAACCAAAGACCTATATACAAACACCGTGAAAACCTCAGAAAACAAATATATATATATATATATATATATATATATATATATATATATATATATATATATATATATATATATATATATATAATTTCTTGATCATATAAAATTTAATATATAAGGTTATTTGGCCTTATAGAAGCTAATGTAGGCTATTGACCTCCTTAACATAGGCCTGATATAATTGTTATATCATTAAACAATGCCATCTGGGAGACATGAAAGGGAATTGCTATTGCGCTCAAGGGCTTCTTGTGGGATTTCCATTGTGGTTTCTGTGAGAACAAATTAACACTATTATACCTCCCATGTTCTTATAAGAAGCTATGGGAAGCTTTTCCTGTGGGAATAGAATGCTGATTGAGAATTTGGCCTAATCCAACATGGCTTGATTTACATTCTTATATATTACTACCCATATTGAGCTATCATAAAATTCTGCAACCAGATTCTGGTTTCTTCCAGTAATGTTAGCTAGCTCATACAACAGACAATTCACACTAATGTTGTACTTCTAATGATAATCACATAGAAAACATCCAACATGCTATGGAGAGGCAATTTCACCTGAGTTGATCTGAACAGAACTTCTACCCAGTAAAAGGCTTATTTCTTCTCATAAGCCTTAATGAAAATGTTTCACTAAATCTTTACCACATGAATGCCTAACAGAAGAAAGTTTTTGTGCCAGAGTGGTATAGTAACCTGATCTTGAAATCTCTTTGAAAGCATGAGAAGCTTCATCTCAGGTTTTTTTTGGGGGGGGGGCATTTCCTGTCTAAACTGAAGTTAAAGGTCCCTTTCTTTGCTAGAACTCCTAAACAAACTCCGTTGTTCCGGAAGCACAAATATAAATTAGTGAGAAAATGACATTTCAAATATAAGTTTGGTGCAGACTATGACATTCATTTTTTTTAACAAGACAAATTGTTATATGTAAAATTATTAAATGTATTTGAGTATGGCTTCATAGATATAGATGTGTCTGCTTCAATGTCCGATTCTGTACAAATATATAATTTCTTGTTGACATTTTGCTTGTATGACCTTATCTTCTCTAAATATTCATTGTTTACATTAATCAGCGTGCAGTTGGAATATCAGTTTATAATAGTAGGATATTTTTGCCCTTGGGAAAGGGAGTTCTAACAGCAGTGCAATATGAGCAGACATAATAGGGAGTTCCTGTGCTATTTAAATCAACAGCTATTATTCAATCAAGTTAATAAGCCCCATTTGTTGATTGGAGAGCTGTCATCTGCAGGTACTGAGATTGAATGAATGAGATAGTTTAGAAGACTTTGCCACAGGAATATCATCCTTTCAGAATAGGATCACAAATCTCATTTTCCTCTGAGAAAAACAGATTTTAATGCAATTAAAATCATTTTTCCTCATTTCATTAATCAAGGATAAATACATTGATTTAGTATCCAGAGAATAATATAAAGACTTTCTCAGGAATAAGAGTCTGAGAAAGGAAGATAAAATCTATAGAAATTAGAACCTGGTGTCTTCAGTCACGGCCTTTTATCTACTTTGTCCAGCATTAAAGGATTCTTACTGCTGTGTATCTTTGGGAACCGTGCATATACTGTAAGAACAAATGAGAACTATGGTCAATACCATTCATTTCATTTCAAATGCCTCTCATTTATAAAAACAACCAAACCTGGAAAAAGAGCTGTTCAATCAGCTACTACTTGTCTGACCTTGCAAACAGACCTTTTCTCTGGTGTGGATTTGGGGTTTCTGCTAGAATACTTTAATCCTTGACTTTTTGCCTTGACAGCCTATTCCCCCTGGAATCAGGATCTGAGTTTCTATTGCTTAGTTACTTTGGAGGAAACCCCCTCCCCGAAGAATCATAAAGATATGTTCAAAGGGGCTTAGCAGTGGAAGAATAAGATTTTCATGGATTGAAAAACAAAGGCACTTTTATGCCCTGCTTTCTGTATAGTTATATCTGTGCATATGTGTTCAAACTCTAGCAGACATTACAGCAAGCAACCACATGGCCACTTTAGTTAATGCTCAGTTTGTGTCCACAAAATATCTGTCTTTCATTATTATTAAAGGAAAGGAATGCTCAATGCACTTAGGCGGACATCAGGGTAATTTTGTACATGTCAGCACTTGCAGCTTAGTATAATGAAATGCCTTGTTATATGCTGTAGTATAATCGTTGAGAAACTATTCTGATTATTTCTCTCACAAGGTTACTAAAGGCATTTTGGCTTGGATAATTACAGTGATAGACTGAAAGTGCATAAGCGTGCACTTTAGTGAGGTCACTTCACTAAATGGTTTCTGCCTTTCTTTTTTACAAGTTTACCATGACTTTCTCCTTCATCACTTATTACAAAACATATTTGAAAGCAATGGATTTTTTTTAGAGGTCAGTGTATATATTCAGCAAATTGCTGTAGTAATTACAATGAACTCCAGTGAATTTAATGAATGATGTCCTATAATGCAAATATGGTGGGCACCAGAGGATTGTTGCTATGGTAAAGAAAGTCCTCCATTTTTAATCAAGCTCAATCTTCCATTGCCTGCAAAGGAAGGACCTTGAAGATTGAGGACATCAGAAGATAAACATTAACAATTGCTACCAAATTTCCTTTTCCATACCAATCTGAGCATTATGTTTTATATTATTTCATCTGAAATAGAACAGGACTCCTCTGTTTGAGTTTCAGTTTCCACCCATGCTACCTGAAAAATCCATCTTGTAGTTTGACTAACCTGATAATAAAATAAGGAGAAGGACTGTTTATATATTTATATATAAATTTCTGATGACTTCGATAATATTGTGCCATTGAATTTCTAAATTACTGTTACATTTGTAATATTGGACATGGTACCATGAGATGGCTGAATTCTATATCATAAATCACATTGATCCATATAGATATGAACCAGAATGAATGAATGTTAATGTAAGCTTGGGTGGGATCTATGTGTCGATATAAGAAAATTGTACCTTATTAAACTACATGCACATTATTACCTGAATAAAAAAAATTAATGGAAAAAAATAAAAAAATAAAATAGCAAAATATAGTAAATATTTACCATATTTTTTATTTGGAGTAAGTCTGAACGGCTTTGAAGCAAGATCAATATTTGGTCTAATTTTGAGGCTGATGCCTATATGCTTGAAGGCTGTTTTTGATGGCTAAAATATTGTTGGGAGTTAATGTTTGCTTCCTAAACTAATCATTTTGTAAAATAGCCTTTTCTAGCTAACTGGGATCCTTATGAAATGATCACTTACAAACTTCTGTAAATTTAACAATGAATACAGTCTCTTGATGACTTTTACAAGTTTTGATCCTAGCCTGCAGAAGGCCAGTAAATTTGGAAAGGTTTTAATAAAATGTTATATCTGTATAATCATAAATTATCTACATGTCTGCTCTATACACCTAAACATCATAGTATATAAGATTATTTTTAATTTGGACATTTTCCAGTACTATTTATTACATAATGTGCAAAAGTTCAAGGGAACTACAATATCTCAGAAAAGAAGAAAAAAAACCTTTGCTATTGAATTTGTCTATTTGCAGACCATATAATGAAATATATACATACATATATGAAATATATGTATGTATATATATTTATAATGAAATATAAATCTAAAAGAAGAATGTATGTAATTGTTGGAAATCATTTTTTAAAAGAAATAATAAGAGTGGAATTCTAATATGTGTCATGTTAACACAAGTTTTATGGTCCTAGAAATAGGATATTAGACCTAAACTAAACGAAATTAAGGTTAGTTTGAAATTGAGAAATGTCAACTTTACAGCATTAATCAAAACCTAAGCAAAAATAATATAAAATTTCTTTTTTTTATCTAATTGAAGCATTTGAATATATCCTATAATAAAACATAATGTATATAAGCTCAGAATACATGAATTTCATTATTGAAATTAAACTGTGTGGCAATTGTTTGATTATTAATTCTGAATCTGAATCTAATCTGGAATCATCATGGCCACATTATCACATATGGTTATGCTATGTAAATTAAATCTGGATATAAATGGCCTTTCAAAATTCTTCCTCAAACTTTTGGCAGAGAATTTGGCAGTACAATCTTTTTTAATCTCTGCAGGAGATGGAGAGATTCTCCAACAATTGTTCAAGAGCAGGATTAATGATCATGTTGTGTCAAGAACTGAATGACATAAAGGATGAAGCAGAAGAACCAGGACTGGAATGGATGAGGGAGTGATTTATCTGGATCTACTCTATATTCAGGTTTTGAAATCACCAAGGAATCAAATTTGCCGTCCTTGAAAATGAGTTTTTTATGGTTGGCTTCAACTCATCACAGCCATTTGGATTATTATTATTATTATTATTATTATCTCCAAATGTCCCCATCAGAATGAAAAGTTAGAATTCATTAGTTTATTCTATTGCATTCCTTCTATGTTCAGTGGATAACCAGGAAAAGTTGGTTTTCTATTAACTAAAAAGAGGAATATAAATATATAATAAAATACTAAAACCTCAATTGTCAACCTTGCAGAATCACAATAAAAAAATTCTATTGTGTGTTTGGGCAGTTATTATATGCATTTCTCTATTGGCAGTTCTAAGATATACCAAAGATAAAAATATTGTGCTAGGATGAACTACTGTTTCCCCTTAGAAGTAATTTAGAATTAAGAAGGCTTATTTTCCAGTAGATATAGAGTCTGTAGTGGTGAAGATAAGCAAGCTAAAATAGAGTATCGAGTATGTAAAGGAAATCTTTATTTCTAGAAAAATATTCTCATGAATAAATGCCAATCCTTTTCTGGTTTTGTTTTGGAAACTAGTTCATTACTTTTGAAGTCTGAAATCAAAAGAAATCAATATTTTTACCCAATGCTATGCACCAGCTTCTTTTAAATATAAGATATTTGACTGTATGCAGTGCAATAACAACTTATGATCTACTAGTAACAACAAGAAGAAGAATTAACAAACTCAAAAAACACAATGTTGGTGTAATAACAAATAAGCGGAAGTACCACTGTGCTTTAAATTAGAATTTTAAAAAAAATTGTTATGGAAATAATAAATGGAAGTATGTTATCGTTAGTACCCTAGGAACCTTTTAGGTTTCAAACTCAGCCCTTAAATTTTTTTTATTACTTTCTGTAACTGGAATGTTTACAGTATTTTAAAGTAAACTTCCATTGGGACTAGTGACAGTTTCCTTTTCTTCCTTTCTCACTTGGGAGAAAGAATAATTCTGTATACAGTTACAATTTTGTGGGATATATTTTCAGTTTCTAAAAAACAAAGCCCCAATTTAAATTTGTTAGACATTTAAAATGATTGTAATCATTTTAGTTAGTTCTATATGTTCTTAAACTCATAAATTTTGAATTGTTTAACTGTATATCCAATTAAATTATTCATTTTTCTGGAGGAAGATATATTATTTGTCCTCAACCCTGCAGAATTGGGTCACAGGTTCTTTTGAAATTGGAAAAAGTGACCACTTAGTACAAATACTTAACAAGTTATTCCAAGTAAGTATAAGAATATAACATGACAGGAAACAGAAATCAAGGAATGTAACAAAAGAATCCTGAAACATATAATACAATACAAGACAGAATTTAAAAAATTCAAGAATACAGTAAGATGAAGAAAGTCCTTATAATCCTTCTGCCAGGCAAGGAATCCCAAAGAGATGATGATGGGCAGACCCCTTCAAAACCAGTAAACATACAGCACTCTCCCAGTTAGATCTGCACTAAAGTAGCATCAAATGTGGTTCTGACTAGCTCTGAACCATAATTAAGCACATCTGCTTTTATATGAATTCTATGAACAACAGAAAGGATTGTGGAATGCTTTGCCTTCCTGTCAAGAATGAGACTATCAAGGTAAAAGAGTCCTTATTTATAACAGGTGGCAATGAGATCCTCTGAAAGTTCAAGCATATCTCCGTTTCTCACAGATAATTGAACTGATTATGGGAAAATATATCTTATATTCATACAAATTAATACAATGTTATATTCCAGAAGAACTTTTAGAAGGATGGATAAAGGAATATCAGTATGGTGAACAGAAGGTCCAGTATCTTGTTTTACATACATATAGTATGGGCCCAATTGGAAAAAGAAAACTCATGGCCATATTGATTAAAAACAGGCAGAAGAGGCCTTCATCCTGAAGTGGATAGACAATGGCTAAAATGATTATATGTATATCAGGGGTGAAATGCTACCAGTTTGGACCAGTTCAGCCAAACTGGTAGTGAAGGCTGTGGGTGGTTCAGAGAACCGGTAGCGATGGCGGTGCAAAGCTCTGCCCATCTTCCTAGTTGTTGTTGCTTCCTGGTTTTAACCAGGAAGTAACCTGTTTTTTACCCTCTACTCATGCATGATGTGCACATACATGAAGCACACATGGTGAAGCGCCCATGGTGCGTGCACTTCTAAAATGATAGCGAAGGTAAGTAGATTTCACCCCTGATGTATATGTATATGTATATGTATATGTATATGTATATGGTATATGTATATGTATACGTATATGTGTATCTATCTATCTATCATATATACAGTATGTATATATATATACAGTGGTGGGATTCAGCCAGTTTGCACCATTTCGGGAGAACCGGTTGTTAACTTTCTGAGCAGTTTGGTGAACTGGTGGTTGGAAGAAATCATTAGGGCAGAGAACTGGTTGTTAAATTATTTGAATCCCACCACTGTGTGTGTGTGTGTGTGTGTGTGTGTGTGTGTGTGTGTGTGTGTATCTATCTATCTATCTATCTATCTATCTATCTATCTATCTATCTATCATCTATCTATCTATATTTGTTTTCTGAGGTTTTCGCGGGTGTTTGTATGTAGGTCTTTGGTTATTCGGGTTTTCTCCTGCATAAAATTGGAAGTGTCTTGGTGACGTTTCGACGAAGTCTCATTCGTCATCTTCAGGCTTCAGCTTCGTGCTTCTGGGAGCAATGTGTGATCGCAGCTGTAGAACACTGAACACTTTAACAACCGTATAATCAGAGAAGCCATCAAGATAGAAAAACGCCCACACAGCATGAACAAACGAGATGGTACCTCCTGCCTACCAGCCATTTGGAAACCCGCCCTTATTGACAAACGAGTCTCTAACACGAGGAATGACACCAGACCCACACTCATGAGGTCCACCCAGGATGTCACCACCACACATCCACCCAGAAAGCAGACCCAAACCCACACTAACCATGAAAAACAACCAAGGACCAGAAGCCAGACCGCAGCTGCAACATTAGCCATTTCAAACCCCTCCAATCCATACATGTAGCAGACTGACACCCACTATGAAGATGTAGCATGACCATGAACACGAAGCCAAACAACAGCAATGGAGCTCACCAGCTCAAATCCCCCTGCAACTCAGACTAATCTGAGCATAACCAAGCCCCCATCCAAACAGGACACACCCCCAGACAATCAGAGCACAGTCAAGCTCCCACCCAATCAGTTCAAACCCTCACTAGCAGTTAAAAGGAAGAAACAGCTGCGATCACACATTGCACGAAGCTGAAGCCTGAAGATGATGAATGAGACTTCATCGAAACGTCGCCAAGACACTTCCAATTTTACGCGGGAGAAAACCCAAATAACCAAAGACCTACACACATACACACATACACACACACACACACACACACACACACACACACACATAGTAAACAAACAAACAAACAAATAAATAAATGAAATTCAGGGTCCTTGTACCAAAGCTTCCAATGTTGGCTGATGCTATAGAACAAAAACAATAATAAACAAGGCTGTACTGACATCAGAGAGATAAGTAATGAAATTTGATCATTATTTCTTATTCTAGCAAAGCAGTCCCACTACAAAGGAGCATAAAGAGTATCAGGAAAAAAGGGAGATTTTTATCCTAATCAGAATTTGAGAAGAGAAATACCAGTGCAGGAATGAGAGTCTATAACTTCTAGTCCTCCTTTAGGCACAGATGCTACATGTACAATTGTGGAACAGTTTTGACCTGACCCATCTCACTGGCTGCTATTGCAGGACTATGGAGAAAGCAGTATGTATGCCACCTTGAGTTGTACATATGAAAGGGGATATAAATCTAATCAAGAAATGCATTCGGGAAAGGCATAATTGCATTTGTCTATGAATAACAGAGTTAGTCTGATAAGTCTTTTCATTATAAAGTCACTTGTGGGAGCATTGTATTTAGGTCTGGCAAACAATTATGAGATTAGCTTGATTTGTTGTACTTCTAATTCACATGTGGCATCCATATGGGATGACAAGATGCGCTTCAGAGCACACAAACAATTAGAATTGTATTTTGTTTTTACCGACATGGTTCATGGCTTCTGAAATCACAACAGATCTACTGGAATCTGAATGCAGACCCTTTTAAAAAGAAGGATGTGCAATCTATTTTAAAAAGAATATTTACTGAATATAGAAAATGTGATTCTTATTTCATTTTTTTCGATCTTAATTTCTTTCTTATTTGCATCCATGATAAGAAGCATTTGCCTGCAAATGAGAAATTTTCTTTAATACTTGTGCACTTCTTTATTATCACAGAGCTGACCCAAATTCATTTTGGTGGTGCTAATTATCAGGATGAATTCCCAGCACAATGGGGGTTCACAAGGTTATTGTAGCATCTGTTTCACTAGAGTTACCAGGGCTAATGAATGCTGAAATGACAGAATCTCAATCAAAGACAATTTATACTTTTAAATTCTGAATTAACCTATACATATAAAAAGGTTGTTGGGTTCCTCAAAATGCTGATTCTAATATCGAAACAGATAGGATAGATTCATAATGAATGTCTGGCTCTTAAATCTTTTATTAAAAGGTGTTTAATGTCTCAGAAAAAAATAGGATATTTCAGCATGGGCTCTATACTTTCCTAAATGGTTATAACATTCTCCCTTCCATTAATAGTGTTAATTTTGAACTTAAATCCATTTTCTATATTTACTTTATTTCAGTAAATGATCTTTAGTTGCTGATAGATAATCTGAACATTGGTATACAGAAGTGATGATATGTTATCACTTCACCCCTGGTCTCCCTGTCTCCAAAAATTGTAGATCAGAAGCCAATGGACAAAGAAAATTGATGCCCCCCCCTCCTCATATTACTTCTCTGCAAACTATGTTTGTATTTAGTTTCAGGATACATGACTAGGCCAGTTGTTTTTATGCTCATGGAATTCCACTCCTCCCAGCACCCATTCACTGCCTACTAAATCTTCAGACCTGAATACAACTGGAACACATGCATGATACAGGACCAACAATTTATTTATTTGTTTGTTTATTTGTTTGTCAAGAAATACAAGAAAACAAGTAACAGAGTAGACAAAGACATGGACATATGAGCGATTTTTGGCACACAAAAAAGGATATAAATTGGCAAAACATAGCCATAAACACATAGAATGATTATATATAATTGGGAACAATAGGACAGGGATGGTAGGCACGCTGGTGTGCTTATGCACGCCCCCTTAGGGACCTCTTAAGAAACATGAAAGGTCCACAGTAGACAGTTTACAGTAAAAGGTATGGGGATTAGAGAGACTAACAACAGGATCAGGTAGATTGTTCCAGACATTTACTACTCTATGGCAAAAGTCATATTTTCTACAATTAAGATTAGAGCAAATTACATTGTTCAAATCTATTGATTGCCCTTGTATTATTATGGTTGAAATTAAAGTATTCATTTACAAGTAGAACATTTTGGTAAATAATCTTATGAACTAAGAATAGGTCAAAATGTAGATGATGTAATTTGAGGCTTTCTAAACCTAAGATTTCAAGCCTGGTGGTATAGGGAATTTTATTTCAAGCAGAAGATTTGAGAACTCTCTTAGTAAAATATTTCTGGACCCTCTCTAATGTAATGATGTGAGGGTTCCAGGCAGGTGAACAGTAATCAAGTAATCAACAGTAATCAACCAAGTCTGGCAAAGGTTTTATATGCCCTAGTTGGAGTACAGCGTTACCAGGGAGAAAACTTCATAAAATAAGATTTACAACTCTTTTTTTTATTATTATTAAAAAGTTTTGCAGAAAATTTTCACAAATGCCTCCCCTCCCCCTCCCTCTTCCCACCTCCCACCTCCACGCAACCCCCCCCCCCCGGACTTCCCAGAGCAAAATACAGGGTATAACATCTAACAATCATAAACTAGAATAAGCTAACTATCCATAAACTCTCATCTCTCCCCTAGAGCCTTAACTCACCTTTTACATAAAGAAAAATATACAAATACAATTTTTACTTTCTATTCATTCATAAGCTATTTGGTACGTCTTGGTCTGATATTTGTTTTGAATATAATCAATCCATCTTCTCCATTCGAGTATATATCTTTCTTGTGAATAGTCTTTCAGATACTCTGAGATTTTTGCCCTCCGCTAAATTCGCTACTTTTAATATCCACTCTTCAATGGTAGGCAGATATTCCTTCTTCCAATATTGCGCTACCAATAATCTAGCTGCTGATTAAATTTAAGATCAATTTAGTCTCTATTGCCATATAGTCCGTAATTATACCCAATAAAAACAACTGCGGAGGAAACTTTATCTTCTTTTTCAAAATATTTTGCATAACCCACCAAATTTTTATCCAAAATGCTTTGATTTTTTTAAAAGTCCACCATATATGATAATAAGTACCATAATCATAATCACATCTCCAACATTTAGCTTGCAAATTCGGATACATACAGGCCAGTTTTTTAAGATCTAGATGCCATCTATAAAACATTTTGTAAAAATTTTCTCTTAAATTTTGTGCTTGTGTAAATTTAACATTCCTAACAAAAAAATTTTCCCACGTTTCCATCATTATAGGTTGCTGAATATTTTGTGCCCATTTTACCATACAATCCTTAACTAATTCTGTTTCTGAGTCTATTTCTATCAACGCATTATATAACCTTTTAATATGCGATTGACTTTGATCTCTAATTTGTTTTACCAAGTTTTCCTCATTTTGCATGATACCAATTTTCTGGTCTTCTCTCCATCTAACTCCATCTAGTCCATACTGAAACCAAATATGAAATATCCTTTCTTCTTATATTCTTCTTTTATTATATTTAAAGGTTTCAATTGTAATTTACCCTTTTCCATAAAAAGAAGCTTTTTGTAGGTAACCACCTCTTGTTTTTGTTCTATATTTATGTTCTCTATCGCATGTCTGGGGATTGCCCATATAGATATTTTATAATTTAACTTGTATTGATACAAGATTTACAACTCTTAAATCCTTTCTTGCAATGATGTTACAGTGAGCTCTGGAACTTAGACTTTTAAAAATAAGTACTCCTAGGTCCTTGACAGAGTGTGGGTCAACTTTTAGATCATTACCAGCCAGAAAATATTTGAAGTTCTTATTTCTACTGCCAATGTGCAGGACTGAACATTTGTTAGCAGAGATTTGGAGTTGCTAATTGTTAGACCATTCAGATACATAGTCAAGGTCATTTTGAAGGGTAGCAAAGTTGTCTGCGGTGTTGAATAGTTTAACATCATTGGCAAAGAGGATACAGCTGCTTATAATTTGATCACAAAAGTGATGTAAAGCAGAAAGAGTGTTGGACCTAGAACGCTGCCTTGGGGAACACCGCTGTTGACAGGTGCAGGATTTGATAGGGCGCTGCCTATTTAATTTATACTAATTTAATTTAATTTTGCCTAATTAGCTACTTGGTCTCTCAGCAGTGTCTTAAAGTAAAAAAAACTCCTTAAAGGTAAGCTCAGTTCTTAGTGACCAAATGGATATTGCTATGTTTTCTTGGAAACAATACCAAAATCATTTCCCGCTGTTGTCTTCTGGCAGTGTTTTTTACATTTGTATAGTATATACTTTCCAATCTTGCCTACATCCTTAGGACATCATGGTAATTTATCATTCAAATACTGGCTGAGTCAAAGCTGATTAGGAATGCCCAACCTCAATTTTCATGGTAAATCTAAGAAATCATTTCTCAGACAGGCATGAAAAATTACATTTGGTTGGAATCATCACCTTTCATGCTGGACTATCGTGAAGATAGAATCTAAAGTCAAAAAATGTGCATTATTACTTCAAAAACAGTTGGATAAAACAGATCTAAATTTTCAGCTCAGCAGTTAAAAATGTTACAGATGGTGAGCTGACCCAATTATCTGATACAGCACATGCAACAGATTCTCCCTACTGTTAAAAAAAACAACACCCCACCATGGGATTGAATAGTAATTGACTGAAATGTATACTGATATATATAGTGTTTTCAGAATTAATTAAAATGGACTGACATACTTCTAAAATGATATCAGGTTGTACAGCGTTTGGTATTCACTGATCAGAAATCAATGGCTTAGTGTGTCAGAATGCCATCAAATTGATTAATGTTGGCACTGTCTGCTGTGAAATTCCTGACTAGAAGCCTTGTATTTGTACATACTGGTGCCTTTTGTGATAAGAACAGACAACATTCTTGGCTGTCTTCCTGGTAGTTCCATATTCTTATCGAGCGGTTATTTTTAGTTGATAGTCATGGATGGTTTATTCATAATTAAGGCAGAGATGACCATTGAGTATAGATTCACCATCTTTCTGATTTTTTAAAAAAAGATATAAATAGCTCTTGAGCATTTCTATGCATTTCAAAGTGTTCTATTCTTTGTTCTATCCTGATGATGGCACAGAGAGAATTCCTGCTTTCTTTGCAGCTGGATGTATGTAGCACAAGCCAAAGAGACATGTCTGCCCTTTTCTGCAAAGTTCAGACATGAATACTCATAATATCATGTCATGCTTTTCCTCTAAGAAGCAATGGCTCATTCTAACCCACCTGTGAGTTAAAAGGCCATAATTTAAATTTCACAGTACAGCGGAGAAGTTAACCCTGAATTGGAGCAGATGGGCTACATTCATACAGAAAGAAGCCATTGAACTCATTTAATTAACCCCACTTGGTACACAGCTGTGCATGTTTAATCATGTACTGAGCTTAAATGCAGTGATTAGAAGCTGACTATCTGGATTCCATATATCCTCTCCTCCAAAAAGCAGAGGCATCATTTTATTTTAAGGTGTTCTTAGTTCAGTCCTATGCAAGTTCACTTGGAATAAAAATAAATACATTCAATTTTCATTTATTTAGTGTGTGTTAATGTCGATATTGAATCTGGATTGCAAAAATCAAAGTGACAACTAAGTGAGCAGCAGAGATTTTGTAGCCCAAATCTGTTGGAGATAGAGAAATTGATTCTAGTGGCTGTCTAAAAATTGGTGTTAAGAGATATATAAGGAAAATTAGGAGGATATGTAGTAGAAAAAGTCTGTAGATGAAGACTGAAGGAATAAGCAACAGGGGTGATATGATAGTAGGAGGCCTGGATTAAGGCCACTTGACACCCTAAGTGCAGCTCAATAATGGTGCCCCTTAGCCTTTCATTGTTTTATTGACAAGACATAAAGACTTTAGTGCTGAAAATTAAAGTTGACTATGTCAGCAAAAGAGTTAAAGGCATGGATTTTATGGGCAGAAAACTCTGTGGCATCCTAAATCATCTGCTTATTTTGCTTAATGGTTAATCCAGAGCTGCATAATAGGATGGCCTCAATTTGTATGTGTGTGCTGGCTTAGTCAAAGAAAAAAAAATCCTAGTAACTGTCAAGGTGACCTCTTCAAACTACTCATCTTACATGCAGTGTTAGGTCAGATGCTGGTAAAATAATTATGGAGGATTTAATTTTGGAAGTGCTGACTTGTTTTGTAAATACCTGGCTGACATAGGGTGGGTTAATTTCTTCCACCTTTCAATGCCTGGATACTCTATGATATAGCAGGTAGAGTGGAGGATAGAAAGGATGAGCAACCAAGGTCCATAAGAATTCCATGTTGAAACATAGTGTTGTGTTTAAGTACCAGGATGTCAGCTCCTCCTCAACTGGTTCAATTTAGCAACAGCTATTCATGCTTTATCCTGGCTTGTCTGCTGCAATGAACTCTAAATGACACTATCCAGTGGTGAAGTCCACAATTTTTTACTACTGGTTCTGTGGGTGTGGCTTGGTGGACGTGATGTGGCTTGGTGGGTGTGGCAGGGGAAGGATACTGCAAAATCCCCATTCCCTCCCCAGTCCTGGGGGAAGGATTTTGCAAAATCTCCATTCCCACCCCACTCTGGGGCCAGCCAGAGGTGGTATTTGGCGGTTCTCCAAACTACCCAAAATTCTGCTACTGGTTCTCCAAACTGCTCAACATTTCCACTACCGGTTCTCCAGAACCTGTCAGAACCTGCTGGATTTCACCCCTGATACTATCCTTGTAAAGTGGCTGGAAGTTGTCTGTAGTGCTAAGTATAACAGGTAGATTCCTAAAATTAAAGCACACAGAACGTTGTTCTGGTAACAGCTTCTTCTTTCTCATGATATCTTATACTTTTTGGTGCGTGTATTCTTCCTAATGCCTTTGGCCCATTAAACTTCTGTATACTTTCTATGTAAGAAGTTGTACTGAGCTTTATAGCTTAAGATAAATCTGGCATCTTGCTTTGGGCAGGCCACCAAAGAGAGAACTATTCAGTGCTTAGATAATTTTCATGAAGGTGACTCTATTTAAATCTGTGTAGAGAGCTTTTTCCTTTGTTTTTGTTTGGCACAAAGTCACCTTGGACAATTGCCCATTTCTAAGTAGAAAACTTAAGTGAATGTTTCAAACTTGTATTTCAATATGATTTTAGTTGCATATGGATGAAATCACTTCCTGAGTTAATAACTAACAGGGATGCTGGCTTTTGACTGTTGGCTAATGGGAGCAGATTAAGGAACTTCGGGCTCTAGTTGGATGTAGTGAACATCACATATTAATCTGATGGAGTGTGATTATATCATATAAAATTATGCTTGAATATAGATTGTCTAAAAGATGTCAGTATTCTCAGTTGTATTAAAGATAGCTTAGACCTGAGACTCAAGAGCCTTCTCAATGGCAATTGTTCATTAAAAACTACTTAAATTAGAAAGAACCAAAAAACTATTATCAGGAATTTAGCTGCTATCAGGTTACTACTATTCTGTTGAAATTGTCATTTTCAATATGAATTTTATTCAGGGAACTAGAAGTTACTGAAAACCTTGTTTTGTTTTTGCAGCTTCATTCAGATATTATAAGTAGAGAACATGTTGGTGATATTTAACAATGGGAGATTTGCAGGCCTAAAGTTCAATTTATCAGTTTTTTTTCAAATTATTATTTTTCAATCTGACAGCCCCCCCCTTCCCTATGACAATTTTTGACCCAGCATTAAACCAAACTACATCTTAATATAATTTCTTCAGGAAAGTGAAGGAACAATGAAACAATGGCGTACATCTTTCAGGTCTCAAACTGAATGAATGAATGCAGGCAATGGTTAGATTGGTTTCAAGTAAACTTTTTTTATATTTTTTTATTTTTATTTATTTATTTGTCAAGCATGTATAAGATAACAGATAAAAGTATAAACATAGTTTGAATACATGAAAAGGATACGAGTAAAAAGGGACATTAAGACAGAGATGGAAAGCACACTGGTGCACTTATGCACGCCCCTTGCAGACCTCTTAGGAATGGGGTGAGGTGAACAGTAGACAGTCTAAGGTTAAAATTTTGGGGATTTAGGGACGAAACCATAGAGTCAGGTAGTGCATTTCAGGCATTGATACTCTGATACTGAAGTCATATTTTCTGCAATCGAGTTTGGAGCAGTTTACCTTGAGTTTGTATCTATTATTTGCTTGTGTATTGTTGTGGTTGAAGCTGAAGTAGTCACTAACAGGTAGGACATTGTGGCAGATAATTTTATGTACTACACTTAGATCAGACCGAAGTCGGCATAGTTCTAAGTTGTCTAAGCCCAAAATTTCAAGTGTTGGGCATAAGGTATTTTATTGTGGGTAGAGGAATGGAGGACTCTTCTTGTGAAATATCTCTGGACTCTCTCAATTGTATTAATGTCCAATATGCAGTGCGGGTTCCAGACAGATGAGCTGTATTCGAGAATTGGTCTAGCAAATATTTTGTATGCTCTAGTTAGTAGTACAATATTACCAGAGAAGAAGCTACACAAGATTACCGTATTTTTTGGAGTATAAGATGCACCTTCCCCCCCAAAAAAAGAGGGTGAAAATATGGGTGCGTCTTATACTCCAAATGTAGCCCCACCCAGCTTGTCAAATGGAGGCTTCAGAGGCTGAAAAAAGAATCAGAAATGAAGCTTCAGAAAAAAAGCATCCAAACAGAGCTTCAGAAAAAAAAGCCTTCAAACTTTAGAAAGCTTTAGAAAAAAAGCCTCAGAAAAAAAGCTTCAGAGACTTTTTTTCTGAAGCTCTGTTTCAGAGGCTTTCAAAGGCAGAAAAAAGTTTTTTTCTGAAATGGAGTTTTAGAAGTTTCAGAGGCAGAAAAAAAAAGAAAAAAAAAAGCAAGGCACAGAGCTCACAACCAACAAACCTATTGCTAAAATTCACTTCTGGGAACAGCTGATTGGGGATATTCCGGGGGGCCAATCCACCTGCCAATCAATTTTTTTCTTATTTTCCTCCCGAAAAACTAAGGTGCATCTTATAATCTGAAAAATATGGTAGGTTAACAATTCTTAATGCCTTTTTGGCAATGTTGTTACATTGGCCTCTGGCACTTAGATCTTTAGAAATGAATACTCCAAGATCCTTGAGAGAGTGAGAGTCATCTACAAGGTCATGTCCATCTAATTTTTATTTTATGTTCTGATTTTTTTTGCCAATATGCAAGACAGAGCATTTGTTGGTTGAGATTTGAAGTTGCCACTTGTTAAACCAATCTGACATATAGTCAAGGTCTTTTTGAAGGGTAGTTGAATTGAGTCCTTTGGGAGAAGGGCGGTATAGAAATTTAAATAATAAATAAATAAATAAATAAATAAATAAATAAATTGTCGATGGTGTTGAATAGTTTACATCAGCAGCAAAGAGAATGCAGTTTCTTTTATTATGATCACAAAGGTCATTTAGGTAAAGTATGAAGAGTTTTGGACCTAAAACGCTGCCTTGGGGAACACCACTATTAAAGGTACAGGATTTGATAGAGCGCTTCCTGTTTTGACTACTTATTGTCTGTTTGACAGGAAGGCAGCTATTCATTTATTTATCTTAAGCTTCCATGGATATTCATCAAGGGTTGCTGAACAGGAAGATCAAGAGTAGTAGATTTGGTACAAAAAGATGGGCTATTCATTGGTATCCATTTCCCTCCAAATCCCAGGAGAATTTGAGGTTGTTTCAGAGCTGGCTCCGGAAAATTTCCCCTCTACTCCAAGACATATTCTTATAAGATTTTCCTAATTAGGGATAAATCAGGTGAGACTATGACTACTTATAATGTTATGAAAGAGAATATCACAACATATTCTGTCAAAGTCTTTGTTCAATTTGTTTTTGTCAGAGTAACCTTATTATAGTAGCTTGGCAGTTGAACATGCAAAAGACACCAGGGTATTTTTATTGACCTCAAAAGTAAACAGGGTGAAGCAGTTGCTGAAAAGGCAAATGCTACCTTCATTAACAGAAGCATAGAGTCCAGATCACGGAACATAATTGTTCTACTCTGTCCTGATCAAATGCCATTTGGACTTCTGTATCCAGTTCTGCACACAACAATTCAAAAAAGAATTATCAATTGGAACAAATCGAGAAGAAGCCTACTAGGTGGAGGACACCAAGCCCAAGGAAGTTAAAGGATTTAAGTATATTTAGCTTACAAAAAAAGATTGACTAAAGAAAGATACGTTAGTAGTCTTCAACTATCTGATAGGGTATAACATAAAAAAGGGAGTGGACTTATACTTTGTTGTATGCAGGAAGGATAAGATTTGGTTGGTTAAAACTGAAAAGTTCAAGCTAGATATCAGGAAGAATTTGCTGACCAAATGAGCTGTCAGTGAATGGAATAGGCTTCCTATGTGTTCTTATTCATGAGAACTCTTCAAAGAGAACCTAAGTGACCATATGTCCGAGATGCTGTAATTAACCACACATTGAGTGGCATCTATGGTCACTTATAATTTTATGATTAGAATAGAATAGAATAGAATAGAATAGAATTTTTATTGGCCAAGTGTGATTGGACACACAAGGAATTTGTCTTGGTGCCTATGCTCTCAGTGTACATAAAAGAAAAGATACGTTCATCAAGGTACAACATTTACAACACAATTGATGGTCAATATATCAATATAAATCATAAGGATTGCCAGCAACAAGTTATAGTCATACAGTCATAAGTGGAAAGAGATTGGTGATGGGAACTATGAGAAGATTAATAGTAGTGCAGATTCAGTAAATAGTTTGACAGTGTTGATGGAATTATTTGTTTAGCAGAGTGATGGCCTTCGGGAAAAAACTGTCCTTGTGTCTAGTTGTTCTGGTGTGCAGTGCTCTATAGCGTCGTTTTGAGGGTAGGAGTTGAAACAGTTTATGTCCAGGATGCGAGGGGTCTGTAAATATTTTCACGGCCCTCTTCTTGATTCATGCAGTATACAGGTCCTCAATGGAAGGCAGGTTGGTAGCAATTATTTTTTCTGCAGTTCTAATTATCCTCTGAAGTCTGTGTTTTTCTTGTTGGGTTGCAGAACCGAACCAGACAGTTATAGAGGTGCAAATGACAGACTCAATAATTCCTCTGTAGAACTGAATCAGCAGCTCCTTGGGCAGTTTGAGCTTACTGAGTTGGCGCAGAAAGAACATTCTTTGTTGTCCTTTTTTAATGATGTTTTTGATGTTAGCTGTCCATTTTAGATCTTGCGATATGATAGAACCTAGAAATTTGAAGGTTTCTACTGTTGATACTGTGTTGTCAAGTATTGTGAGAGGTGGAAGTATGGAAGGGTTTCTCCTAAAGTCTACCACCATTTCTACGGTTTTGAGTGTGTTCAGTTCCAGATTATAATTCTATGATTCAGCTTGCAAGCCAGAACTTATAGTAATTGTCCCATATTTGTCAACATTGCCCCACTTGAGTAATGAATAGGCTTGAGAAGTTTTCAATATATAAGATTCTGTGTGAAATATGCTGTACTACATCCTGTGTTGTGCATTTGGAAAGGAAAAAATTCTCTCTTGGGGACCCTATTGAGTCATAAGAACGTATGAGCTTTGATATATATAAGGTAAAGATAAAGGTTCCCCTTGCACATATGTGCTAGTCGTTTCTGACTCTAGAGCACGGTGCTCATCTCCATTTCAAAGCCAAAGAGCCAGCACTGTCCGAAGACATCTCCATGATCATGTGGCCGGCATGACTAAATGCCAGAGGCGCACTGAGCGCTGTTACCTTCCCACGAAAGGTGGTCCCTATTTTTTTACTTGCATTTTTTACATGCTTTTGAACTGCTAGGTTGGCAGAAGCTGAGATGAGTAATGGGAGCTCACCCCATTACACGACACTAGAGATTCAAACCGCTGAACTGCTGACCTTTTGATTGACAAGCTCAGCGTCTTAGCCACTGAGGCACCACATCCCTCTTGATATATATACCGGTATACATAAATAAATATACAATAAGCATGAAGAATGACAAACTTGTCAAATGCTTTGTTTATTGAGTGTGCATCGCAAAAGCAATTTTCCAAAATATCTTATTTGCAATAGGAAAAGAGCAAATTTGAGAGCTACCTAATTTTGTTGCAGCACAGAATTGGAAAACACAGCAATGTGGCATTTTATGCTTGCCTGCATACAATTTAAATAATTTTCATGTTTTGTTATGTGTCATTTTAACTTGAAACTAAAACACAGGTTCTTGTCAGTAGTCCTATCAGCTGTCCATTATAGGCGTAGCAATTTATTTCTGGCTAGACTGGTTTACAAAGCTTAGTTTGCTTTTCAAAGAAACTTTGACAAGAACACCATTACTAATCATATAAGTGTTTAATTACAGAGACTTACAGCCCCTTGATATGGTCTTATCAGGTTTGAACTTCAGTGACAGCATCAAATATAGGGATTAGCAAAGAAAATATTTTCTTTCCAAGTAGTTCAGATTTCCTGCATGTGAATCACCTTTGCTTTCAAATGTGAGCCCACATGATCTCAGCAGTTCCCAAGCTTTGGACACTGTTTATTTCTGCCACTTGTTATTGTTCGCACCAGTTCTCTGAACTGGCATGAAAATAACCATGGTGCGTAAAAAGATGGACTACTATATTTTCCAGATATTTTTTTTAAATTAGACCTTCAAAGCCAAAACTGAAAAAAATCCATTTATATGAAAGCCATAGCTATTTTCCCCAGAACAATAATTACATTTAATCCAGGTCTGCTATAGCAAGAGGTGGTTATAACTCACCACTGATGCTTACTTTGCTAACCAGTTAAATATTGTGAGAAAATAATCTGTTCACCTCTGCTCAAATCCTTGGAGAAAGATTTGTCTAGAACTTCGTCTGGACAACATTAATCTCCCAATATTACACATGCTGTTTGTGGTTTTTAAAGGAAACTACTGTTTCCAAACTATAGCAAAGTGCCCTTAAATTCTAAGTTCAGGTTTTTCCAGCCATAAAGTACTAGTCTCTCTGTACATTAAGACAGGGGTCTTAATGTACAGAGAGCTTTGCTGGCTGAGGGACTCTGGGAATTGAAGTCAACAAGTCTTAAAGGGACCAAGGTTGGAGACCCCTGCATTAAGATTCACTTTTATTAACCTCAGCATTATCTCCCATCACAATTGCACAAATGAAATGTGCGTATTGTACCTTTTTTTTAAACTTAACAATAAGTTTGATGCTATGAATTAACTCAATTTTCTGATGTTTTTGTGCTCACATATCAATGGCTCTGCTATAACTAGGTGAAAGAGAAGGATATACTGTGGGAACTACAAAAGGAAATCATTGACAGTTAACCACAAAAGATTTAGCTTCAGCTTGGAATAGTCTTACATAGAATTTCTTGCATAGGCTTTTACTAATTCCCCTGTGTCAACTATGTCATGAGAACTGCTGACTTGGCATCTAACAGTATTCTTATTTTTTTCAAGATTGAGATGAAGCCCTAGGAAACTGGTCTAGGAATCTGCCTGTAAGATTGTTTCAGTTTTCATACCTCATAGCTACCCAAGTTGGTTGATGGGCTGAAAAATTACCCATCTCCTTCCACTTATGACTGTATGACTGTAACCTTGTTGCTTGTATCCTTATGATTTATATTGATATTGATTGTTTCCTAATTGCTTATTTGTACCCTATGACTACCATTAAGTGTTGTATCTTAGAATTTTTGATGAATGTATCTTTTCTTTTATGTACACTGAGAGCGTATGCACCAAGACAAATTCTTTGTGTGTCCAATCACACCTGGACAATAAAAAATTCTATTCTATTCTATTCTATTCTATTCTATTCTATTCTATTCTATTCTATTCTATTCTATTCTATTCTATATGACCAAAATGGCTATGAAATGACTAACATTATCCCATCCCCATCCTATACCAGTTGACAGTGATGCTGGCACTCATTGTTCCATTATAGTCCCCCCCCCCCGATTTTTAGAATTTATTTTTGCCCTGGTTTTAAAAGAAAGAGACAAAAGGGAAATAGGATCAGAAGGGTCAATCTCCTAGCCTCCTTTCATGTGATTGGGAGGAGTGCAAAATTTATCATTGCCATACAGATCCAGCTATCCCCCACCATTAATAATATGGATGAGAAAGTGGAACAAAGTCTTCTCAGATTTTCAGAAGATACAAAATCTAGTATTCTATAAGTTGAAATAAAATTCAACATCACATTGACAAGGTAGAAAAGTGAGCTTGAATTAAGCAGAATGAAATTTAATAGAGATAAATGTAAAGTTATGCACTAAGGAAACAGAAATCAAATGACCATATCTGGGGGTGAGTGCTACTGCAGTTGACAATAGTTCTTATAAAAAGGTTTTGAGTAGTTATAGTAAATAAAAACAAATACAGTTTTAGGCTGCATTAACAGAAAGATAGCATCCAAATGATAGGAAATAATAGTTCTACTGTTGGTAAGTTTAACGTTCTATGTTCTATTCACCATTCTTTAAAGATTCAGACAAACAGGGAGAGCCAGTAGAAGAGAATCTCTCTCTCTCAAGGTTGAATTATGGAGTTCTTCATGCTCTTGAGCTTGATTATTTGCTTACAGATGTTTCATTATCCAAGTAGATAATATTAGCAGTTTGAGTGAGCCCAAGATTCGCTCTCTGTTTACATTCAATAGTTTGGCTGCCAGTTTCATTGAGGATGTAGTTTCCGCCATGATGGTTTTTTTATTAGAGCATTGCTTTTCTGCCAAATTGTTGATCTGGTGCTAGCCATGCTCTGAATAACTGAATGTGAACAGCTGGGGAATTGAGGATGTATTGTATTTTGTTTCCTTCCTAGTTTTTTATTGTCTCTTGAATGCATTTTATCTCTATATGTTTATTGATGCTGTTTTGTCTGAATGCAAAGCTTCCAAGAATTCTCTAGCAATTTTGATTGGGTGTTGTCAATCAGAAGATCAGCAGTTCAGTGGTTCGAATCCCTAGCACCGCGTAACGGGGTGAGCTCCCGTTACTTGTCACAGCTTCTGCCAACCTAGCAGTTCGATAACATGTAAAAAATGCAAGTACAAAAATAGGGACCATTTTGGTGGGAAGATAACATCGCTCAGTGCGCCTTTGGCATTTAGTCATGCTGGCCACATGACCATGGAGACATCTTTGGACAGTGCTGGCTCTTCAGCTTAGAAACGGAGATAAGCACCACCCGTAGATCCGGAAACAACTAGCACGCATGTGTGGGAGAACCTTTAACTTTACTTTAAGATGCTAAAATTTTCCAGTTGAAACTGTGATTGAGTTTGTCCATGCATTGTGAGATTAAAGAGTTTTTGTCATGTCTTCCAACAGCTATCTTATGTTCATGGATGACTCTGCTAGTCTTCTGCTTATCTGTTCTACATCTTCTTCCTCTCTGCCCTACATAGTGTCTGTTACAGTCCTTGCACTGAATGTTGTGTAGTCAATTATTCTCTGCAGAAAAGATACACAAGATACCTTGTGATTGAGAGAAAATTCTAATTGCTGGAACTAATTTTAGGGCATTTTAGTTTATGTAGTCCAGAAGAGCACTTTTCTTACTTTAGGCCTGGAAGACAATTCCAAGATATTTAAAGGACTTGATTTATTCCCTTTCATATCTATTTGGTTGCAATTTGTGACTGCTAGGACATTTCAAAAATACTAAGTACTTTTCATAATTAATTTTCATAATTAATTGGTCATTCTTTCTTCTTGCTCTGACTGACAAATGCTCTTAAGATATGCTTCAATCCAATCAAGGGCTGAGACAGGAGAACTACTCAGCATATAGAAGCAGATGTATATATCTATGAGCTGCCCTTGAAGAAAAGAAATCAGGATTATTCTAATAATTGACTAAATAATTTATATAGAGGTTAAATAGTAGTGCTGCTAATATGCAGATCTAATTACCGTAAGTGAAATAATTGCTTTTATTAAGTGACCTTTTGTGTGTGTGTTTGTGTGTGTAAATCGGACTTTTAAGTAGATTTTTCATGAAGCTTACAGTAACTATAGAAGACATATATATATATATGTGTATGTATATATATATATGTGTGTGTATGTATATATATATATATATATATATATATATATATCATAAAGGTAAAGGTTTCCCCTGCCCAGTTGTATCCGATTCTAGGGGTGGTTCTGTTTCTTAGCTGAGTGAGACAGTGTTGTCCAAAGATATTTAAAGCACAGTAACATAGTTGGAAGGGACCTTGGAGTTCATATAGTCCAACCCCTGCTCACGCAGGAGACCTATACTAGGGATTCAAACTGCCAAACTGCCGACCTTTCTGATCGACAAGCTCAATGTCTTAGGATGATTACACATTAAGGCTCGTGGAACACTGTTACCTTCACACCAAAGGGGTACTGTTAATCTATTCACATTTGCATCCTTTTGAACTGTTAGGTGGACAGGAGCTGGGGCAAGTAAAAGGAGCTCACCCTGTTGTGCAGCCTTTGGGTCTTGATCCCAGGCTTTCCAGCTAACAAGCTCAACATCTTTAATCACTAAGCCACTGCTCCCCAACCATATAACTATTATAGAAATGGTAAATTTGATAAGAAAAGCAAACCTAAAATCAATTCAAATAATAGATGGACCAGAGGTGGGCAGGTTCTGACTAGTTCTGTAGAACCGGTAGCAGAAATTTTGAGTAGTTCTAAGAACCGTTAGTAAAAATTCTGACTGGCCCCGCCCCCATCTATTCTCTGCCTCCCAAGTCCCAGCTGATCGGGAGGAAATGGGGATTTTGCAGTAACCTTCTCCCAGAGTGGGGTAGGAATGGAGATTTTACAGTATCCTTCCCCTGCCACACCCACAAAGCCATGCCCACAGAACCAGTAGTAAAAATTTTTGAAACCCACCACTGGACCAATCCTGCTTTAGTCAGGTGCTTTGCTGCCAGATGTGTTCAGGGCAGAATGATTGGATCTAAAAGCTAGCCTATGCCTCTTTGAGTGTTTCTTTTGCATCCAGTCAATCCAACATTTTTGCATTTTCGCAATTTGCTGATCATACTTTAGGATGGTAATTTACTGTTATATCTCTTTCCCCCCTTTATAGGTAGGGACTGTTATTATTGTACCCCTGTACTTTGAAACCACTGCAGAGCAATCTTTAAAGGCAAGCAGGAAGGTTAAAACCAGGGTCCTTCAAGTTTGTAGACATGATTTCCACTGTTAGGAAATCATTGCAGCATGCTTTTCTTGGTTTAAGATGGTTAATCAAATTTTGATTTCTTAGCCGTTTATTGGAGGCCAGTGAGAAGCAAGTCAGTGTGTAAATCAATTTGGCTTGGTCTAAGCTCTTTGTGTGTGCAGCAAGGGAATGACAATGCTGGGTGGGGAATTCTGAGGGTTGATGTCCCTACACCTTGAAGTTGCTAAGGCTGAGAAACACTGGTTTAAAGAACACTAGCATTATTTGCTATTGTCTCACTAGATTCAAATGGATTTATTTAAAATTGGTAATAGCTTCCAGATTTTGACATGCAAATTCCAGTGAGATACTTATAAAATGATCTGGACATCCAAATGTCAGTTTGGATAGCATATCTGTGGATATAAATACAGAGTAGAAAAGGGTCTGTTTTGTACTAAAAGTAAGGTGACTTAGCTGCATCCTTTAGTAATGGATAGTTTCCAGCTTCCATTGAACACTTCCACTGAAGAAGAGTCATAGGTTTCTAGACCAGAAATTAGTATAATAGAGGATCTTCTGCCTTAAGAGCAAAAGCTAATTAAAAATGTCACCTGGTTTTCTGTATTTGAACTGGGTGGGAATTCTTTCTTATAGCTTTTAAAGCAAATCATGTCAAATTCCAAGAATCTGCAGAAATTCCAGAAATTTGATCCATGTGAAAGATACATACTATATTCTTGAAAATTGCAAATATTTAGCACAGGTATTATTCTGAACCCATTCTTCCCATAGTAGCGTGTATTCATAAAAAAGAAAGATCACTTTTTTTTAAAAAAAAGTGAGCTCCATTTCATACCTTTAAAAGATTTAGGTCTTTCTTTGTCCCTCAGAAAACAAATATTACACCTGATTGTCCTTCAAACTCTGCTGCTGCCATATATATAAATATATTTTCCTATAACACGTTTTTTTCTTTATGCTGAATACCAGTGAATAGGAAAGCTCCATGCAATTGTTTTTGGGCTGTTTCAAAATATTTTATTTCTCCATTCCATCAGAAATCTGATTAGTATTTGAGTGTCTTGTTAATATTGGGATGGCACCTTCTACTGAATCTAGAGGCAACAGACCTGCCTCGACGTTGCACATCAAACTGATTCACTGGAAATCAGCAGGTTTCACTCATCATTATTTCTGGCATTTGTTTGCTTAAGGCATCCATCTCATTCTGCCTAATAGGATGACTAGCTGTAACTTCCATTCCAAAGGTTGTGTTATTCATGCACAGGACCCTAGTGCATGAAATTACATTAGGAAATAAATTCCTTTATTGCCAGGAGCTGAGCTTAAAAGGCAACCTCAGGTAATAGGTTTGAAGTTGCTTATTCCTGGGATTCCATATAGTTTACCTGACATACTTTTGAACTTTCTCTGATCCTTCTTAGCATGTCTTTATTCTCATCAGGACTCACTGCCGAAGCTCCTAACCCCTCCTTTTTTTTTTCTTACCATACTTTAATAAGACATGACACATGTGATAGCAATTGCTTGAAACTTTTGCATGCTAAAAAAACTGCACAACGCCTGTAACCCATTTCTGAAATTAGTGCACATATGGCTACTTATCCAATGTTTATGGGTTTTAGAGGTCTCCAACACTGAATCTCTGAAATTTGAATAACTTTTTTTTTCTGTGGAATTTTTTTTGGCATTTCTTAAAATGAAGATAGGGGGTTTTTATTCCAACCACTTGAGACTCTGAGTAATGAACTTTGGGTGGTTTTCATTGTTTTGAACAAAAATAAGCAAAATATGCATGCGTACCCAAGTTAGATTCCCATAATTACTTTGGGATGAAGGCATGATTAAATCTTATAGTTTTATCAGGAAAGAACAAAGCATAGCATAACAGAGCATATTTCAGGTCATACAGGCTACTTACAGACAGGTTTTGCCACCTACCTCCTTCCTGCATATATTTTGCAAAGTGGAGATACTCAGCAAACTTTTCCTAGATGTTCAGACTGGACTGGTAATTTTATTTTGAATGTGTCATGCCTAAGATAACATAACATAACATAACATAACATCAGAGTTGGAAGGGACCTTGGAGGCCTTCTAGTCCAACCCCCTGCCCAGGCAGGAAACCCTATACCATCTCAGTCAGATGGTTATCCAACATTTTCTTAAAAATTTCCAGTGTTGGAGCATTCACAACTTCTGAAGGCAAGTCGTTCCACTTATTAATTGTTCTAACTGTCAGGAAATTTCTCCTTAGTTCTAAGTTGCTTCTTTCTTTGACCAGTTTCCACCCATTGCTTCTTGTTCTACCCTCAGGTGCTTTGGTGAACAGCCTGACTCCCTCTTCTTTGTGGCAGCCCCTAAGATATTGGAACACAGCTATCATGTCTCCCCTAGTCCTTCTTTTTGTTAAACTAGACATACCCAGTTCCTGCAACCGTTCTTCATATGTTTTATCCTCCAGTCCCCTAATCATCTTTGTTGCTCTTCTCTGCACTCTTTCTAGAGTCTCAACATCTTTTTACATCGTGGCGACCAAAACTGGATGCAATATTCCAAGTGTGGCCTTACCAAGGCATTATAAAGTGGTACTAACACTTCACGTGATCTTGATTCTATCCTCTGTTTATGCAGCCCAGAACTGTGTTGGCTTTTTAACAGCTGCTGCACTGCTGGCTCATATCTAAATGGTTATCCACTAGGACTCCAAGATCCCTCTCACAGGTACTACTATTGAGCAAGGTACCACATATACGGTACTGGTGCATTTTGTTTTTGGCCTAAATGTAGAACCTTACTTTTTCACTGTTGAATTTCATTTTGTTAGATAGCGCCCAATGTTCAAGTCTGTCAAGATCTTTCTGTAACTTGAGCCTATCTTCTGGAGTGTTGGCTATTCCTGCCAGCTTGGTGTCATCTGCAAATTTGATGAGTTCCCCATCTATCCCTCGTCCAAGTCATTGATGAAGATGTTGAAGAGTACTGGGCCTAAAACAGAGCCTTGGGGTACTCCACTGCATACTTCCTCCATGTGGATGTAGTTCCGTTGAGGACTACACGTTGAGTGCGGTTGGTCAGCCAATTATGAATCCATCTGGTGGTGGTGCTGTCTAACCCACATTTTCTACTTTATCTAGTAGTAGGTTATGGTCTACTTTATCAAATGCTTTACTGAAGTCCAAGTAAATTATATCGACAGCATTCCTCTGGTCTACTAATTTTGTCATTTTGTCAAAGAATGCGATAAGATTAGTCTGGCATGATCTGTTTTGACAAACCCATGTTGGCTTTTGGTTATTACTTTGTTTGCTTCTAGGTGTTCGGTGATTCGTTGCTTGATTATCTTTTCCAGAATCTTCCCGGTATTGAGGTCAGACTGATAGGTCTGTAGTTTCCTGGATCTGTTTTTTCCTTTTTGAAGATGGGAACTACATCAGCTCTTTTCCAGTCCTCTGGCAGCTCCCTGTGCTCCAGGATCTTTGAAAGATATAGTTCAGTGGTTCTGAGATCACGTCTGCCAGTTCCTTCAGAACCTTGGGGTGTAATCCATCCGGTCCTGGTGATTTGAACTCGTCTAAGGTAGACAGGTGTTCACTTACCATTTTCTTCCCTATTTTAACTTGTGTTTCTAATCTGTTTTTGTAGTGCTGTTTTGATAGGTTGGATTGTTTTTCCTTTTGTGTAAAGACAGATGCAAAATATGAGTTAAGTAGATCTGCTTTCTCCCTGTTGCTTGTCATCTTCTTGCCACTTTCTCCCAGCAATGGGCCAATTGTTTCCTTGACTTTTTTCTTGTTTTTAACATGTTGGAAGAAGCTTTTTTTGTTATTTTTTACTTTTGTTGCTAGCCTTTGTTCATTGTGAGCCTTAGCTTTCCTCACTTCATCTTTACAGGCTCGGGCTATTTGCTGATATTCTGCCTTAGTTATTTGCCCCTCTTTCCACTTTTTATATTTGTCCTTTTTGTCTTTCAATTTGTCAGATAGTTCTTTATGCATCCATGCTGGTTTCCATGGATGCTGATATCCGGATCTTATGCCATATAAAGCTTTACAGGTAATATCTATTTTTTCAAATGGTGCAAAAGCTTACTAATGCAGTAATTTTAAAACTGGTGTTATTCTGTTATGGCAGGGTTGTTCCAAACCCCAGTCCTGATACCAACTTCAGCTTCTGAATCATGGGATGTGTGTTGCAGTAGTCCAATTGAATGGTGATCAAGGCATCAATTACCATTGCCAGGTCAGGTAACTGGTAAAACAGCTGAAGCTGGTAAAGGCCATGATTTCTATTTAGTACCTGTGCAAGAAGTATGACTCCATGATGACTCCACAACTCTTCATAAGGTGGCAACTACAGATGTTTACTGAAGAATAGCCACTCACTTTTCTAAACTTCCTCAATATTAAAAGCTTCCTCATACCAGTTAAATCTTTTCCATTTGCTGGGGGCAGTATTGGTGTCATTAATGTATTGATAATATTGCACACAAAACTGATACATTTTATCACCAACCAAAACAAGATATGAAATAGCCAATGAATAAAGATGATGGTAATAAGAAACATGATTTAGAAAAACTTCAAGAGAAGACTTGAATGTAGCTTGGATTGATTACAAGATTGGATTGATTACAAGAAGACATTTGACTCTTTGCCTTGTGACTGGACAATCAAGTGAATAATAATAATAATAATAATAATAATAATAACAACAACAACAACAACAACAACAACAACAACAACAACAATAATAGAACTCAATAGGAACATCAGAAGCTTTGTGCAAAGATCACTGGCACAATGGAAGACACAGTTGTTGGTCAATTGTGATAGACTGGGAGAGGTTAATATCAAAAGAGGAACTTTTAAGGAAACTCAATATCGTCACTGTGGTTTAATATTTTATTGATTCCTCTGTCAAAAACATTGAACAAGACAGACCATGTCTATTAAACATCAGAAATATCTACCAGCCTATTCCACCTCCTTTACATGGATGATGTGAAGCTGCATGGAAAAACACCATCTGAAATGGAATTGCTGCTCAATGCTGTCTGTATATACAACTGAGACATTGCAATGAGTTTGGACTGGACAAATGTGTCGCTCTCACCATTGTCAGGGGAATAAAAATCTAAGGAATCAAGATACCCTTTGGAAATAATATCAAGTGCTTGGATGAAGATGATTACTACAAATATCTGGGCATCCTTCAAGCTGGCAACATCAAGCATGCTGAAGTCAAGAAGAAGAATAGATAGGGAATACCTCTTGAGAATGAAAAGGATCTTAAAGTCTAAGCTCAGTGGAGGCAAGGCCATCAAAGCACTTAACACCTGGCCAATTGCAGAAATTAAATACAAAGCAAGTGGATTGGACTCAAGCAGAACTAAAAGCCTTGGATAGGAAGACCAGAAACTAATAGAGTGCATAAGAGCACCAGTGTGCCTACCGTCCCTGTCCTAATGTTCCCTTTAATTGTGTTCACTTTATGTATTTAATTCATGCTTATACTTAGATATATTATCTAATATGTACTCAACAAAATAAATAAATAAATAAATAAAATAAAAATAAACAATTTGTGGAACACTTGAGATTGTCTACTATCTAGCATGAAAATTACAGAGGGAGGGGAGAAAACATTTTTTTTCTTTCCCCAGAAAGGTGGGAAATAAGAAATAAGTAAATTAAGGCATCAATACATGTTGGAAATGAAGCTGGGGAAGAACTAGGAGTCTTAGGGGGGAGTCTTGGGTTGGTTCAGAGTAGTAATGATGGCAGCTCTCCAGTATCCTTATAGCTTTTCCTCTCCTGCCTTTCACCATAACGCTGTGTGCATTTCCATGTTCATTCATAGACCTTGATCATAGTCCAAATTTTTCCTAATTGATCTCTAATGCTGAAAGCTACAAGATCTCATGTTTATTCCTAGCAGCTAAGATGACTAAGTAGTTAAGATTGCAACATGCCAATCTTTTTTGTTCTGCTTATTGTTTATTAGTTCCTTTGTCTCATAATATTTTCTTGCCCTATACCACCACAACCTTTTTCCTGGACTATTTCCATGCAATCTCTTCTAAAATTGGAATAGAATAAACATAGAAATATTTTCATACACTTCTTCTCCGAAATACATGCCAGCCACAAACACCACAACTATTACTGTTATATATATGCATATTAGTGTAAAGTGCTAAATAAACATTTCAAACATTCAATGCTTTGTCTCTCAGGGTTCAGGGCAATCAGTGGTTTCCAACAAATCAGCTAAGTCTGTTTATTCAGGGATGCATATATCACTCTCTCCCTTTTCAATTTGGCAGTTATCTGTTTATTTAATTTCTCTGTGGGATTCCCCTTCTTTGGAGAAGCCTCCCCCTGAGATGGTAGCATGTTGTGTTTCCTATTCTCATGGCCTTCAGAAGCTTCCAAAAACTTTGCTCTTTCAGAAATCCTTCATAGTCTGATTGTGGTGGAGCTGCTGGCCTTAGTAATTATTAATTACTATGTTTAATTTTTAATGTATTAATTAATTGGGGTCATAGATATTGCTGATGCTATTTGTAAACAGCTTAGAGATTGAATGAGCTAAATATTTTAAATAAAATTATAATTAGTTTAACCTGCCATAATATTAAGTTTTCAGGAAACCTAAAAAGCAGATTGCATTCCATGTGTCTGGAAACTTTCAGAGATCTAATTGTGCAGAGATGTAAGGTTTCAGGGTTTTTTTTGTAGCGCGATGCCCTGTTGGAAGAAATATCCTCTGGGTTCAGTTCCAAGTGGGGAGAAAGACACCAGAAACATGGTGGCTGCTTGGAAAGATGATTTTAATGGTGGACAGGATCACATACCATGAAGATCTTGGACGAAGAAAAAAAGGGAAGAGATGCTGAGAGTGTCTGAGTTTTATGCCCTCTCTGGGCTTTTGAATTTGAGCTTTTATTCTGATTGGTTGTCAGACTTCCATGGGGCCATGCAGGGGTAACTTTGTAGGTTGTCTTTTTGAGTCCCAGGCTTGATTGACTCTTGCTGGGTGATGATGTAATGAAAGGGCTTTGGGCAATTCCTGCTATGACTCTGCCTGAAGGAGGTAGATCTTTGTTATGTAGAATAAACTGGCCCAGGCCTTAATGGCCCATTGACAAAAGTGGTGGGGGGGCTGAGTTTCTGCCTCCCTTATAGGGGAAATATTCTGCTCTTTTAATATTTCCTAAAATATCTCATTTTCTTAGGAGAGGAGTAGGTGCTAACTTCCTACAGCCCCATGGAGAATGATTTTAGAGTTTCATGTGAGTGATTAGGGCTAGAATCACCATCATGCATACACTCCTCTCCTATTTCTGATTCATGATCACCCAACATTTTATCTCTGAATCATTTACGGTGCTGCGTCCAAAAAGCCTTGGTGATAATTTCAAGACCATTTTCATTCCACCCCTTTTTCCACTCTTGCGCAGCAGTAGATTCACCTCTGCCCCACAGCATTGCTTGTTCTCATCCTACATAGCCTGAGTCTTCTTCCCATGCTCTTCTTCATCTTCCAGTCACTGACCCTACCTCTTGCACAAAAATATACTCCATCCGTCCACTTATAAAAAGTGCTTTTCCACATTCTTTGCACCAACTATTATAATGAATTAAAAATGTCCTTCCTATGCAGTAATTAAAGTTGTGTGCAAACAAACAAACAAACAAAACAAAACAGCATCAGTGAATCTTCTTTTTTTCTAGGACAAATTGCAGTGGTGATGATGGGCAGCTAACGCAGGAGATCCAAAAGGGGCAATAAGTTGACTTTGTATATAATATACAAATGGATGAAGACTATTGCTTGACATAGTGTAAGCCGCCCTGAGTCTTTGTAGAAGGGCGGGATATAAATGCAAATAAATAAATAAAAAAGATGACCTAAATCAGTGGTTAGTCTATTCTACATTAAAACACATTGTAACATATTTAATAAACAATCATTTAAACATATGTTAGTGCAGGGGTAGCAACCTTTTTATACCTACTGCCCACTTTTGTGTATCTGTTAGTAGTAAAATTTTCTAACCATCCACCAGTTCCACAGTAATGCGCTGTGTATCATCATCTGCACATGCCTCTTGTGCATCGTGGATTGGGTTTGAGTGGGGGCGCCGGCTACCAGCTCTGCTTGTCTGTTACAGCTGGGTGGTGTGGAGTGAGATAAGTGAGCTATTCTGGGACAAGGCTCTTTTGTTTGCAGTCGCACTATAGCGCCATTTAGTTTCACTTAAGTAATATGAACTAAACTTATGCGCGGGCGATACAAATAGGATATTTTCAGAAATTTAATTTGTCACGGGGAATTTTATGAAAACCTAATGAAAATGTTTTTAAATAATGCTATGAATTTTTTTTAAAAAGTCAATTAAATTAAAAAAAAGGAAAGTGCTTCAGTATCGGACAAAACCCCTACCACCCACCATGAAAGCTGGAACGCCCACTAGTGGGCGGTAGGGACCAGGTTGACTACCACTGTGTTAGTGCAATATTTTTTCCAGTTGTGAAAAAAGAGGCACACCCTTTGATAGTTTCACAAAGGAATGTCTTCCCATCTTGATCATCACCAGACTCGGATCCTGCTTAATTCTCATTCTAATTAGGACAAATTGCAGTGGAGAATAACCCTTCTGAACTTCGTGCTTGATATGGAAAAGAATGAAACTTTGATTTTGGGATTTTACCAATTAGATTGATAGATCTTTATAGAAATGGCTTGTTTATACTATCAAGAAAAAACAAAAAGTTGTGATTTGATGTTAATGGCTTATTTTACTGTAACAGAGAAAGTCGGAGGTCATTGCTTCTTTTTCTTTCTTTCTTTCTTTCTTATCTTTCCTCACTTCTCCTTCCCCTTTCCCTCCCCATTCCTTTCCTATTTACTTTGTATTTTGTATTTTATATTACTTTATAACTCAATAAAAATGTTAAGAGAATGACCCTTTAAACAGAGGAACTAATAAAATCCAGTGACTTAAACTATCATTCAGTTAGAACTTGGTACAATATGTTCTGGCTTTTGCCTTTTTGTGTGTTTTTTCCTGGTTGACTGAAATTGGCAAAAACAAACACTATTCATAATTTTGTCAAACTCCTGCCCCGCCACCTTTTTTTTTTAGAATGTGCAAACAACTATTTGTAAACTGTCAACTTTTATTCCAAAATGTTATTTTGCAATTTAAAAAAATAAACTAAAAGTACTGTATTACAGGTAGTCCTCGACTTACAACAGTTCATTTAATGGCCATTCAAAATTACAACGGCACTGAAAAAAGTGATTTATGACCGTTTTTCACAGTTACAACCTTTGCTGCATCCTGTTGATCATGTGTTCAAAATTCAGATGCTTGGCAACTGGTTCACCCTTATGACCATTGCAGCATCCCTGGATCGTGTGATTTTACAATCTTCTGAACAAGCAAAGTCAATGAAGAAGCCAGATTCACTTAACAATCAGGTTACAATGTAACAACTGCAGTGATTCACTTAACAACTGTGGTAAGAAAGGTTGTAAAACGGAGCAAAATTCACTTAAATTTTTCACTTAACAACCAAAATTTTGGACTCAATTTTGGTCGTAAGTCAAGAACCACCTGTATTTCAGCAGGTGACAGCACCTGGCCAATCTCAAGCACCCACTCAGTTGGACAACCATTTTGGAATTTCATGCTATAACTCTGACTGGGAAATTGAATGACCACCATAGAAGACAAAGGCAAGCCAGTTTTATATTGTTGTAGAAACAAGCAAACCAAAATCCCTATCAGCACATGTCCATGCTCGACTTGAAGGAGACTTTACTGTTTTTTTAAATGGGTTTGTTCAGTCCCCCCTCGCCTCCGTCCGAGCGATGGCTTAATTAGCTGGCACTATCAGCTCTGGCAGCAAACTAGCAAGCGTCTGTCAAGTGTCTCTGTTATCTCCCTCGACGCCGATGAGTCACCCAGGAACAAACAGTACTTCAGCTCTTAATTAATCAGTTGATTTGCCTGCTACAAAGAGGCACAGCAGCTCTTACTGCCTTTATATCCTGTGGGGTGTGGCTCCATGACTCAGCACTTCCTAGGCCTGCCCCACCCCTGCTTCTGTTGTTCCCGCCTCTCCTGCTTACGAAACCTAGGGTCCAGCCAGGTCTGATTGCCATCAGCTGGATCTGGAGGCGTGGCCTGGGGGGGGAAAGAGTCAGGGGACGGAGGCCTCATTATCTCTTCCACCTGGCCTGCCTCTGGCTCCTGGAACTGAGCCAGGGAAGCCGGTGCTCCCGAGGTAAATCCTCGGGATGGCTCTTCCCCCTCACTTTCCAAGTCACTTTCTGGCATGAGGCCCAGCTCGGGGCGGGGGGGGGGGCGCAGACACAACAGGGTTAGTTTGAAAAGCTTGAGTGAAAACGCAATAGAAAGAGCTAACTGATGAGGAAGATTTTGTGCACAGTGTAGAGTATAATAATACCATCTTGTCTGATAAAAGAAAAGCTGCATTTAATTTAGGGAGAGCAACGTTATATTTAGATGTGGGGATGCAAGTATTCAAGGCAAATGAGCTTTTCATGAAATAGAAGAAAAAAACCCTCTCCACTGCTTTTTCGTGTATCAGAAATGGATGCAACTGAATTCTCCAATCAGAGACAGATGGGTTTAAAAGCTGCAATCAGACTAAATATAATTTGGTCACCATGCTAGAGAAAAGTACATTATGAAAAGATATATTAAGAGTATAAATATTTAGAAGTACTAGTCTTATGCTCCCTAGGGCAATGTTGTAAATCCATTGGAAAATACAGATTTTCCCCCCCTCTGATCCCAGAAATAAAGCCCCAATCTCTGCTGGCTTACATATTTGGCTTTTGTCAAGGTCAGGAAATTCTGACCTTGGAAAATCCTGAAAAGAAGGATGCCAGAATAGTGTGGTTTGGAAAGGCTCAATATCCAGTTGCTCCCACTCCTTCACCCCTCCGTCACTCTCCCAGTCTGGAGGAAACACAAGCTATTGATTTGGCTGATCTAAATGTATCTCTTCCTTTTGCCTGGGAAAAACATAAGATTAAAAAAAAAAGATGAAGAAACTCAAGTCACATTTCTCTTCTTTTTTTCTACACAAGGCTTGCCCAGTAGGCCACTGGATATGATAGCATGTCCTACGTGAATGAAAGGATTGTTCTGCCTGGTTGCAATCACACATCTGGAGTTTGACTAGGCAATCTGGTGCCCTCCAGATGTTTTGTTTTATTTTATGACTCCCATAAACTCTAACCATTTGTTATACCGGCTGAAGCTTACTTCCTTGGGAATCAGAAGGTGAGCAAACAGGCACTGGATTGCAGTGTTAGCTGAGAGAGAAAACAAAGCACTTTGATAGATGTGTTCAAACTAAACCATGGGAAAAGATATATGGGTCAAATGTCATTGTTTCTGCTCCTCAGACTAAAAGAGACTCGGGGATCTGGATATCTTGTATTTACCTAGAAAGAAGAAAACCCTCAATTTAAGATTATCTTTCCCACAAAAGGAAGAGTAGGTAAGCATGTGTGTGTGTTTTCAACTTTATCTACTCTTCCTTTTTTAATTCAAAAAATGGACAGGAGAGACTCTACTGAGTTAAGAATTTTTAATTAAAATAAATTTCATGTGACATAAAGTATATTGATAAAATTGATTCCTAACTGCATATATTATCCATTGTGTCTCATCTGCAAATTATTCTCCCACAAAGAATCTCTATAAGAAATGACATCCTCTTTCCTTCCTTCTAGCAAAACCTTCTGTTGTTACTTTTGAATATTAATTGAAATAGCTCATCCCCATATCATAATTATTTTGGAGCATAACGAAATATGTTTTATATGGCTGTTTCCTTAATTTAGGTTTTGAACTGGTCCCACAGCTACCATTTTGATTTGTGGAAAAGGCAGCTGCAAAAGGTCTATTATAATTTTTCCCCCATCCAGTTCTGAGCCAGGTTATCCAATGGAAATAGGCACAGTACAATTGCTATAAGCAGAGATAGAATTGGACAACTATTTGTCTAAATAGCACATGGTTTCCTGCCTGCTCAGAGAGTTGGACTAGAAGACCTCCAAGGTCCCTTTCAACTCTGTTATTCTGTTCTGTTAAATTTTATTTGAAGAGCCAGACAGTAGAACAGAGTAGAGCAATTTGAAGGTTTAGAAATGAGAAAACTGAGAGTCATAATATTTATAGTGATAATGGACTTTGAGCATGAAGTAGTGGACTTTGATGTGGAGCCTGTTGGATATATAAATTAAGATGTCCTTGCCCTGGGGATATGTGAAGTACATGGAGGAAGACCATTTCTTGCTCTGTGGGTTCTTTATCCCAATGGGTCATGTCATTTGTAGTCCAATTGAAATGATTCATTGGCTGGATAAACAGTATTGAAACCACTGTCCAAGGGTCTGGATTATAGGTTTCCATGATATTTCAAGCAGGATTTTTTCCAAATAGTTTGTAGAACTTGTCCTTTCTGAGAAAAATATTCAGCAGTTGCATCATATCTCCTCAGGATGGGTTATGGCTTTCTGTGATAGACTGTAGGATGTCTATGACCATTTGTGGGTTTTCCTGGAAGAATGGGATATTCTTTTTTCAGACCACCATGTTGGATGGGGAGAAGGTTCATGTAGACGTAGTCCAGTTGTCCATGGGCTCAGATGGATATGGGATTTTTCAAAAAGGGCATCATGAGTTTCCCTGTCATTTTCCTGGTCAGTCCATCCTGTTCAAGATAGACAGGAGGAGTGGAAGGTTCATTTTGGCCATATCCTTCATGGTCTGTATGATAAGGAGGGACTTGAGGGTTGTGACTGCCAGATCAGAGTTCTGCCCAGCAATACCAATAGGGTAAATGGACAGCTTCAGTTTCAATCTTAGAGATTTTAGGGTAGCATAATTGAAAATACCCATTTCTGGCCAAAATGGATTACCAGCCCTATCTCTGAATCTAGCCCACTCAAAACATAATCTTTGTGAATGGTTTTGCTTCATCCCAACCTGGATGGGCCATTTTGGAAAGGCTGGTCTGACTGAAGTAATACAACTGTGTCTGGGTTAATTGATTAAACACTTGCATTCTTTTGGATTTCTTCCCAGACTCAACTGATAAAGTTAAGTGTCCCATGGGAAAGGGGTATTGGAATAAATCCTTTAAAACCCATAAGGTTTAAATTAGTTATAATTAATTGACTAAATTTGATCAAACTCATTCAGCATTTAATATTTTTATCTTGCAAAGAGCAATTAACTTTTTCACAAAAATGAAAAAAGTACCTTAACACAAATTAAACGATTTGAAGACACATGGCAATCTAATCTTCACTTGAATACATCAGATGAAGAGAATTCTTCCATCTCTTTGGTAATTTGTTGTACTGTTGTCCTACTTTTTACTGTTAGTAATAATTTTTAAGAATTTTGAAGAAAAATACTATTGTCTCCCTCCTCATATATTTTTTTATCAACTATCAAGTATCACTTAATATAACTTAATTGCTAGTACCCTATTTTTTTTCTGGAAGTATTCCAATTTTTCTGAATCTTATTTCCTGGGTGGGGCTCAGAACTAGATAAAATAAAGTGGAATAACTATTTCCCATGATTTAAAAATGATGCTTCCATTAATGTGGCCTAATATTGCATTAGCATTTCTTTTGTAACCATATCATATACTTATGTATTTTATTTTTACTTCTGAACTGAAGAAATTTCTCTGTGTTAAATTTATTCAGTTACTTTGAGCTCATTTTCATAATCGGCTCAAATATTTCTCTATTTTACCTTTTGCCACCTTCTTCTTCTCACTCTGATTCGGCTTTGGGACTATGGAAAGACAAAATAGTTTCTTTCTAAAGGTACTGCAAATGTACTGAACATAAGGAAATATTTTAAAATTACATTTATATAGCCAGAGGAGCTTATCAGCCCTTTTTAATTTCCTTATTCACAAGAGGTGGCCACTATACATCTGCAGCACTCAAATTATTTGAAGTCAAGCCAATAGCAAAACTTCATTATGATGCCCAGCTGGACCTCTTCTCCAATTTTGTACCATTAGAACTTGTACAATCCAAAGATTAGCCTTCATATATCAAAGTGCCTCTAATGCCACATTTCAGACTGAGACAACCTCATGAAAGTGGAGATTGGAGTGTGCCACTGGTTAGACTATCCTTTTTTCCATATTATCTTGCCCCATTAACTCTGAGTGATGATTTTCAGCCCATATGGAAGTAAGTAAAACCTCATCCTTCTCTACATGTCTTCTATTCAGCATAGGATACGAACAGGCCCAAGCACTCATTAAACAGTGTATAGCAGACACAGAACACCAAGTGAATCTAGCCAGGAGCTCAACCTTTATTGCCAGTGAATTCAACAGCCATTTTACCTCCTCTGTGATATACTTAACTAAATTTGAAGTACTTCAAGTAAATTTGGGGGCCTTTATTCTGACACAGCTTTTTTTGCAGGCTAATATCTAGAGAGACTATGCCTCTATGGCTCTAGAAACTCAAAAACAACAGACTATCTCACTGGGTTTCAGATGCGTTTCAGGAGATTCTGACCAGTTCTGGAGAACCGGTTGCAGAATTTTTGAATAGTTTGAAGAACCAGTAGTAAAAATTCTGACTGGCCCCACCCCCATCTATTCTCTACCTTCTGAGTCCCAGCTGATTGGGAGGAAAGGGAGATTTTGTAGTAACATTCCCCTGGAGTGGGAAGGGAATGGAGATTTTACAGTATCCTTCCCATGCCATGCCCACCAAGCCATGCCACGCCCACCAAGCCACACCCAGAAAACTGGTAGTAAAATTTTTTGAAACCCACCACTGGACTATGTGCTTCTCCAGTGTCTGTACTACAGAGACATTCATACTAGTGTCCTCTCACCAATACTGCATAAATATTCAGGGTACACAGAACAATTCTACACTTCCCTGCTGCTTTCAGATATCAACCCTGCTACAACAGATTAAGTCACCAGGTTCTGTGCAGCAGCACTTAACATTCATCAGTTGATGATCTATGCCATAAACTAGACTTAGTGAGCATCTAGTTTGCCATATACACTCTGCAATTTGATATATACTTTCACTTACTAACCTTGATGCTTCCCTACATCCATATTATGTTCCTACCTCTTCTTTTAAATTCATTTTTATATCTTCTAGCTTTCCATAATATTTTTAAGGCCCCATGTATCTTCTATGACTGCACCCCACATGGTGGTTTTTGACTGTAATGAAGATTGGATTCTTTAATTGATTGTTAGGTTTCTATAGCAAGAGAAGATACTATCAATTACTCACATGTTTACAAAAGGGGTGGACTTGTATCAGAATATGGAAACACACATTTTGCCCTTCCCCCCTTCTTCTCACAATGATTCTGCATTGGTTCAACTTCAAACACAATCCTGATGCGGCCTTCAATGAAATCGAGTTATACACACCTGCTCTATGTGAACAATTCCCAGGATTAAAGAAGGCTTCTTTACTTAATCAGCCTTAACTGCAGTCTGATTTCAGTTTGGGAGAACTTATTTAGTATTTAGTCTTTCATTTAACAAAAGCAGTTGTATTCATTTGGACCCATTTCAAGACAGATGAAATATGTTGTCAAAAAACCACCTTATTTTTTTTTCCTCTGAACGACTTCAACATGATTAAATTGAAAGGAGATAGCCAAAGAGGAAAGGTTGCTTGGGATGTGGTTTTGGGTAACACAGATTTAAATTTCATTCAGCAGGAATATTTTATACTGTGGATGACATTTATTTTGCATAAAATGGAATAGAGAAGGAAAAAAAATGAAAGAGGATATTGGAGCAATGCAGATTTCCAGGATGATATATTTGAAAGTGTCCTAATGATGATTTAATATAATACCACACACCCACACCATGAGCCGGGGTCCAGACAAAAGTTTTCAACTAAGGCAATTACATTCTTTATGTATGTGTTTCCAATTTTTAGACATTGTAGGAAATGACATTCTGTTGATAAAAATATAGCCGCACATCAACCAAATATAAATACGATTCAATTCCGAATGCCTTAGAAGTTTAGCTAGAAAGCCTGCTAGCCATATGAAACTAAACAAATGAAAGATGTTGACAACCATCTGATACATATCTAAGCTCACTTTGGCTATTAAATTATGGAACCACCAATATATTTGCTGAATTAGTTCCCATCTCTGACTCAACTACAATTTATTTCTCCATCTGATCAGTTTAACCATGCTAGCTGATTGGTAGGACTTCTTGTTTTTCTTCTTTTTTTCTTGCAAAATAAAATGATTTTTTAAAAAAAAAAAAAAAAAAAGAGGGGTGAGCCAAAGATTTTCCAGGTGTTTTGGTTCAAAAAATATCTGTGTAATTCAGGCAACGGATTCATTGAAAAATGAATTCATTGGCAGCAGAAGCAGTGCAGCTGTCATTTTTTTTTTTGTTCTCTTCTGTTTCTAAGTTTCTGATGGTGGTGTCTACATTAGCAACAAAGATCCTGTCGGCTACACATTTATCCCCAGAATGTACCGGATGTATAAAATACGCAGGGCACTGAAGAGCAAAAATGGGCCATGGACAAAAGCTCTGGGAGAATTTCAAGCTTCACAATAAAAAAATTAAAAAGGCTGGTGCCACAAAATTATCTTACTAACATTATTCTAAAATTTCACACAGCGATGTTAAATCATACTAGCTAATTCTTTAGCTGGTGTTGTCCATCACATGAATCTAGTTCATCCCCAGGAACCTAGGATGTCATAATCTATTGCCATAATGTAGGTGTGGAGCCAAGCAGTGTCGCATTTTGTAATTGACAGATAGAAAATTTGAGGATGACAAAGTTTCCAACTGCTGCCCAATATTATTTGGTATGGCACTGTGGTATGATAACTACTGGGACAAGTTTTCCCATTTAACCACTTACTACTAGGCCAACTGTGCAATGCTAATGCACTCAACATGGTTATAACCACCAGTAAAGACATTTTAAATAGTTGCAATAACATTAAGTTGGGAAATAATACAGCTGTAGCAACTTTTAGAATATCACATTTATTGTGATAATTGTGACTCTGAAAACAGAGAAGGACAGAAAGTTTGGCAAAGGCAAAAGTGTACAACTGAAGAAAGTAGCAATGAAAAGAAATAGAACACTTGTGATGCTCCGACCTTTATTTTTTCCTAACACCTTTTACCTTACTGTCTCAGTTCTCCCAGGAGTTTAGGGAAGACTCCTTAAACCAGGGGTCTCCAACCTTGGTCCCTTTAAGACTTGTGGATTTCAACTCCCAGAGTTCCTCAGCCAGCTTTGCTTTGCCAGCTTTGCTGGCCGAGGGACTCTGGGAGTTGAAGTCCACAAGTCTTAAAGGGACCAAGGTTGGAGACTCCTGCCTTAAACCACAAACTCAATGTGGAAATTTGCTGCTATAATTGTTGCTCTTAGGACTTGCAGAAAATTTAAGACTGGGACAAAGAAACATTTTTCCTCTTCTGACTCCTCTGCCCTCTTATTAGAAGATTCAAAACACAGAATTTGTGAATAATTCTGTGTTACCCTCTGTCCCCTTTTAGTTTCTTATCATTTCCCTTAAATCTTTAGGTGTTTAGTAAACGTTCGGTGTTTCAATAAATAATAAAAAAATTATAACTTCTGCTAATTGCTCCATGTAAATAGAGAGGTGAATCACATAGATCTAAATTGTAACTGTAAAATCATACCGGGTACTAAAAATATTAGCACAGGTATATGGTACTCAGAACTATACTAGTGATATGGTCCTAGCCATGCCACATTCCTTGAAATCTGTTGCATGTGCTTGCACTGCTTTTAATATACGATGCACTATGCCTTTCTTAACAATCATCTCCCATTCTTATAAACCAGTGTTCTCTGTGCCAGTATTCATATTTATCCTTGTTGTGGTTTTCTAAAACAAACAGAGGCTGATAAATCCAGGACTGCTGCCACACTTTCTCAACAAACAGTCTGTTTTGTCATTTTCTCCCTTCTCTAATTAACACATATAAAATCCAGGGTCTCTTGAGAATGACGCAGAGAAAAAAAATATATAGGGAAAATCAGAAAATGGGAAAATATCTAGAGACAAGAGAGGAGATTATTTATCAGCTGAGTTTGCCAGTTACCATTCGATAGCTAATGAGAACTTAGCGGAAACTCCTGAAGCAACAGAGTAGTTTTCCAGCTGCTGCAGCTTTCTGCTTAGCTCCTTGAGGAACTTCACAGGAACTGGCCAAACTTCTTCACTGTTTGCTTATTGTTTCCTGTGTTGCGATTTATGAAAATCAAAGGTAGGAAAAAAGAGGATTTTGCAAGGTCAGGGACATCTGTGGAAAGAAAAATATTGAACCAGAGAAAATATAGCAAGGACTGCCTGGCCTGGGCTAGTTCATGGGTCCTGATCTTTTGCCAGTGCTCAAATGCAAAGAAAATTGAATTCAGACAAGGATGGTGTTGGCAAGTTTGGGAATGCAGCAGTTGACTATGACAAATCTCATAGGCCACCCAAAAGGGAAAAAGGCTTGTTCCTCAACATATGAAAACATTTCTCAAGGAAAGGGGAACATAAATATCCATATAGAACATGCACACAAAAATTTAATATATAAAACAGCCATTGTATGTTACTATAGAAAAGGTCTATGTAAGGTGTCAAGACACGTTTAAAAATTGTGGCAGGGTAGAAATAACTATATTATTTATATAATATTTATATGACATTTATTAAATGATTTAATAAATAAAATGCCATTTTACTTTTTGTATAGTCATTTTCCTATTCTTTCTTTTCAAGGTGTAGCTCCCGATTCTGAATCTCCATTTCAGGAACCAATCTGCCTTCCATTGAGACCTTTATACTGCATGAGTCAAAAAGAAGGCTGTGAAAATATCTACAGATCCCTCACATCCAGGACATAAACTGTTTCAACTCCTACCCTCAAAACGACGCTATAGAGCACTGCACACCAGAACAACTAGACACAAGAACAGTTTTTTCCTGAAGGCCATCACTCTGCTAAACAATTAATTCCCTCAACACTGTCAAACTATTTACTAAATCTGCACTACTATTAATCTTCTCATCTTTCCCATCACCAATCTCTTTCCACTTATGACTGTATGACTGTAACTTTGTTGCTGGCAATCCTTATGATTTATATTGATATATTGACCATCATTTGTGTTATAAATGTTGTACCTTGATGAACGTATCTTTTCTTTTATGTACACTGAGAGCATATGCACCAAGACAAATTCCTTGTGTGTCCAATCACACTTGGCCAATAAAATTCTATTCTATTCTATTCTATTCTATTCTATTCTATTCTATTCTATTTCAATTTCTGCCCTCAAAACGACGTTATAGGGCACTGCACACCAGAACAACTAGACACAAGGACAGTTATCCTCTGAATGCCATCACTCTGCTTAACAACTAATTCCCACAACACTGTCAAATAGCTTACTAAGACTATTACTATTATTCTTCTCTTCCTTCCTAATATCTATCTCTTCCCACTTGTGACTATAACCATGTTCCTTGTATCTTTCAATTTATATTGTTTTATTTGTTTACTAGTAAGATTTGTTAGCTTATTAGTAACCTTGATAAGTGGTGTATCTTTTTATTCTTGATGAATGTATTTTATTCTCCTTATGTACACTGAGAGCATATGCACCAAAGACAAATTCCTGGTGTGTCCAATCACACCTGGCCAATAAAGAATTTTATTCTATTCTATTAGGGAAAAAAACCAGAACTCTGCCAGGTGTTTATATTTCTTATGCTTTGACTAAGAAAAGATAGTTGGATCACCACAGTGCAATGCAACCAGAGGCCCTTTTAATCTTCCATTCCTAAAGAGTCAATTGTACTGAATTACTCAAAAGAAGCATCCCAAGGTCATTGCTATATTTTCACGAAAACTCTATGTAATTCTTCATGAACATAATCTTTGCTGCTCAATTGAAGCTAAAGAGACACCTTCCACCCAATTCCCATTGGAGAGTATAGTGGGAGAAGCAAGGAAGCAAATATCCATATTTAGATAGGACAACCAAAAGGCAGGAGAAGAAAGAAATTCAATTAAGCATGATAAAAGGAAATAGAGATACAAATTAATCTTTACCTCCTTATCCATAGCCTTGGGTATCTATTTACAGATAGTTGTCAAATTTCAGGCATCATGCCAATAAGATTTTCCATTGAGTTTCTTGGTGTAGAAAGCTAAAGGGATTTTGTTTATTTATATTTCATATTTCTTAAGAGCTCATTTCCTGTGGAGAGGGGCTCTGGGAAGTGTACAATATCATTAATAAAATTAAACATTAAAAACAAAAAAAAATTGAGATCCTGTTCCAGCCAATAGCAATCCAAATTAAGTAATCAGAGTTGACCATGCTAAGCTTCTGAATTCAGCCAAGGGCAGCTAGATGCTACTATGCGTCAGACTAAAAGCATATTTCTGGGCCTGAATTTGGGAACAGTTCCCAAAAGGAAACATGGCATGTTTTCAAGACAAATCTGTGGAAAACAGAATACCACATAAAATGAATTTTTGGGCTTTCCTGCATAACCTTTCTTTGTCTTAAAACCTCAAACAAAAATGGTAACTGCAGTGATGCAATCCAAGTATACACAAAATCAAGCATCAAGATATATTGCAAAATATGGTGTCTGTAGTCTTCCTCTAAAGATATATCCCATCATATGCAACAGTAAAATGATAGAACTGTGTAATTGGAAAGGGTCACAGAGCCATATAATCTAACCTACTGCAATGCAAAAGAAAACCAAACCAAATCCTTGAGAGGTGGCTGTCCAGCCTCTTCTTAAAAGCCTCCAGAGATGCAAAAATTTCACAATCTGTGTAGGAAGATTGATTCCAGTGTTGTGCAGATATTATCATCAAAAAGTTTTTCCTTTTCCTTACAACTTAGATGTAACTTAATACCATATTGAATATTAATGGGTATTTCTATTCTGGCTTCTGTGGCAATGGAAGTGCCACAGGAAAATGGCATCTTTCCTATAGTTTCCATTTATGTGCCTGAAATGGATACCAAATCTTTCTTTTGTCTCTTTTTTTCAGACTGTACATCTCCAGTTCCATCATGGCTTCCTAGAAAATTTCTCCAAACTTTCTATTACCTTTGCCACTTCTTCTGAACCTGGCTAGATCTGGTTTAACCTGTCAGTATTCTGAAAATGTGATGCTCTAAACTGTGCAAACCCCTCTAGGTGTGAACTCACCAATAAAGAATAAAACGAAATACTTTTGATTAAAGATTAGATAATACAAAGAAGTACATAGAACAGAATATGCTATTGATATTTCTTTCCTTTTTCCAAAGACATCCTGATTATTGCAAAAGGGATATAGGCTAGGACAGGGCTCTTAGCCCAAGGGCCAATGCGTCATGCACAGGCCATGCCCAGGCCCAGTTTAGTGAAGGGGAAAAAGTCCCAATACATCACGTGATGCCACCATGACGATGTGAGTTTGACACCCCTGGGCTAGGGGGCTAGGTGTGAAGTAGACATCTTGCAACTTGTTTCAGTTATTCTATCATTTCTTTAACATAGAAATGTAATTGTCTACTTTGTACCAGTATAATAATTTTGCTGACATATGTTGAAAGTTTAAATATTGAGGAAAAACCCTTCTCAAAATTGAGGCAAAGAATCATAAAATTACACTGTTAGAGGGATTTCTTATTTTGACCTATGTCAGTCCCATTTGACATCATATTTTGAAACTGTTTTCTGGCTGTCTCCCCCTGACTTTTCATCAAGAAGAATCACATTTCCATGACTTCATCACTCTCTACCTTGAGTTAATGAAGCACTCCACACCTGCACTCAGCAGGAGTGGATTTCTTGAGTCTCAATTCTCTGAAGTCCTAATGTAGTTCTAGCAGCCAACCATGATGTTACAAACAGAATTACAACAGAGTCACCTGGTGAGGAAATAAGCAAGTGGAGCAGATGAAATCTCCACAATAGATACCTTTCTATGCCAGAAGAAAATGGAGAAAAAAAGGGGGAATAGTTATAATCAATGCATTTGACAAGCTGCTCACTAGGATAACATCCTAAAGTGCAGCCAAACATTTGAATGTTTGTGTTATATCATGGGAAAAACAATTATATAGACATTGAATTAGACTATTAAGCTTCCTGGCAACACAGCTGTTCAATGTTTCTTTAAATGACTCTTTCATTAGCTGTATTTCAGTACTGTGGAGAAATACACTGCAATAACCTTCATATGGTCTTCTCATTGTTTTGTTGTTGTTGTTTACATTTATATCCCGCCCTTCTCCGGAGACTCAGGGCGGCTTACAGTGTGTAAGGCAATAGTCTCATTCTATTCGTATATTTACAAAGTCAACTTATTGCCTCCCCGACAATCTGGGTCCTCATTTTACCTACCTTATAAAGGATGGAAGGCTGAGTCAACCTTGGACCTGGTGGGACTAGAACCTGCAGTAATTGCAGGCAGCTGTGTTTTAATAACAGGCTTCTAACAGCCTGAGCCACACCGCGGCTCATTGATGGGGGGGGGGGTTTACTTGAAACATTGAAACATTATTGCATATTTTACAAGTACTGGTTGATTGACAGATTAGTTCATGCATGCATTTCTCTACTTGTTTGAATATGCTTTAATATTTCAAAATATGAGAATGTTTCCACTTACAAAAGAAGAATAAGCATAATCTTTGATAAAGCTTTCATGACTGGTTCCCTTCCCAAACTTTGGTTTTTAGCCACAGTCATCCCTATCTTCAAAAAAGGAGATCCCAGCCTAGTTGAAAATTACAGACCAATCTCTCTATGCTGCGTCACCTGCAAAGTAATGGAATCTATCATCAACCAATACATTACCCTCCACCTAGAAACAAACAACCTACTCTCTAATAAACAATTTGGTTTCAGAAAAAAAATTATCATGTAACTTACAACTTCTCACTGCAAAAACATATGGACTACTAATTTTAATCAAGGCAAAGCAATAGATGCAACCTACATAGACTTCTGCAAAGCTTTTGGACTCAGTAGTACATGATAAACTTCTCCTAAAAATAAATCCTATGGCATTTCAGGACCTCTTTGCAATTGGATAACTGCTTTCCTGTCAAACAGACAACAAGTGGTCAAAATTGGCAATGCTCTATCAAATACTGTCCCTGTCAAAAGTAGCATTTCTCAAGGCAGCGTTCTTGGACCAACGCTCTTCATACTATACATAAATGATCTCTGTGACCTTATCTCAAATTATTGTGTTCTCTTTGCTGACGATGTCAAACTATTTAACACCACTAACAATACTACTAGCCTTCAAAAAGACCTTGACTTTGTATCCGATTGGTCTAAAACTTGGCAACTCCAAATCTCAACCAGCAAATGCTCAGTCTTACATATTGGAAAAAAGAACCCAAACACTAAGTACAAGCTTAATGGACATTACCTTACAGATGAGCCCCACCCTGTAAAAGACCTTGGATTTTCATATCAAATGATCTAAGTGCCAAAGCTCACTGCAACTACCTAGCAAAAAAGGCTTTAAGAGTTGTAAACCTAATCTTGTGTAGCTTCTTTTCCAAAAACTCTACACTACTGACCAGAGCATTCAAAACGTTGTCAAATCAAATAGTCTTGAATACAGCTCACCAGTCTGGAACCCATACCACATCTCTGACATTAATACAATTGAATGAGTCCAGAAATATTTTACAAGAAGAGTTCTCCGCTCCTCTGTAAACAACAAAATACCTTATTCCACCAGACTTGAAATCCTGGGATTAGAAAATTTAGAACTCCGCCGACTCTGACAAGACCTGTGTTTAACACTTAGAATTATCTATTGCAATGTCCTTCCTGTTAAAGACTACTTCAGCTTCAATAGCAATAATACAAGAGCAAACAATAGATTCAAACTTAATGTTAACCGCTTCAATCTTGATTGCAGAAAATATGACTTTTGTAACAGAGTTGTTAATGCTTGGAATACACTGACTCTGTGGTCTCTTCTCAAACTCCCAAAAGGTTTAACCAAAAACTGTCTACTATTGACCTCACCCCATTCCTAAGAGGACTATAAGGGACGTGCATAAGTGCACAAAAGTGCCTACCGTTCCTGTCCTATTTGTTTCCTTTCAATATATGTGCTTGTATATAATGTTGTGACAAAAATAAATAAATAAATAAATAAATAAATAAATAAATAAATAAATAAATAAATAAATAAATAAATTTTTCAGCTTCTAACATGGAGATCCAATACATATACTGTAGATCCAGAGAAGAATCTGTATAAGAATTGCCTGAAATTATATCTGGTCAGTATTTTAGTAAGCAGATATTCTTTATACTGGGCTAGCATATGAACATCTAATACAATTTGAATCATGTATACAATTTGTCTCCTAAATACAGGTTATCAAATTTTGTCAAGTTTGTAAACTGAAAAAGTTTCAAAGATATCAGCCATGTTTACACAACACATTTGTTTAAAGTCTTTCTGAGATCCTTGTTTTACAAGTTGTACTTATTTAGAATTAACATCCAGAGTACCATATGTGAAATGAAGCCAGCAGTACTAAGATGCTTTATAAATATGTAATTAATATTTCTACATTTCTTAGACTATGTTACATTGACCTCAGTAGGTTTTTGCATACACATAATTTCTTCCTGCAATAAATAGTACAATATTTTTGCACTTAGTTAAAGCATTAAATCTGATCTCCAGAATAAAGCAAACTTCCTCTGAAAGCTCTCCTTAAACAATTAAGTCTTTGTAGTGATATAGCCTCCAGTTCTATGGCTGCTTTTCTTTACTGTGTCACTTTTCCTTGATTTCCTTCTTTTGATCTTTTGGTTCCATGTGGTGTTGTAGTTGATAATTTATATAATATGCAGCAGATTGGTAACAAATGTTCTTAGACAATCAGATGGGATTCATGTTCAAGGGAAATAACCATGACTGTTATAGAATGTTATTTTATCAAGAAGTAAAAAAATTTCATCAGTTTATAAGGTACTTTATGGAGTTGGCTAGACATAATGAGATAAATTAAGAGGTAAGAAAGATAAGATGTTAAAGGTAATAGAAGAGTACAGAGAAGAGTAAAGAAACATAATTTAACTGGGTTAAATTTCACATTTTTGCTATTTAGCCATTCTAGTCCTGACTGAAGTTTCTAGCACATTTACTTATTACTTTTATACATCCAGAATGAAAACTGACATGGTCCAGTTTGGGGATGACATCAGATAATATTGCATGCACATATAAAGTAGCTTCATTTGCTTTTGGGGAAGTTTGACCCTCTTTCTCCTTGATTTATAATTAAAATTATTAAGATCCCATAGTCAACATTATAAATGCACTTTGAAATGCTCTTTTAAAGTAGTGGTAAAATTCAGCCGGATGTATCTGGATCACGCGATCCAGTAGCGCCGGCAGCAGGAGGCTCTATCCACCCACCCAGACATCATCATGTCCTGTTTTTTACCCTCTGCGCATGCGCTGACGGCTCTGCACATGTGTGGAGGAGACATGCGCGCTCACATCTGCAAGCCGGTAGGTAAGTGAATTTCACCCCTGTTTTAAAGGAAATAATGACTACATTCATCTTAAGAAACCTGGGCTGGATCACTCAAGTAGGCAATTTTAGGCCAGCTTCTAACCTCCCATAGTGGCATGAGCTGATTTAAAAAAAACAACTTTTTCACCTGTGAGATATCCTAGAGGAAGCAAATTCTGTTTATCTATTTTAAACTAGATTTAGAGAAGACTGTGGATTTGAGACTGCTTGGGCTCACACAATGGGTTTGATGTGGGACTATAACTCTGCTGGTTCTTCTTGAAGTTGCACTGCCTTTAGTACCAATGACCATGGTATTCTTCTGGAACACCTTAGAGATTTAGAAATATGGCAGTGACTTTGTTTCTATATCTCTCATATATATATATTTATTTTTGTAGGTTTTCATGGGTATATGTATGCAGGTTTTGGTATGTTCAGGTCTTTTCCCATGTAAGCTTGAAAGTATTTAGGCTAAATATTTTCAATCTTACACGGGAAAAGACCCGAACATACCAAAACCTGCAGATATATATATATATGAAAGTGTCATTTGCAAAAAGAAAAAAAGAAATTGTGCTTGAAAAAGAAGCTATTGTGTCATATTCCCCAGAATTCCATTCTGTTTCCCAATGTCAACATGAAACTGCTAGGGAAGATGATCAGGAGACTGTAAGCTAGATGTTATTACAAAAAACTAGTGTGGCTGCTCTGATATCTGTCTGCAGTCAGTACTGGGCTGGATAAGAAATAGTAAGTAAAATTGAATCCCCCCCAAAATAGAGATGATCATTCCAGAAAGGTAATAAATATGTTGTTGTGGGATTACACTATTGCAGAAGAAGCATATATACAATACTGAGGTGTTTTTGAGAACAGCCAGAATCACCTTTTATCCATTTAAATCTAATTACTTTATGTCCCTTTCTGGATGAAAATTACTTTAATACTATGAAAGTAATTCTTGTTTAGGGACTGCAAATTGGATGGTGACTCAGTGATTAAGTTAAGTGAAATATCATGTTACTGCAACTTACGATTTTATTTCAGCTTTCCCAACTGAAATATTTTCAGCTCATGAGAAAGGTTGGTGAAAGAGTAACGGGATAATTAACAAGAAGGGAATTAATGTTTGTATTTACATTTATTGGAGAGAAAAGGATTACAAAAGAGTACGTAAGCATTTAATAGGGAATACATACCAAAAGGCATTTAGTTATGTTTTCAATGCGCTTGTAACTATTAGTCACAACCTATTTAGGAAGCAAGCAAACACTTTCAAGTGTGAAAGTGATTAGTGTCTTGTCAATTTTAGGGAGCAGCTACCAGTTAATTAAAGTAATGGTGCTGAGCTTGTTAACTTGTAGTAAGTACTTTTTTAAGGATACTGTAGAGCAGGGCTGTCAAATTCCTGGCCTGAGGGCCAGATGCATCACGCACTGGCCACACTCATGCCCGGTTTAGCGAAGGGGGAAAATGTCCTGATATGTCACATGACGCCACCATGCGGACGTGAGTTTGACACCATTGCTGTAGAGGAAAACAGATCAGGGAGAAAGAGCTTATTTAGGTAATCTCTCCACTCTATGAAGGGATGGGGGAAAAACAAATGGGTCAGCACTGAACAATGTAAAGTAGTGTAATAGTGAATAAGTGACAGAGAATGAGAGACTGTGAAAGTTATAAATGTGGGCATTGGTCACAAAGTTATTTCTTCTCACTGTCATAACTGCAAACAGTCACTGTTTAATGCAGTTACTAAACAAAGTCTACCTGTGTGCAGGTATGGTAATACGCTATATAGTATGTGAGGCTGACATTCTGCCTAGTCCAGAAACTTCATACGGTTCAAAACTTGTCAGCCAGCATGGGCTCAAAAAGACTGCAAAGAAATCATATTTTATCTTTTATTAAAACACTGCGCTGCCTGACAATTTGTTTCCAGGTAAAATATTAGTACCATTATATTTAAAGCCCTATATTGCTTGGGTTCAAAATATATAGAAGGATATCTCTGTCTATGTGAACCATCATGCGTATTAGAATATATGAGGAAATTTGCCTACATTTGATTAAGCTTGTCTAGAAGTAATTACCGTCCAGTCTCCAACCTTCGCTTTGTGGTGAAGGTTGTAGAGAGTGTGGTGGCATGGCAGCTTCCCCAGTACCTGGATGAAGCTGTCTATCTAGACCCGTTCCAGTCCGGCTTCCGGTCCGGGTATAGCATGGAGACAGCTTTGGTCGCGTTGGTGGATGACCTCTGGAGGGCCAGGGATAGGGGTTGTTCCTCTGTCCTGGTCCTGTTAGATCTTCCATCGGCTTTTGATACCATCGACCATGGTATCCTGCTGCGCCGGTTGGAGAGTTTGGGAGTGGGAGGCACCGTTTATCAGTGGTTCTCCTCCTATCTCTCTGACCGGTCGCAGACGGTGTTGACAGGAGGGCAGAGATCGACCGCGAGGCGCCTCACTTGTGGGGTGCCTCAGGGGTTGATTCTCTCGCCTCTCCTATTCAACATCTATATGAAGCCGTTGTGCGACGTCATCAGTGGCTTCGGGGTGAGTTATCAGCTGTACGCTGATGACACTCAGCTGTACTTTTCCACCCCGGACCACCCCAACGAAGCGGTCGAAGTGCTGTCCCGGTGTTTGGAGGCTGTACGGGTTTGGATGGGGAGAAACAGACTCAAGCTCAATCCCTCCAAGACGGAGTGGCTGTGGATGCCGGCACCCCGGTACAGTCAGCTGCATCCGCGGCTGACTGTTGGGGGCGAGTTATTGGCCCCAAGGGAGAGGGTACGCAACTTGGGCGTCCTCCTGGATGGATGGCTGTCTTTTGATGAACACCTGGCGGCCGTCTCCAGGAGAGCCTTTTACCAGGTTCGCCTGGTTCGCCAGTTGCGCCCCTTTCTGAACCGGGATGCCTTATGCACGGTCACTCATGCTCTCGTCACTTCTCGTCTGGATTATTGCAATGCTCTCTACATGGGGCTAACCCTGAAGTGCACTCGGAGACTCCAGTTAGTTCCAGAATGCAGCTGCGCGGGTGATTGAGGGAGCTCCACGTTGCTCCCGGGTAACATCGCTCCTGCGCAGTCTGCACTGGCTACCTGTGGTCTTTCGGGTGCGCTTCAAGGTTCTGGTTACCACCTTTAAAGCGCTCCATGGCTTAGGGCCCGGGTACTTACGGGACCGCCTGCTATTACCTTATGCCTCCCACCGACCCGTACGCTCTCACAGAGAAGGTCTTCTCAGGGTGCCATCCACCAAGCAATGCTGGCTGGCGGCCCCCAGGGGAAGGGCCTTCTCTGTTGGAGCACCTACCCTCTGGAACGAACTTCCCCCCGGTTTGCGCCAAATATCTGACCTTCGGACCTTTCGCCAGGAATTAAAAACTTATTTATTTATCCAAGCGGGACTGGCCTGATTTTTAAATTTCTAAATTTTAATTTTTTGTAATTTTATATGGGGTATTTTAGGTTGGGTCAATTGACGGTTTTAATTCGGCCATTATTGAATATGTATTTTAAATTGATATTTTAATTTTGTATACTTTATTGTTTTAACTTTGGCTGTACACCGCCCTGAGTCCTTTGGGAGAAGGGCGGTATAAAAATTTAAATAAATAAATAAATAAATAAATAAATAAATAAATAAATAAATAAATAAATAAATAAATAAATAAATAAGTGAGTTGAAGTTGAGCCTTTTATGTTGCCCATTCTAGTTTTTTGAAATGCTCTTCTTGAAGAACTGAGGGAGTATAATTATCCTAAGGCTCATAAAATACATTCATTGTACACATTTTACAATTTGTACAGTGTTAGGTGTTAATTTTAATGTTATGTGTTTTAATGGTTTTATTTGTTATTTTAAATAATTTCAGTATCATAATTTTAAATTTGCAAATTTAAATCTTTAAAGTTGTTTCTTGCAAACATTTCATTATCCAAACTAGATAACATCATCAATGCTAATCTACATGGAAACAACAAGCTCAGAGAGTACCAAGGACCCCCCATTTCAACCATGAGCTACAAAGGTTCTCTTTTATTGTTTAGATAAGGAACTATCTTTAAAACTATGATCCAGTAGTAGTAGTGGTAGTAGTAGTAGTAGTAGTAGCAGCAGCAGCAGCAGCAGCAGCAGCAGCAGCAGCAGCAGCAGCATTTTAAAAAAATGGCGGGTGTATATTTTTCCATTTATGAAGATAAAAAAGCTAGGGAAAAGAAGTAGTACTTGTCAATGGAGATTCTTTTGATCTTGGAAAATACTTCTGAGAATATCATTGGCAGCCAATAAAACAAACAATTTGATCATCAAACACATCAATTGAAAGTTTTCATTCAAGGCATAATAACAAATAACCAAGCTCAAATTATTCTATTTCAGGCACATTATGCAAAGACCCAGGTCCCTGGAAAAATGCTGTAATGCCAGAAGAAGATGAAAAGAAAGAGAGGAATTAAGGTGAATGGATTCAATGCAGAGGTTGGTGTCGGCAGATTCTGACCAGTTCTGGAGAACCAGTAATTTTGAGTAGTTCAGAGAACCGGTAATAAAAATTCTGACTGACCCCACCCCCATCTATTCTCTGCCTCCTAAGTCCCAGCTGATCGGGAGGAAATGAGGATTTTGCAGTATCCTTCCCCTGCAGCAGGGTGGGAATGGAGATTTTACAGTATCCTTCCCCTGTGACATCCATCAAGCCACACCCACCAATTCATGCCATGCCCACCAAGCCACACCCACAGAACCGGTAGTAAAAAAATTGGAAATCCACCACTGATTCAATGGTGATACGTTCACCATTATAGACCTGAAAAGGGTTAGGTATAAATCATCATGGAGAATATCTATGTGGTCACTAAGAGTTGAAAGATTTAATGGCACATAATCAACCAAGAAGTTAACATAGTCATTTAAAGTACAAAATCACATGCTAATGTCATTTTCATTTTATCAGCAGCTGACCTTATAATTAGAATTAATGCAAGAGTGCACCATCTATTTTTATATCTTTGGTTTTCCTGGTTGAATGCCGGAAAGGTGTTAACGTGTTGCTCTGATCCATCAGCACCTCATGAAGGTGAGGTGTTGATGGATCATAAGCCAGCAGTAATTGGAATCGTGCACATGGAAAATTTAAGGCTGCTACAACTATGGGAAGCAGATAGTGATTAGATGAGCATGGAACACTTGAGATAAAAACATGATAATTAAAGAAAACATTTAAAACTGCTAAATTGACTGGCAGTGTTGCAAAACTGAAACTATGGCAAGTTGTGATTTTAGGCTCTCAGGAACTATAGTCTGATTTTAATAGGAATTGGAACATAAAATTGCATACATAGAAAATATGCTGAAACTGATGTAATTATTACAAAAATATTTTTATTATTAATAATTCTTTCAATTGCTATTATTTAATCATGATAGAGACTACATCTATATACTACTAAAATGCTTATGTCTGCAACCTTTAACTGGGTGAAACGGTGCATTACAGGGCAACAGTTTTTGAACTAAGCTTCCTCAAATGGAAAGTTCAAACTCGCACCATTGCACTCATTTCATATGCTAGTAAGCTTGTGCTTAAAATCCTTCAAACTAAGCTATAGCAGTATGTGGATCGAGAACTACCAGAAGTACAGGTAGGATTTCGAAGAGGCAGGGGAATAAAGATCAAATTGCCAACATATGGTGGATCATGGAGAAAGCTAGGGAGTTCCAGAAAAACATCTACTTCTGCTTCATTGACTATGCTAAAGCCTTTGATTGTGTGGATCACAACAAATTGTGGCAAGTTCTTAAAGAGATGGGAGTACCAGACCATCATATTTGTCTCTTAAGAAAGTTATATACGGGTCAAGAAGCAACGGTGAGAACTGGACACGGAGCCACCGACTGGTTCAAAATTGAGAAAGGAATCCGGCAAGGCTGTATACTGTCGATCTGCCTATTTAACTTATATGCACTCACACCATGAGAAAGGCGGGGCTAGATGAATCAAAAATTGGAATTAAGATTGCTGGGAGAAATATCAACAACCTCAGATATGCAGATGATACCACTCTAATGGCAGAAAGCAAAGAGGAACTAAAGAGCTTCTTGATGCGGGTGAAGAAGGAGAGTGCAAAAGTTGGCTTGAAACTCAACATTAAGAAAACTAAGATCATGGCATCTGGTCCCCTCAATTCCTGGCAAATAGATGGGAAAGAAATGGAGGTAGTGACAGATTTTATTTTCCTTGTCTCCAAGATCGCTGCAGATGGGGACTGCAGCCAAGAATTTAAGACACTTGCTCCTGGGGAGAAAAGCTATAGCAAATCTAGACAGCGTACTAAAAAGCAGAGACATCACCCTGCCAACAAAAGTGCGTATAGTCAAGGCTATGGTTTTCTCAGTTGCAATGTATGGCTGTGAAAGTTGGACCATAAGGAAGGCTGAGCGGCAAAGAATTGAGGCCTTTGAACTATGGTCCTGGAGAAGACTCCTGCAAGTCCTTTGTGGTTGTTTTGATGTTGATGTGCTGCCGCCTCTGTAATCAAATACAAACTTTCACATTAGGTAGTCAAAGCGGTACTTTTCAGTCCTTATTTCCTAATAATTCTGTTGGTATCTCCAGAACGTAGGGGAATTCTAATAATTGAAGTCTTCTAAGGAGGCCAAATTTACAGGTGCCTCCTATCTCTTCTTTGTTTGAAAGGAATAAAGAATTGCTGAGTAGACTCAGATATTTACCAATCTGAAAATTATAAAATGAAATGGTGCCATGAAGAGCTTACATGATGAGGTTTTCAAAATCTGTCTTAAAGATTTAGATGAAACTGTTAAGATTTTGTAAATGGATAACTTAAGCTGAGTGACTCTAATTAATCTAAAGTGTAGTTTCTAGTCTGTTAACAAAAGAATCACACTGACTTGTAGAATATAGTGACCAGATTTTAACATTGGTAAAGTGGGACACCATTGACGGGGGGGCGGGGGGGGGGCAGGGGGGTTCTAATTTTTTTTACTACCGGTTCTGTGGGTGTGGCTTGTTTGGTGGTGTGGCTTGGTGGTCATGTGTCTGGGTGGGTGTGGCCAACTTGATGTCACTCACGTCAAAGGTTAGGGTGCCTGGCCTCTCCTTGCCTCAATTTGTATCCATCCATCCATCCATCCATCCATCCATCCATCCATCCATCCATCCATCTTCTATCTATCTATCTATCTATCTATCTATCTATCTATCTATCTATCTATCTATCTATCTATCTATCTATCTAATGTCTGTCTATCAATCATCTACCTATCTATCTATCATCTATCTTTCTATCTATCTTTCTATCTATTATCTATCATCTATCTATCTATCTATCTATCTATCTATCTATCTATCTATCTATCTATCTATCTTGCTATCTATCTATCTTTCTATCTATCATATGTCTGCCTAACAATCATCTATCTATCTCTGTTTCTATCATCTATCCATCCATCTTCTTTGTCTGTCTCTGTCTATCTATCTTTCTATCATCTATCCATCCATCCATCCATCCATCCATCTTCTGTCTGTCTGTCTGTCTGTCTGTCTCTCTCTCTCTCTAATCTGTCAAATTTGTCATCTGTCAATTTTATCATCTGTCAGTATCTATCTGTCTGTCTGTCTATCTATCTATCTATCTATCTATCTATCTATCTATCTATCTATCTAATGTCTGTCTATCAATCATCTACCTATTATCTATCATCTATATATCTTTCTATCTTTCTATCTTTCTATCTATCTATCTATCTATCTATCTATCTATCTATCTATCTATCTATCTATCTATCTATCTATCTATCTTGCTATCTATCTTGCTATCTATCATATGTCTGCCTAACAATCATCTAGCTATTTATCTATCTATCTATCCATCCATCTTCTTTGTCTGTCTGTCTATCTTTCTATCATCCATCCATCCATCCATCCATCCATCTTCTGTCTGTCTGTCTGTCTGTCTGTCTCTCTCTCTCTCTAATCTGTCAAATTTGTCATCTGTCAATTTTATCATCTGTCAGTATCTATCTGTCAGTCAGTCAGTCAGTCTGTCAGCCTGTCTACCAATCGTTCCTTCCTTCCATCCACCCACCCACCCACCCACCCATCCATCCATCATCCATCATCTGGTAGCCTTAAAGCTAAATACAGGTATATGTATGTGATCCCAAGAGTTGGCCCTGCCTACAGGTATCTCTGTCTCGAAACTTCTCCTTAAATCTTAACTGCCTAACTATGCTTGACGGTCCCTTTACAGCAGCGCCCAGTTCTCCCCGCCCCACCCCGCCCCGCAAAACGCAAAGTCCTTCCTTGTTCCACAAGTTGACGACAACCAAAAACAAAACAAAACCCAAGAACGTGCTGACGTTGTTGCAGTTTAATAAACTTTTCATGGCTTTGCCTTCCTTCCCTTCTACAGCACAGTGATCAAAGGCGGCGTAAGACAAGTGCGGCCACCCTCAACCCCCCCTCCCTAAAAAAAGATCTCTTTCTCCATTTGCTCAGAGTGAGATGCTGCCTCCCTTCTGCTGGTTCCTTCCTCTTGCAAGAGAGGGACTCTCCAGGTTGCCCTTATTTATTTTTATTTATTTATTTTATTTTATTAGATTTTTATACCGCCCTTCTCCCAAAGGACTCAGGGCGGTGTACAGCCAAAAGATAAAAAACCCAATATATATACAATTAAAACAAAAAATTTAAAACGAAGCATATTACAAAATGGCCAACATTAAAAATTTAAAATTTAAAACCCTAAAATAATAAAACCCCAATTAAAATTTAATAAAACTGTTAAGCCAGTCCCGCTTGAATAAATAAGTGTGTTTTTAGCTCACGGCGAAAGGTCCCAAGGTCGGGCACTTGGCGTAGGCCAGGGGGAAGTTCGTTCCAGAGCGTAGGAGCTCCAACAGAGAAGGCCATGCCCCTGGGGGCCGCCAGCCGACATTGTTTGGTGGACGGCACCCTGAGAAGACCCTCTCTGTGTGAGCGTACGGGTCAGTGGGAGGCATAAGGTAACAGCAGGCGGTCCCGTAAGTACCTGGGTCCTAAGCCATGGAGCGCTTTAAAGGTGGTAACCAAAATCTTAAAGCGCACCCGAAAGACCACAGGAAGCCAGTGCAGATTGCGTAGCAGTGGTTACTACTCGCGCAGCTGCATTCTAGACTAGCTGCAGCCTCTGGGTGCACTTTAAGGGCAGCCCCATGTAGAGAGCATTGCAATAATCCAAACGAGAAGTGACCAGAGCGTGAGTGACCGTGCATAAGGCATCCGTGCATAAGGCATCCCGGTCAAGGGATGGCGAACCAAACGTACTTGGTAAAAGGCCCTCCTGGAGATGGCCGCCAGGTGTTCATCAAAAGACAGCCATCCATCCAGGAGGACGCCCAAGTTGCGTACCCTCTCCCTTGGGGCCAATAACTCGCCCCCAACAGTCAGCCGCGGTTGCAGCTGACTGTACCGGGGTGCCGGCATCCACAGCCACTCCGTCTTGGAGGGATTGAGCTTGAGTCTGTTTCTCCCCATCCAGACCCGTACGGCTTCCAAGCACCGGGACAGCACTTCGACAGCTTCGCTGGGATGGTCCGGGGTGGAAAAGTACAGCTGAGTATCATCAGCGTACAGATGGTAACTCACCCCGAAACCACTGATGACCTCACCCAGCGGCTTCATATAGATGTTGAATAGGAGAGGCGAGAGAATCGACCCCTGAGGCACCCCACAAGTAAGGCGCCTCGCGGACGACCTCTGCCCCCCTGTCAACACCGTCTGCAACCGGTCAGAGAGATAGGAGGAGAACCACCGATAAACGGTGCCTCCCACTCCCAATCTCTCCAACCGGTGCAGCAGGATACCATGGTCGATGGTATCAAAAGCCGCTGAGAGATCTAATAGGACCAAGGCAGAGGAGCAACCCCTGTCCCTGGCCCTCCAGAGGTCATCCACCAATGCGACCAAAGCCGTCTCCGTACTATAACCGGGTCGGAAGCCGGACTGGAAAGGGTCTAGATAGACAGCTTCATCCAGGTACCGGGGAAGCTGCCATGCAACTACACTCTCTACAACCTTCGCCACAAAGCGAAGCCCTCCTCCCTCCATCCCTCCATCCCTCAGAGCCCTCTTCCCTTGGCTCCCGGCTGCTTCCTCAAGGAAGGTGCCTTTTCCCTGGGCAGAGTTGGCTTTGCAGAGCCAGCCTCCGGGCGAGTCGTCCAGAGGGTTCAGCTGAAGTGGCTGGAATGGGGGCGGGGCAGCCGGAGAAACAGTCCTGATGTGATCCCCACCTGCTCTGGTGGGGACGGGGACTTCACACGCATCCTGCCCACCCTTCCCCTCCTTTCTTCCAACTCCTCGCTGCTCCCTTGGAAGGAATCTCCTGTCTTGGGGGCTCCTCTACCTCCCCGCCCGCCCCAGGTTTGCCAAGGCAGCGTCGGAAGAGGCAAAGTGGAGCCCAAATTGACCGCGTGAAAACTCTGCCTCCTGGTCAGCCAAGGACCCTCGCTCGCTCTCGCTCTCACTGTCCTGGGTGGGGGGAGATTCGGCTCTGCCTAAAATGAACGGATGCTGCAAAATGCACCCTCACCTCTTTGGCGCCTCTGCAGGAAATCTCAATCGGAACTTTTTCAGAACGCCATGGGACACGGGACAAATTTTTTAAAAACGGAACTGTCCCGCCAAAAGCGGGACGTCTGGTCACTATATTGTAGAATGCATAGAATTCTTTTTCTCTAAATTCTGGATTCCTGTTTCCCCTATTTACCTTGTTATAATAAAATCTCTATGTGGTTAGCAAAAAAAGTCCTTCAAGTGGCTATGAAGTGTGTGTGTGTGTATGTGTATGTATATGTATGTATGTATGTATGTATGTGTGTGTGTGTATGTATGTATAGGTACATGTATATGTATTTATATAGTGTTATAAAATATAAAACATGATGTACTATTGCCACAACAGATATCAGTAGAGCATTTCTGATGTGCCATAAAAATTAATTTGAAATGAGATTGACAAGCTTAGGGCAAGATGGCACAGGACATAAGCATATCCATCACATATTCCATACCCAGTCAGACCAAAAGCAACCTTTGATAGAAGACATAAAGTAAAACTAGCCTTGGGGCTGCCATGAATAATTCCTCTCCGATTTGGATTAAATGGGAAAGGAAATAAGAGCCATCTCTGTACTGGCTGCCAATCTGCTTGGGTTGTCATGACAGAAAGCAGGATATAGTTCAAGGCATCTGTTCTCAGCACATTATTACCAGTTCATAAACTTGACTCCAGTTAGATTAACTTCTTCACAAGGATGTGCTGCCAACTTGTTAACAAGGAAATTTCCAATCTTGTGAGGGCAAGAACAGTCATTACTTGCTGGTTCACAAAAACATAAACATCCTCTTTCTCTCATTTTTTCCCCCTGGAACCATGTATGTCAAGAAAGACATATTGCCACTAAATAATAGCGCATAAGTCTGCCTCTCTCAAATCTTCCTCATCTACCCTCTCACTCTGTGCCTCTTATGCAGAATAAAGTTGGAGACCTTAAAAGGGACTGGGTTCCTTTCCTTGCAGACACAACCAAATGGCAGTGAGTGAATCTTTCTGGACCCTCTTGCTATCTGCATTGTTGTAATATTACATTTTATCAAACTACTTTTTTCACAATCTGGTTTGATACCCCCCCTTCTAAATTTAACATAAGTCTCCTATGAGCATATCTACCACTTCTAATATTCCCCTTCATGTCCACATAAAATTCTCATGGAGGAAATTGAAATTGTAGGGAAGGAAAAATAGAGACAATTTTGCAGACATAAGAACTATGAATAAAATAGAATAGAACAGAATAGAATTTTTTTATTGGCCAAGTGTGATTGGACACACAAGGAATTTGTCTTGGTGCATAGGCTCTCAGTGTACATAAAAGAAAAGATACTTTCATCAAGGTACAACATTTACAACACAATTGATTATCAATATATCAATATAAATCATAAGGATTGCCAGCAACAAGTTATAGTCATACAGTCATAAGTGGAAAGAGATTGGCGATGGGAACTATGAAACGATTAATAGTAGTGCAGATTCAGTAAATAGTCTGACAGTGTTGAGGGAATTATTTGTTTAGCAGAGTGATGGCCTTCGGGGAAAAACTGTTCTTGTGTCTAGTTGTTCTGGTGTGCAGTGCTCTATAGCGTCGTTTTGAGGGTAGGAGTTGAAACAGTTTATGTCCAGGATGCGAGGGATCTGCAAATATTTTCACGGCCCTCTTCTTGATTCGTGCAGTATACAGGTCCTCAATGGAAGGCAAGTTGGTAGCAATTATTTTTCTGCAGTTCTAATTATCCTCTGAAGTCTGTGTTTTTCTTGTTGGGTTGCAGAACCGAACCAGACAGTTATAGAGGTGCAAATGACAGACTCAATAATTCCTCTGTAGAATTGGATCAGCAGCTCCTTGGGCAGTTTGAGCTTACTGAGTTGGCGCAGAAAGAACATTCTTTGTTGTCCTTTTTTAATGATGTTTTTGATGTTAGCTGTCCATTTGAGATCTTGCGATATGATAGAACCCAGAAATTTGAAGGTTTCTACTGTTGATACTGTGTTGTCAAGTATTGTGAGAGGTGGAAGTATGGAAGGGTTTTTCCTAAAGTCTACCACCATTTCTACGGTTTTGTGTGTGTTCAGTTCCAGATTGTTTTGGTTGCACCACAAGGCTAGTCGTTCGACCTCTCGTCTATATGCGGATTCGTCATTGTCTCGAATGAGACCAATCACTGTTGTGTCATCTGCGAACTTCAGTAGCTTAACAAATGGATCAATGGAGATGCAGTCATTGGTATACAGAGAGAAGAGAAGTGGGGAGAGCACACAGCCTTGAGGGGCCCCTGTGCTAATTGTACAGGTATTTGATGTGATCTTGCTTAGCTTCACCTGCTGCTTCCTGTTTGTTAGGAAGCTTGTGATCCACTTACAAGTCTGTTCCGGTACCTGTAGCTGGTTTAGCTTAGTTAGAAGAATGTCTGGAATGATGGTACATACAATTGAATGTGTCTAGAAATATTTTACAAGAAGAGTTCTCCACTCCTCCGAATACAACAAAATACCTTATGCCACCAGACTTGAAATCCTGGATTTAGAAAATTTAGAACTACGCCGCCTTCGACATGACCTGAGTTTAACTCATAGAATTATCTATTACAATGTCCTTCCTGTCAAAGACTACTTCAACTTCAATTGCAACAATACATGAGCACACAATAGATTTAAGCTTAATGTTAACCGCTCCAATCTTGATTGCAGAAAATATGACTTCAGTAACAGAGTTGTTAATGCTTGGAATACACTACCTGACTCTGTGATCTCTTCCCAAAATCCCCAAAGCTTCAAAACCAAAAAGTATCTACCATTGACCTCACCCCATTCCTAAGAGGTCTGTAAGGGGCGTGCATAAGAGCACAAACGTGCCTGCCGTTCCTGTCCTATTGTTTCCTTTTGTTATATCCAAATAATATAGTTATTACATACTCATACTCATATATATGCTTATATATTGTATAATTATTTCACGCTTATGCTTATATATACTGTGTGACAAAATAAATAAAATAAAATAAATAAAAATTTGCTGGATGAGAAAAGGAAAAACATGTTTTTAAAGACAAAGAGCAGCTCCCTGCAGCTCCCTGACCCCAGCAGATATTTGGTGCACATTAAGACTGGGCCAGCCTATCTACAAGACAATTAGAACTTCAGCTCCAGGGTGATGGGATTAAGACATGACCCTCAGGACAAATTAGGATTAGCCCTCTAACCATCCAGCAGCAGGGCTCACTGCATTGCAAAATCACCTGGGGACATTACATCACCCAGGAAGGTTCAACCAAACTTAATTCAGACAACCTAAAAAGTTTGCTATGACCCTTGCATAGCCCCATGGGAGTCTGACAGCAGCCAATAAAATACATTTCTTGCACAGGAACAAGGGCAAGGCCCAAGAGAGAGTATAAATAACCTTTTCTCTCTCTACTCCATGTGTTCACTTGCCCAGGACTTAAAGTTCGTATGGTCCAGGGGTGGAATTCACTTACCTTCGCTACTGGTTCGGAAATATGAGCTCATGTGCCACCTCTATGCATGCACAGGGATTTTCCACGCATGTGCAGAGCATCAAAAACATGGATAAACGGACATGTTTACATCCGGGTGGCTGCCGCTACCGGATTGCTTGAACCGGATAGAACTGGCTGAATACCACCACTGATGTGGTCCTGTCCATCAATAAACCATCTTTCCAATCAGCCTCCATGTTTCCAGTGTCTTTCTCCCCCACTTGGAATTGAACCCAGATAGATATGTCTTCCTACAGTATATAGAATAGAATAGAATAGAATAAAATAGAATAGAATAGAATAGAATTTATTGGCCAAGTGTGATTGGACACACAAGGAATTTGTCTTGGTGCATATGCTCTCAGTGTACATAAAAGAAAAGATACATTCATCAAGGTACAACATTTACAACACAATTGATGATCAATATATCAATATAAATGAATATAGTGTTTTGGTGTCCTATTTAATATTTCTAAAAGTAATTCGTAAAATGTAACTGTTAGAAAGGTACTTGAAGATCATCTTTCACAGTTCCCTACCTTGCGCAAAATAGTTCTACCTTCTTCTCCTCCTCATAAAGTGAAAAGTGTCATTCACTCTACTCAGGTAAACTATCCTCCATTTGGGAAAAAAATCTTCTTGAAAAATGAGAAGCGCTCACAGTTAGTCCTCGACTTACAATAGTTCATTTAGTTCATTCAAAAAAATGACAAAAAAGTGACTTATGGCATTACGCTTATAACCATTGCAACATCCCCATGGTCATGTGATCAAAATTCAGATGCTTGGCAACTGGTTCATGCTTATGACTGATGCTCTGACCCAAGGTCATGTGATCCCCTTTTGCGACCTTCTGACAAGGAAAGTCAAGGGGGAAGCCAGATCCACTTAACAACTGTGTTGCTAACTTAACAACTGCAGTGATTTGCTTAACAACTGTGGCAAGAGAAGTCTTAAAATGGGGTAAAATCAAATTTTCACTTAACAGAAATTTTAGGCTCAATTGTTATCATACAGGACTACCTGTATTTTATGGTCTGTTTGCATATACCACTTAATTTTTATTGTTCACATTTCCTGTTTGTGTATTTCATTTCCATTATACTTATAAAAAAGGTAGTCATTCTGTAATAAGCTTTCTCACATGGAGTGTAAGATTGCCCTGTGGGTGTTCTTTAGATTATGTGTTTCCTTCACTGCTCTCAAAACTTAAATCAAGACTTGCTGTGTTTCATAAATTATCACATAAATAGCATGCTACAAACTGAAACAATTACTGTATATAATTTTCTTTGTTATTGTAAAATATGATTTGAGGGGGGAAAGCTATGGAAATAGTCTCTATTAAAATTAGTAAGAGAATAGAATAACAGAGTTGGAAGGGACCTTAGAGGTCTTCTAGTCCAACCCCCTGCTTAGGCAGGAAACCCTACACCACTTCAGACAAATGGTTATAGAATAGAATAGAATTTTATTGGCCAAGTGTGATTGGACACACAAGGAATTTGTCTTGGTGTATATGCTCTCAGTGTACATAAAAGAAAAGATACGTTCATCAAGGTACAACATTTACAACACAATTGATGGTCAGTATATCAATATAAATCATAAGGATTGCCAGCAACAAGTTATAGTCATACAGTCATAAGTGGAAAGAGATTGGTGATGGGAACTATGAGACGATTAATAGTAGTGCAGATTCAGTAAATATCTAATCTCTTCTTAAAAACTTCCAGTGTTGGAACATTTACAACCTCTGGAGGCAAGTTGTTCCACAGAATAGAATAGAATAGAATAGAATAGAATAGAATAGAATTTTTTATTGGCCAAGTGTGATTGGATACACAAGGAATTCGTCTTGGTGCATATGTTCTCAGTGTACATAAAAGAAAAAGAATTCTAAGGTACAACACTTACAACACTTAATGATAGTCATAGGGTACAAATAAGCAATCAGGAAATTAATTGTTCTAACTGTCAGGAAATTTAGTTCTAAGTTGCATCTCTCCTTGATTAGTTTCCACCCATTGCTTCTTGTTCTACCCCCAGGTGCTTTGGAGAATAGTTTGACTCTTTTATTTTTATTTTATTTATTTATTTGTCAAACACAACAGTATATATAAGTATAAGCATGAAATAACCATACGAATTGGATACAATCAAAGGGAACATTAGGACAGGAACGGTAGGCATGCTGGTGCTCTTATGCACGCTCTGCATTTGGCTTTAGACTGTTATACAAAACTGTTTCTGCTTACTGTATTTTATAAAACAGGAAGCAGCAGTCTTCTTTATTTAGTATGTCTGCTCCAGGATCCTTAAAAGAGTATAAAATTGTAAAATAAATAAAGCAATAAAGTTTTTATTTTTTTATAATGATTTCTTATAGGGGGAAAAAGCTTTTTAATGTGAGTTTGGGGACCAGTAACTCAAATGATCAAAGTGTTTTGAATAACTGATAATATTTTGATATGCTGGAACTAGAATTAAAGCAGCAATGTGAAATGCAGGGTAGATTTTATTTACAAAATGATAAGGGGATTTGCTCTCAATCAGTACTTCCTGCTTGCTTGTTGTGGTGATGGTAAGTAGACAAAACAATATCTTGCTATCTTAAATTCTTGAAACAAGTTGCCTTTTAATTAAGTCAGAAATCAGTAGCACAGTCATAACATTAATCCCAGTGCAGGAGAGGAACTACTGTAGTCTCACCAAGCTATCTAAATGAGTAAGATCTCTGGTCAAAATCTTAAAACTAGAGGTTAGGTAAGCACTAAAACCTTATCACAAGATTGACTACAAGAAACCTGCAGTGATCTCAGAGGAAGTCTTTCTTGTTCAAAGGATGGAAACTTTGTCAGAAGTAATATATCAGCCAGATGGATTTGACTAATGATCAATTCATTGTAAACACAAAGATCTACCAACATTCTCTTGAATTTTGAGGTGGCTAATTCACGTTGGATATTATGAAAATATATTCCTATGAAAAAACTGTTAACTTGTAATGTGTGATAACAGAGACAGGAATATTCACTTTGTGTTTAACACCACTGTAATAAATTGTTTTCATACATATATTAAGCAAGATGGTATCTAATACATAATTTTAGCAATAAAAATACTTCAGCACCCTAGACCACTAAGAAACTCGAACATCACAAAGAGCTCACAGTACAGAGCCAAAATAAATATTCATCACAACAATGTTTTTGATCTGCATAGTAAAAAAAAAAAATCCAAGAAAAATTCAGAACATGATCCAAAATAATTCCTGCCCAAATTAGTAGAACCCAAATGTGAAGGTAGAATATTAAGAAGGAATGTAAAACCACTCTTCCAGCAGAATAACTTGAACTTTTCAAGAAATACTCATAGCTGAAAGTAACTATTAGAACAAACAAAAGTAAAAGAAAAATAGAAAAGAAAGAAAAATATAAAGTAGCAGCTTCTGATCCTCTTTAAAACCATTAGAAGTAAGTATAGTTATAAGTTCATCTCTTACTCTATGATTACAAAATGACTCACTTTTTATTGTCTAATCTGTATAATCATCAAAACTATAAATAATAAGCTCATTTTTTTCTGTAAAAAAACCACATCTTCCTATTTGGTTTTTCAATTGAATTTTATTGGATTTTTTGTTTTACTGTTATCCACCCAGTATGTTTGATGCAATATAAAAACTATGTAGACAAAGAACGGTACTATATGCCCATATACAAACAGATAATCCTTATTTAGTGACTTCCTCTTTATTGCACGTTTGCAGTTATGATGGTGATAAAAACTATAACCAATTCTTGAATTTATGATCTTTGTAGGTCTGTAAAGCAATGGAAAGCTGAAGTAAGATTGGAAGCACAGTCATGATTTCAATTGTGATAGCTCAACAAGGATTACCTATGCATACTCATATACATGTATACAATTTTATGGTTTCTGATTTATACATAGTAAGCTGCTTAAGCTGTTGCACGAAATCCTTTTCTTGTCACCAACATTTGCTTTTTGCTATTTTAAAATGATTAACTAGGATCATCATTATTGTTTTAAGATGATAAACTCTTAAACAGTGCCACCTATTGGGTGCGCTCTCTGAAATGACATTCTCTTGAGATCTGGGTGGCTCCCACCTTGAAGCTACTCTTAAAGATTCAGCTTTTCTCATGGGCTTTAGGCTAGGCTGTTGTTGTAGGGTATACATATGTTGCCACTGGCCTGATTTGTGATCTAATTTATTGTTTATTTGTATATTGTTCTGTATATTTGCTTTTAAGCTGCCCAGACTTGATTGGAATTGGGTGGTGGCCAAGTTGACGGATTGAATAAATAAATCTAGCTTTGGGTTTCTAATTTTCTGATCTAATCATTCCTTGTAGATTTAGAAAGATAGGTTTCAAATGATTTGTGATTATTTGTTCTCTTTTTACATATAACTTCAACCAGGCTTCCAAATGTATAAAAGGATAAGTCCCCCTGCTTTGCTATACACCTTTTCTTATGAATTGTCTTGGTTGGATTCCTAGGCTGCTAATGCTAATTGGCTGGTCTGTGATTTCTGATTAGAGAGGTGCTCACACATGAGAATGCAAGCAGGCAGATAAGTGACAGAATGTCAAATGAATGAAGAAATAAGTCACCTATTGAGAGGCACTGGAGCAGCAAATGGGGGAAAAATTGAGGAGAGGCGATTTCCCAAGACATTATTGTCTAAACTCAACAAAATGAGAGAAGACAAATAATGTCTTTTAAAATGTTGATTTCTAATTGATTCTACAAGCTGTAATAGGGAACAGTTTCTCAAGTCTTAGCTGGGGTTTAAATGAAAAAGGGGGAAAAAGCACTTTTAAAAATACATATACAATGCTCTTCTATAATACGATGAATAAAGAAACAGCTGTTCAGTTCATTGTTTGAGTTTCCATGGTAAAAGAGCAAGAGGTGGGGGGCAGAGTTTACTGATTACACAGGCAGGATGCCAAAAGGAAGGTTTAAATTTGGGTCTCTTCCACTTTGTCAGAATTATGAATAGCACTCAGTTATATTTCTGCCTGTGCCTTGGAAGATGTCTAGTGAATTATGAGGTTGAGAAAAAAGATCGTTTTTCTTCTAACCCATTTAGTTGGAGTAATATAACAGAAATATTTTTTTAGAGATATAATACTGAAAATATACAGAACATGTTACATCTATCTTTTCCTCTTTGAGCTGATTCTGATGTGATTTAGACATGGTGGTTAGTGGTTAGAATGCAGTATGGCAGACTAATTCTGCTGACGGCCAACTGCTGGCAGTTCGAATCTCACTGGCTCAGGGTTGACTCAGCCTTCCATCCTTCTGAGGTTAGTAAAATGAGGACCCAGATTGTAGGGGCAATATGCTGACTCTGCAAAATGCTTAGAGAGAGCTACAAAGCACTGTGAAGCAGTATATAAGTCTAAGTGCTATTGCAGGGGTGTCAAATTCATGTCATCACAGCAGCATCTCGTGATGTATCAGGACTTTTTTACCCTTCGGTAAACTGGTTGTGGGTGTGGCCAGTGTGTGATGCATCTGGCAGAGGTGGGTTTCAGCAGATTCTGACCAGTCCTGGAGAACTGGTAGCAGAAATTTACCAGAAACTGGTAAATACCACTTCTGACTGGCCCTGCCCACATCTATTCTCTGCCTTCTGAGTCCCAGCTGATCGGGAGGAAATGGGGATTTTGCAGTAGCCTTCCCCTGGAGTGGGGAGGGAATGGAGATTTTACAGTATCCTTCCTCTTCCACGCCCACCAAGCCACGCCCACCAAGCCACACCCACAGAACCGATAGTAAAAAAATTTGATCCCACCACTGGCATTCAGCCCATGGGCCAGGAGTTTGACAGCCCTGTGCTATTGCTATTGCTAACTCTGTGATATTTCCTCTCAAGAACAATCCATTGCAGGGTTAATTCCTTTTGTGTAAGCAGGATGAAGACTCTGAGAGAAAAAAATCACATCATAATAATCAGAGCAATACAACTCAGGCAGTTTATGATTATATTTGCTTTATAATCACTTTTCCCATACAAAGAAGGAACTCAAAGGTTACCCCTCCAAAAATTTAAAAACATAAATGGAAAATAATACAATTACTACCATTAACATTAGAACTATGTCACGTTGATGACTTTTTAAAATTATTATTTGTCTGGCTAAGACTTGAGCAATTCTTGAGAATTTCTATATACCTTTCTCCAAGTTGTAGCAACAGTAAATTCCACATAATAAATTCAATTTTGGGACAGAAGCTATATCAATATATAATGCAAATGTAAATAAAATCTAGTTCAGAGATATCGTACAGCTTTTTTAAAGAATTCCCTTTGTGAAATGTTGCACAGAGAAGAAGAAAAATATATAATTTTGAGGTTTATTTTAAAAATATTTGCAATAGTAGACACTTCAATGATCAACAAGGTTTGTTCTTGAATCAGAATGACTTTTGCTCTCAGCTTAATGTCAGTTAATTTGTTTTATTGTAAACTGCCCAAAGTCAGTTCTTTGTGAGCTATATAAACTAGATAAATAATTAGATAATATTATAGATGAGTGGTACATTTAAGGTGTCTGTATTTAAGTGTGTAATGGAAAATAATACATGCTTATTGCTTTGGATCATGTGACCAGTTAGGAGGGGACATAGAATGGAGTAGTTTTTACATTCTATAGAACTTTAGATAATAGCTTTATCAGAAGCAATCTGATAAAACTCACAGAATCATCTATTGTAATGTCCTTCCTGTCAAAGACTACTTCAGCTTTAATTGCAATAATACAAGGGCAACCAATAGATTTAAACTTAATGTTAACCGCTTTAATCTAGATTGCAGAAAATATGACTTCTGTAACAGAATCATCAGTGCTTGGAATACTTTACCTGACTCTGTGGTCTCTTCCCATAATCCTAAAAGCTTTAACCAAAAACTTTCTACTATTGACCTCACCCCATTCCTAAGAGGACCATAAGGGGCATGCATAAGCGCACAAACGTGCCTACCATTCCTGTCCTATTGTTTTTCTTTTCTTCTTCCTATATATATATATGCTTATACCTCCTAACATTTACTCATATATATGTTTATATACTATATAATCTTTTTGTATGATGTTGTGACAAAATAAATAAATAAATAAATAAATCTGCAAGCTTTGTAGGATTCTTGCCAAGTTTACTTCATTTTGTGTCTTATCTCCCTACCAGGTTTTTCATTTTAGTCCCAACAACCTAGATTGGGTGCCACAACAAAAATCCTGGAAAACTATGAGTTGCACTTTTTCACCTATAAATCATCTGTATTGTACAATAAGTCTACCAATCTTTTCTACTGCTAGGTAACATACACTGATCCAGCAAAGAAGTTTATAAACACTGTTCTAAGTTATTATTTAATGGCTTATTATCACAGATGTGCTTGTGATTTTCCAAGTATTCCAAGAATATGAGCAAGAATATTCCATTTCTCCAGAACAGCAAAATCAAAATCTATTCCTGAATAAGAGGAAGATTGCATTCATGTAATCTGCTGATTTTTAAAACAGAAGCTTAAATACTATTTTTGGGGTGGGGGGTGGGGGAGAATATAGAACACATAAGAAATAAGTTATAGAAACTTCTACTGAAGACTGATAAAGTACCGGACGTTAACACTTAGCTACAATTAATGTACAACAGCTCAAAAAGACAGAGAAACTAACAATTACGACATAAAATCATAAAACCCTGCAAAGAAACTAGAATATTACTCAACCACATAGACATTCCTTAGAGGTACAATAAACAATGCATTTTGCCCACAGCAGCACATTATGAACACAAATGCTATTTGTTTGAACTCTGTCGTCCATTTTTAATGATTCAGTTTTCACAATTAAGGAAAACTATATTGAAGAAATTATGAAATATTGTGGTATTTCTTCTGAAAGCCTGATATTTAAGCCAAAGGACTCAAATTGAGAAAGATTGTTTAATTTCCCAGAAATCTCTACATGAAATCAAAATACTTTAAAAATAGAGTTATTTAGGTTATAATCATTAAATCCCTTTCCTTTACATAAGAAATAAACACTGAACATTTTGGACTTTTGAAAGTCATATTGTATTTTCACTTTATGGTAGCCTGTCTTAAGTTGATATTTTTATAAGAAGGCTGTCTGAACCCACAATAAATCCTTCTTTATTCTATAGGATGCCAATTTTTTTAAAAAAATACTGACCCTATGATAGCAGCTAAAGACTAGTCATGACCATAACTTCTAAAACTAGATAATGAAGTATTTGTTATATTTTACTGACTTTGCAGAACACTGCACTCATATTTATGTAGTCCATCTTATTTCAGGATGGAAGTGACTAAATTCTGATTTGTTACTAGGAATAAATTCTGCTCCCTTTTATACATATTATTGTCACTTTGAACTGAAATGATGGCTCTTTAGGAATATTTAATCTTTATGCCTTTGGCATGTTTGGAAAATTGGTCCCAAGCAGCTCTAACTATGCATGATTTGATTAAGAAAGAAGTGGCAGTTCAATCAATCAATAGAAAGAATGGTAGTTTTAGACTAAAAACTGGGCAAATTGATAAAAGCAATGAAAGATCCACCCAAAATAATGGGATGAGAAAGTCTTTTTGCTATTTCTATTTTGCTATGAAGTCTTTTAAAGAAAGCTTTTCTTGAAGATTTTGAAGGTGCTTTGTGCTTAAACCCATTACAATTTTGGCTCTGACATTTTATGTTTTCAGTTGCATCTTCTTCCATACTTTCTGATATAGGAAGAAACTGCTGTAATTCAAATATTGGTTTGATACTGTGATTCAGACATTTGCCCCAAGGTTTTCTAGTACCAAATGCTAGTGCTGGAGGCATTTCTTGAACATTTCTTGAACTTTTTCATCTTGGAATGTCCAATTTCTTATACACTGGAAAGACTGCTGTTTTAAGACAAGCCAATGTGCGGGATCTGACAAGTTTGTTATTCCAGGCCTGGCAAATGCAAACTTCTTTGAACAACCTTGCTGTTCAAAATAAATAGTTATTTATTTTCATTTTAAATTACCATTCATTTTATTTCTTCTCAAAATAAGTTATATACTAAATACTTTCTAACGTATTTAGTATATAAAATGAATATTGATGGATGTGAACAGAAGAATGAAGAAGAATGAACAGAAGAATGAAGAAAGAAATGAGAAAGAAATAAAATCTACATATTTGGAGTTACTGAAGTCCATAAATACAAAATATGCAATTGTATCAGTTTTTTTAAAAATATCTATAACATACTTTCTCTTTTAAACATTGCTCTTAAACATAATTTTAATATAGGCCCCTTCTTTAGTGCAAAAGTAAAAAAAGAAAGGACCTATATCTAAAATTAGATTACATTTTTCTGTTTGTTTATTATGCATTAGCAATACAACATTCTCTGCAGAAAAAAATTGAAAAAGTTACAGACAAATAGCCAATGTGTGTAATAAAACACATGTTGGACTAGGGTCAGCGTAGAAGGCTAAATTATCATTTAACCTTTTAGTCCAATTTAATATATATCTTTGTCAAGTTTATGGAATATAAAGTAGGTGCCTGAACTTGTTTTATTTCCTATTTTCAAATAATTGTTTTGTTAAAAATGTCAGGGAATGTCATCTGATTTCAGAGAATAAATTTGCCCATGTCCCAAGCAACAGTCCACCATTGACATGATTAATGAAAAAGGTAGCATCTAATAGAAGGTTCTTTTAGCATCTTGATTCCATGTTTTATTGGACCAGTTCCTGCTTCAGCATCCAGAAATTCTTCATTTTCTGCAAGATATATGTGGGACTTCTTCCCCATGTCTTTCACAGAGAAGAAAATATTTTCTCTTAAATTAGTGGTGTGGGGGACAGAGATAGAAATGTTAGTTTTATCTAAAAGGAAAAGGGCCAAGGACTATTTTGTTTTTTTACTGAATTAAAATAATAATAATAATAAAGCTTCCTGGCAAAAGTTTTCCTGGCAAAACTCTTCTTCTTCTAGACGTTTCTTGTAAGAAATATCTCGCAAGCATCGTCTGAAAATTAAGATGATCTCCCATTTCATTCACCTCCACTTTCCATCCTCTCCCCCTCCCAATGAGAATGAGTAGCCCCTTTCTCTTCAGGGACAATTTCATATTAGTTTCATGCATTTGGGTTGTCATAGCTGAATTAATCTGACATTCAGATAAACTGTTGTAATAAAGGATCCAAATGGTCTTCATAATTGGCATGGGTGAACAGTTTTGTCATCAAATCCTAAAGCAGGGGTCTGCAAACTTGACTCTTTTAAGACTTGTGGATTTCAACTCCCAGAGTTCTGGGAGTTGAAGTCCACAAGTCTTAAAAGAGCCAAGTTTGTAGACCCCTGTCCTAAAGCAACTGAAACTTCACATAACTTTTAGCTCCATGTAAAGCAGATAACAGTAACACAAACACAACGAAAGTTAAATATTTGCCAACATGGCTGGATACTTTTTCAGAAATTATTGCAACAAGTTCCTTGAACTAATTTGAGCAAAATCACTTATGGTTGTGGTTATCAACCAGGACATATAAACTGGTTTTGAATATTTTCAAGTTCAGGTAAATTTTCAAGTTCTCTCAAAGTGCTTGTTCACACTGCCTAACTGCCTCTTTCCTAGAACAGGCCAATAACTATTTTTTGAGAGTAGAAACATACTTTATTCACCCTTCATTTGTTGTAATTTTGATACGTTTTCCTGTTTGAAAGTAGTTTTTTCTTCCTATGTTGTTTCAAGAAGTCTTGTCCATTTGGGACAAGCATTTTACTTCCTGTAGGCTAATTTCAGAAGTCAATTGGCGCATTCAGAGAAGGTACAACCTTAACTGAACAATAGTTGTCAATATATGAACTTCTAAGACTTCTTTATACTCGGTATTAAAAGCACACTAGCTGAGAGTATTTGCCTTGATGTAAGAGGTTACTGATTCAAACCCTAGCAAAACTTTTTAAATTACTACTTCCTGTATCTACTTTGCTTTCCCTGAAGAAAAAGTACAAAGTTGCAGTTTTCTATCATTTTTCTATTAATTGAAGTAAAGGGGGTCTCATATGTAACTCCTTTAAGAAATTATTATACCTGACATTCACAAGACTGACAGCAACATCCCAAAGAAAGAATTAACATCCTTTCTCTAAAGCAACACAGTTAATCTTACCAGGTGTTAACCACCTATGTTCCACAAACTGGATATGGCCTACCATGGTCTCATCTCTCTCTCACTATCTCTATCCGTCACTCCCCACTGGGGCCCTTGGTTACTGAAGTCCCTTTCTCCTCAGACTCATTGGCCATACCCTTATTTTTCCCTTTTGCCATGCTTTCCCCTTTTTTCCCTAAGAAAGAAATGTGTTTTTATGGTTTGACCTAAAGAGTCCTCCCAAATATAAATGTATTCACCTGTGACAGGGACAGACAGCGGCTTGCCATCCATGGCTTCTGGCACTTATGCAGAAGAAAGTTACTAAGCCCTGACATAAGCCATGGAGTTGCCATTAGCCCTTCATTTTTCTAAAGAGAAATAAAAATCTCCAGTTATAAACTTTGTGACTTCATCCATTTCTGCCTTCTGGAAATGTTTGCTGACAGTTCTGGTGATGGGGCAACCAGGCAAGTGCTGATAATCCCAAACATATTGATCAACAGCCCTTTGATTTGTTATTTCAATATGTGTGATAGCTGCAAACTGTATTTGTCTCTAATAGTTATGTCTTCTGTGAAAAAGGTTGACACCATCCCATGGACTCTGCCACATGTCATCTCCCGAGTGGCCTCCACAAGCCAGGAGAAAGAAGGATCTAGTAAAAAGGGATAACAGTCCCAATAATTTCATACACTTTCTCAGAGTTTCAGGATAAAACTCTCCCCAGTTTACCCGGATAATCCATGCCTTTGCACTTTATATTATGGGTGATGGTTTGTTTGTTTTTTGTAAATTTAGTTCGAATATATTCAAATTTAAGTGTTTTGAGTGATATAAAGCTGGTGAAAGTATGTAAGGGCAGCTTTGAAGTATGATGTAAATTGTATTTTTTAATAAAATAAAATAAAATAAAATGTTAAAAACATTATGGAAGAACAGTGGGTTCTTGGACATGGGCTGATTTCCAGAATTGGACTGATTCCAGAACTAGCAAGAAGGTTGGCCCAACGACAGAAAGAGAATGCATGAGAAGTAAAAGGATCTGTTTGAAAGACCCTTTGTGAAGCCTCAAGGAAGCAAGCCAGAGGCCCATAAAAACTTCTTCCTTAAAGATAAATGAAGACAATTATATGGGAACCAAGCCTCATTATCTAACTCTGCACTTGAAACAGGTTCATAGATCCAGTAATATAAACCAGTTTCCTGTTTTCCAAATTTGCCTTGAAGTGCAGTATTTTACATCTGCCTGAGTTTGGCCTGAATCTGTTTTTTTAGAAATGGGGACCACCACTGTGGTCAAAATAAACAATTGCCTCATCAAAAAGATTGTGGCTTGATTTTAATGATACTTCCAGTTGGAATTCAACTGGTCCCTGAAAATGTCCTAAGAAAAGGAAGACAAATGGAAACTGCTAATATAAGGAGAAGGAAATGCGACATTTAACAACCTTTGCATTGTATTCTGTAATTACACATTTTAATATACACCTATAGAAAAAGATGAAGAATGCTTCAATCCATATAGGATAGCAACACATAAATAACTGCAAAAGTGTAGGGTATCTGTCAGGTGGAGTAGTTGAAGGATAAAATGGAAAAAGAAATGGAGAAAGAACACATCTGGCTTTATTACTCTGACAGCTTTTCTTCCTTCTTTTGGTTCAGACTTTTTTTTTTTTTTTGCTACACATCTGTGTAGTTTTTTCATTTTGGCAAACAAACAGCATTTAAACTTCAGTTCTGCTGTAGGGTTTCTTCAGAGTGATGCAACATTTTAAAAACTAGCCTTAAAAATGAACCAAGCCTGTTCCAGATACTCAGTCTTCATCTGGTTACTTGGAATACAGCCCAATCTCATACTAAGCATCATGGATTTCGCAGAGCACTGCAGCTTCCTGGGCCACTTGTAAGATAAGAAGGTCCACCTTTCAGTGAATGAGACTTGAGAGAAAGAGAAACCAGATTGTCAGCTGGCACTTTGCCTTGTGCGGTTGCAACTGAACAACACATTTCCTGCTCTTGCCTCAGTCCCATGAGCTGTAATAGACGTTGCTGACAGACAAATAATGGGACTGCATCTATTTAAAAAAAAAGTATTAATGTTACAGCTATATTTAATATAGCTTGAGCTTCTATACAGACTTTATCATGAAACTCTATTGAGTGAAAACTACAGTAAAGCTGTAATGACTTAGGCAGAATGCTGGATTCAAAATTTAACACCTATAATGAAACTGGCTAAAATGCAGTTTTTTTCTAGTGGCAGCCTATATGTGACAAGAACAATTTAGCAACCATGAAAGAGGAAGAATTTATTTTATCACTATTACTATTTAGGGTACAATTTAACTTCTTGATTAAATTTGTCCTGTTTTGGTCCTTCACAATTCTATGCTGTGGTCTTTTGACAGAAGTCCAATCTTTAAGCTGCTGTTACTGAACTATTTAACATCTTCCGCAATTGTAAACAAAAGATACAGGGCACTTCCAGCACACAGACTGAATATACCACCACTTCATAGAAGTGAGAAACTGCCAGTCCTAGTGAAGGAATCACAAAGACATAGATGGATTGAAGTGCTGGGTGAATGCATCCAATAGCTATACATAAATTCTATAGTAGACCACACTGGACAACATTTAAATTAGCCAGAGAACCAATTAAAGTAGGGTTTGGACATTTGTGGGTGGTCCCCTATATCCCATTTGCAACCCCAGAATGTGCCTCATCCCACTGGAGGCTGAAACATGTTTTGTATGGTCCTTTTGCTTTTAGTTGCTTAAGTCATCCATTATACCACATAATAATCAGATCACCACCACCCCAAAAATATTAAAACCTTGGTAGGTTTGCCCCCCCACCATTTAGAGGAAGCTTGAAGGGCAAAAACAAAAAGCCCTTGCAGCTCTGCACAACTTAAATTACCAACATCACCAAATCCCAAGGAAAAGAAAGAAAGAAAATAAAACAGCCCACCTACTTGGATGATACCACCACCACATCCAACAGTGCTTAGGAAGGGCGATTGGAATGTATCCCCAGGCCAAAAAGGCTGCCTTTCCTCTTCTCATCTCATCTCATCTCATCTCATCTCCATCAGTATCTCTTCATTACCCTTTCGTCATGATTGGCTCTCTCTGTGATTTCATCTGACTTTTTCCTTTTTTATAAGGGAAAAGGTCAGAGGAAATCACAGAGGCAAACTTTTATTTGGCAGCTGAATTATTGTTGTGGAATAAGACAAATTGCATTGTAGATATATATTCTATTAATTACAAGCTGAAGTCATGGAAGCATTTTACAAATATAACCCTTAAGATTATATGGAAGGTAAACTATCACTAATTATTGTTAGAAATCAGAATTACCCTACAAAAGGGTCTTTAAATCAGGAGTGAAATTCAGCAGGTTCTGACAGGTTCTGGAGAACTGGTAGCAGAAATTTTGAGTAGTTCGGAGAACCAGCAAATACGACCTCTTGCTGGCCCCAGAGTGGAGTGGGAATGGAGATTTTGCACTATCCTTCCCTGCCATGCCCACCAAGCCACGGCCACCAAGCCACATCCACAGAACCAGTAGTAAAAGAAATTGGATTTCACCACTTCTTTAAATGTTCAAAAAGTATTTAGCAAAGAGAGGAAAAGTATGTCATATAAAAATATATGATTTTCCTTGTTTTTGTTATCTTCTGTTTCCATGCCAAGATGATTCAGAATTGTTTGTATTTTTGTACAAGTACAAAACAACTGGACAATTAGTATTTCCATTTCAAATTGACACATTTCTTTTTGTTGCTGCTTACCAAGTGAAGTTGCTACTGAAAATTTATACTGAAATGATAACTCTAATGTTGAAGTATTAATCACAGCTGTGAGTACTTTTTAAGAATAAGTAATATTTAGGTTGCACTTATAACTAATATTAATGCCAAAGTGGCTGACTTCACACATCATGCCAGTATTGGAAGAAAATTCTAGTCTGGTCTACAGCCAGGTAAATGAGCATAGGACATTTGTTTGAAGTGGAAGTAGGATTTATTTCAACAACAAAAACATGAACACACAATCCAACTGACTGTAAATTTTGGACATTGAGAATGATAGTACTTACAGTAACAATGGACTTTGATTTGAAGTAAATTGTAAATTGAGGTGTTCCTGTCTTAAGTATGTGTGAAGTCCCTGAGAGAGAAAGATCCATTCCTTGTTCTGTGGGGTAGGTGAACTTAGATGTGTAAATCTCTTCCTTCATGTGGAATTTTATGAGGAATCTGGAATCGGGGTTGCAGCATTATGATAAAAGAATTCCTTTATTTTGAGGGGATGCTGTTTTATATTTGTTTGGCGGTGTTGACTTACCTACTGGAGAGATATGCTTAATTGCAGCCTGCAGGCCCAAGTCATGCATTTGGCCGTGCATAAAGGCATGCGTAAGGGCATGCATAAGCGCACCAGCCTTATGTCCACCTGTCCTACTGTCCCCATTTATCTGTACTCATAGAATAGAATAGAATAGAATAGAATTTTTTATTGGCCAAGTGTGATTGGACACACAAGGAATTTGTCTTGGCGCATATGCTCTCAGTGTATCTCAGAAAAGATACCTTCATCAAGTACAACATTTACAACACTTAATGATAGTCATAGGGTACAAATAAGCAATCAGGAAACAATATCAATATAAATCGTAAGGATTCAAGCAACAAAGTTACCGTCATACAGTCATAAGTGGAAGGAGATGGGTAATGGGAACAATGAGAAGATTAATAATAGTGCAGATTTAGTAAATAGTTTGACAGTATTGAAGGAATTATTTGTTTAGCAGAGTGATGGCATTCGGGAAAAAACTGTTCTTGTGTCTAGTTGTTCCGGTGTGCAATGCTCTATAGCATCGTTTTGAGGGTAAGAGTTGAAACAGTTTATGTCCAGGATGTGAGGGGTCTGTAAATATTTTCACAGCCCCCTTTTTGACTCGTGCAGTATACAGGTCCTCAGTGGAAGGCAGGTTGGTAGCAATTGTTTTTTCTGCAGTTGTAATTATCCTCTGAAGTCTGTGTTTGTCTTGTTGAGTTGTACTCATTTCCTACGTTCATGTCTATGTTTATACTTATACCTGTTATCTTGTACATGCTTGACAAAATAAATAAATAAAATAAAAACAAAATAAAAGGTAAAAGCTTAAGCTTTTCTTTGAGGTTACCAGTATATCAGAGGTAGTTGAAGTTGATGTGTATCCTCACTAAGGAGTATGTATGTGTCATAGAGGATTATTCTTTATTTTTTATTCTTGCAACACTAGCCATAAACTGAAGTTTCTAAACCACAATAACTTGGATCATATCATACGGTAAGGCACAATTTTTAAAGCATATCTTGTTGAGTAAGAGAGAAATGGATGGATTTAAACAACAATAGGTAACAAGCAGTAAGGTATTCACAACCCTGGTAGATGATGAGACTCCCAAAATGTGGGAGATGATGATGATGATTCTGCATCCATCTGATAAGGCTGGTAATTAAGTATGCAAAACTTTGTAGTTAATTTGTCCGCAACAAGAAAAGGGCAGTTAGCACATTCCAACCAATCTGTTTACAACAGAAAGAGGGGTCAACCTTGTTTCCATTGCTGTCCTGATTCATGATGGTACATGTTCTTTGAGGAAGGTTTCACATGACCTTCCAGAATGAGAGACCCAAAAAACAAAACATCTAAGAATAGAAGTGAGCAAAATGAAGGGGCATTTTTTTGTTCAACAAAATGAAATTTCTCTGGCTAAAACTAGCTATACCAGTCCTACATAATGTTGCTGATAGATGCTGATGCTGTGTCAGATTTCTTTGTAGAAATGCTGGCATGAAAAATCACACTTGGCAATTAATTAGGAACACAATAGAATGCTAGATAATCTAGATTTAGAGTCCACACTGTAATATATTCAAAACGGGAACACTCCAAAGAGGCAAGCAGTATTTTCTCTGGTCAGCAGGGGGCACAAAGACCCTAGCACCAGGCCTCATTGGAATAGGAAGAATAATCTGGATTTACCAAGAAACATGGAGAAAGCAGAGGAAACTGTAGTGGCTTTTAACAATTCCCTTGAGAAGTAACAGAATAAGAACATTTGTAAAAAGAAAAAGTGTTGGGCATAAACACCAAGTTTTTGGAAGGATTAAAAAGTACCTTTTTTCTGCTTGCCAGATAAAACTTTGAGGGAAGTTAGCAATGGAACAGTAAGATATATATTCCCAGGATTAGAAATTTGAACTACTTTGAAATAGCATACTGTTATCTCAGAAGACTAAACTTCTGGTGCTGGTGACCGACTCAGATTGGATCATAGTGTTAAAAAAGCTGATTTAGATATCTCAGTGCAATGATTTCCTAGATATATAAAGTTGGTCTTGAATTATCCACTTAGTCTGTCATTTCCTTGGAAGGACAAGCAATTCACCATAAAAGTTGATTATATCACTTTTTCCACAACTCTACACACCAATGTCACTCTTAAAAGATTTCAGTCTTAAGAGTGTACATTTAATTCCCAATCATATTCATTTTGATCATTTAAAAAGGGCCAATCACCTTCTGAGAAGAAATCATTAACACAAAAATAAAAAGCATACTAGCTCCACTAGAGAAAAGTATCACTCCGTAAAAGGAAAGAAGGATATACTACTTGAGCAATCACTTACAGCTAACATTAAAAATAGGCCTCAGACTGACCACCCAAGATTGCATTCCTCCACTTGCCTGAAATCCAGCAAAATCTATGTCAAATTTCATGATTATGAATGTTCAATCAATCATATCCTTAAATCTCATCTTGTGATGTAGACTTAAAGCCTTTTTCTTGCTGTCAACAACTTCCCACTTCCTTGTAGCCTTTGCCAAAAAACTCCTAACTTGGTTATGTTAGTCATTCATGAGAGGCAGTAAATTTCAAGCAACCCATTGCTTCCTTCCAATCCAGCCCCTAGGGAGATGTGTGATACAGAAATATGCAGAAAATGTGTAATAACTGTATCCACAGAGATGCTAACAAGCATGTTATTTTAACTCAAGCACAGGAACATCTCCAATGTTATTTTTTTTTTAAAAAAAAAAGTAGAACATGGATTGGGTTTTGGGAATGGAGGAAAAGTTCATTGTAAGAAAACATAGGAGACAATCATTCTGTAATTTTTTGTTGCAGTACAGTGACAATCATAAATTAAAAATGACCGAAATCTTATGAGACCCCCCCCCCATCTTAAGAGTTTTAGAAACTCATCACCCTTCTAGCAGGAATGCTGTCTCTTACAACGTGTAGCTATTGTATAAAATTGCATGAGACCTCTGGGATGAATCTCTCCCAAATCTCATGCTATGACAATTTCACAAGTTTAAACCTCATAAATTTGTTGAAAATGACTATAAGAAATATTGAAGCATACATGGTATGGTACTCAAGTGATCTGATTTATTTCTAATGAAATAAATAGTTGCATGTTTGAACAACTTACTGAACCCAGCAAAAGTTTCAAGAAGGTATCCTGGAAATACTTGCTCTAGCAAAGGTATCGTGACAAATTCATTTTTTGCAATTATCATTGTAAAGATATAGACCAGTGGAGACCTTTTAATTCTGTGGGTACTTTTAGAGCAAATAGCTATTATAGGCTGAGCTAGTCAAGAGATCTGTTCTGGTAGAAATATATAAAGGACACCTGATAGCATCTCTTCCATTAGCAGTTATTAAGATAGAGTCTCTTGCTCCTTAGGCTATAAATAGAGTCTAATCCTCTTCCACTTCTCTAGTGCACATGCAGGAAGAGAAGATAAGGGGAGTTAATGCTGAGAAAAAGTATTGCCATAAGTAGCCCTTTCCTTATACAATTACTTTAAAAATACTTCCATGTATGTATTTAGGGATCCAGTTATACTGTACTGTAGTACAGCTTAGCTGACCAGGCTTTATTTAATTGAAATCTATTTATAATCTGTATGTTTAATTAATGTAGTGATTTATTACAATATTAAAAAAGGAAGATAACCCCTATTAAAATTTTAAATATTACAAACCAAAATCTGTAAATATTATCTGGATGACTATTAAAAAGAGTTATGCTACATCTAACATTACGCTACTTTTTTTTTAGAGAGTCTTAATATGGCAAGATTTTATCAATTATTTTGTTTTTAAAATGCATTAGTTTTGATTCATGCTAATGTTATTGCTTTTTAAATTATCGTTTAGCATCACTTGCAGAAGTATTAGTTTTTCTCTTCCCTTCCCACAAAGTTCTCTGTTTATACAGAAATCTGAGCATATTTAATTGAAAAATAAAATGTTCCAGACCTTGTAGATTGCAATTCATTCACATGGGTAGTACTCTGTTCCTTGATTGATTATGTGCCATCAAGTCATTGTTGACTCTTAGTGAGAAAACAGATTTTCTCCAAGACAATCTGTTGTTAACCTGATCCTTTAGGTCTCCCAATGGTGCACTCCTCACTACTATAATTGACTCACCTTGATGCTGATCATTTACTTCAATTTCTTTACATTTTCTGAGCATTACTGACATCTCAAGAAAACCATGTTTTGCATAATGTATCTAAAGTATGATAATTTAAACCTTGTCACTTGTGCCTTGAGAACTGTAGGTTGATTTCTTCAATGATCCAATTTGTTTTCATGATATTCTCAGGAATCTTCTCCAGCTCCAACATTCAAAAACATGAATATTTTTTCTATCCTGCTTCTTTTGTCATGCTTCCATGAATGTCACAGGGGAAACTGTGCCTGCACAATTCTGATTGCTATAGGAATAGCTGCTATTATACTATCTGAATATCTTTTCCAAAGCCATCATGGCTATTATACCAGTGCTAGTCTGTCATTTATTTCTTGAGTGCTGGTTCCTTTATGGTCAATAATGGATCCTACAAAGTGTAAACTATCTGCCACCTTCATTGCCAAATTCTGAACTTTACACTAGATGCATGTATCAAGGTTAGGTCTGTTGTAAAATGTTTTAAAAACTTACTTGATGAATCCCAAACCTTGCAGAGGCCATTTTGATAATTACAAACCATCAAAAGAAAAACTTAGACAAAAATAAAATATATTATGTAGGCCAGAAGCTAAGAATATTTTTGGCCAGCTTTGCAGTAAGTGCAAGTTCCAAGATTGAGTCTGGAACTTCAAAGGATGAAGTGTCGTAAATTATAGAGATTCAGTCTTGTGTTAAAAGTCAGCTGTGTGCAAGGAAAAAGCACAGAGGTGTGATGCCCAGTGAAGGACGAACAGAGACAGGAAAGGGATAAGAAGAATTAGGATTTACTTTTCAGATATATGAAGTGGCCACCAGTCTTTCATCTCCTACTCTTAAATGGTAAAAATGATAGCCTGGGGAAAAAAACTTCTTTGCCAAAAGCCCCATCCCTAAGTTCATTTGAAGTATATTTATAAAATGTAAAAACAGAACAGGAAAAGCCATCCGTTACCTTATAGGCTTACAAAGTAATCCTACTACCCTGCCTTTAAATGGAGTGATGATTTTTTTAAAATAGAAAAATCTTTAGAAAAGTTTATCAGGATGGAAATGTTTCTTTAAAGAGGCTGATGAATGAAATGGACTTAGTTAACAGAGGGATAGAATGAAGATCATGTGAAGGGTTAATATCACTTTATAATGCCTTGGTAAGACCACAGTTGGAGCATTACATTCAGGTTTGATTGCTACAATATAAAAAAGATGTTAAACTGTAGACAGAGTGCAGAAAAGAGCAACAAAGATGATTAGGGGACATATACGAAGAATGGTTGCAAGAATTGGATCTGTCTAGTTTAATGCAAAGAAGGACTAGACTAGACTGATAGCAGTGTTCCAATATTTGAGGGGCTACCACAGAGAAAAGGGAGCTCAACCTATTATCCAAAGCACCTGAAGGCAGGACAAGAAACAATGGATGAAAACGAATCAAAGAGAGAGCCAACCTGACAGAACAATTAATCAGTGGAATGACTTTCCTCCAGAACTTATGGATGCTCCAACACTGGAGGTTTTAAAGAAAAGATTAGACAATAATTTACTCTATTATTGTTATTCTGTTCTGCTCATTCCTATTCTTAATATGACTTGGTTTTTATCTCTTTTATCATTCTGGTTGATAGTTTTTGAATATTTTCTAGCACCTTAAAATGCTAGATATATAAAAACAGAGAGGCGTGGCCAGCGTTGTGACAGAACTGTCGCAAACCCTGAAAGCTCCGGGGTGAGCGCCGAAATCCCTTGATATGGGAGTCCATTTTGGATCATAGCTGCCCTGCAGAGGCAGCGAAGAATGAGGGAGCCACTGGAGGGAACAGGGAAGTTGCAAATTCCCTGCAGCTCCAGCTTTTTTCCCTCAACCCAGCGAGAAGGACTGCAGCCACCATCAGCTTCCCAAAGTCGGGATGGCCACAAGAACAGGCGGGAGGATAAAGCACAAATACTGAATAAGATATTGAAGCTGGGTGAGTTAATACCAGCCCATGAAGAGGCAATTTGAGTAATTTTGATACAAGCCTTAAAAGAATAATTGTGAAACAGTGGCTAAATTAAACAGGAAGTGAAAACGGAAAGAAATAAATGAAACAATACCTAAATTCTGAAAAAAGTGGGCTTGGAATTGAAGTCTAACGCCAATTAAATAGAGGAAAATAAGGTTTTTTTTATAACTAAAACAAACTTTGGAGAATTTTGAAATTTTTATCGATTACTTAAAGATTATATGTAAGAGGAAGAAGTCAGGGGGAAAAAGGATTTAAAGAAGACTTTAAATAGATTTTAATTGAATACTTCCAAGCTCCTCTATTCTTTATAAATTTGGATTTAAAGGAATATAAAGAAATTACTATAACGGGACAAATCTGGAAAAAGGGAAACAATTTGAAATAAAGAAAAGGTATGTTGCTACAGAAACAAAATGGATACTTTGCTAACTGTGGATTGTAACTGTAGACTGTAATACAAGATGGAAATGTTTCTGTGATCTCAGGACAGTTCCAAGGAGGATGGATATGTCTTTGCGATTGCAAGACAGCTCAAGAGAGGACTTTGTAACCAGATGGCTGTCCTATAAGTTTTATAACATCAAAGAATAAGCAAAGACTCAAATGACATCTAAGCAAGAATGCAAGAGATAACTACAAATTGGAATATTAACAATGTTTTAAAAACAAGAGTAGCTTGCAGCAATTCTAGTGAAGAATATAAAATGTATGATATTAAAAATAAAGTTAAAGCCTGTATTAAAGACTATCAGAGGATTATAAAAATAGTGAGAAAAGAGGGAAAGGAGTGTTAAGGAATTTAAATTAAGAAAATATGAAATTTTCTAAGCATAAGTAATGAAATTGAAATAATTTAAGATAAAACTTCCAATAGAATATTTGAATATAAGTATGGAATTTTTTTTTTGAATAATAAGAAATGTTCGCTTTTTTCTATTTTGCTCTTTTATTAAGAATGGATAATTTGGAAATTGTTATTGGTGATGGGAGATCTTTTTGAAATTGATGAAATATAAGAGAAAATTTTGTCTCTTTTAATTTATTTTTTGTTTGTTTGTTATCGTTTTTTTTTATGAAACTAGGGACAATTACTGTTATATTTTGTGGAATATAAGTATTATAGATGGTGATTGAAGGAAATTGTGTTGGGGATAAATATTTTAATGAAGAAAGGAAGGGCAAGAAAAGAGGTAAAAAATATGGGGATTAGACTTGATTTAACACTAATTTCAGGATAGGAGGAAGGAACAGATTTTATGATAGAAATGTGCAAATAATAAAATATTAAGAGGGAAAGGGAAATATATTGGATAAATGATACAATGGGGGGGGGGGTGAAATTTGAATTACATTTAATTATGTACCTGACTGATATCTTGTTCAAAAATAATTTGTATGTGGTTTATTTTCAAAAAATAAAATAAAAATTCTGGAAAAAAAATGCTAGATATATAAAAATTTTACCAGATATAATTTTCTGAATGTAACATAACATGAAACAGGGCAGCATTATTACTTCCTGTAACCTAGATATTGTTGCTTCTACTGATGCTTAAGATTGCATTAGCTTTTCTAGCAGTCACCTCTGACAAACTTTTAAAACTCAAGGACAAAACCCTTCAGTTTATCCATATGCATTGATTATACTCAGCTAATTAATTTCTAAACAATTATTCTTGCTGAATTTATTTTCCTATGCTGTACCTCTGGACAGGGAAGGACAAATAAATTATCAGGTAGACAAATATGCCCTTTTGTCTCAAGTCCTACTCTCATAGATATAAAAAAGGGACAGAGAATGAGAATGAAATAAAAATGCCCAGGATGGAATTTGTTAAGGAAAAATGCTGAAAAACATACATTAAGTTCCATATTAAGAGTTCTAATATAATATGGGTGATAGAAAAAAGAAAAGTATGGATTGGCTCCTTCATAGCTGTGTCTGTCTAGTCCCAGGCTGTCCTGAAATACTGTATTGTCATATGAATTTTGTAAGACTGACCAATTGCAAGATGATATTTTTTGCAACCTTGTCTGACTTATAATTGAATGTGACTGTTAGCACTGAAGAGATAAAAGCAAGAAGATTTTAAATGAGACAAAAAATACTATCAAAGATAATTCTCTTATCATGGTGAATCAGTTCAGAGTTTTAGCTGGAATTATGGAAGGCAGAAGAATGGATTTGTATCATAAATGTGTTAAGTGTACATCTGTAAATCCATGGAAAATTATTCAAGAAGTATTTGAATTATGCCAACGTCCATTCCCTATACACATCTAATACAAAAGTTTCAGAAAACCTTGCTTATGTAACTGAAATTTTACCAACATTCTCATGCCATTTTTGAAACTCATGACTTTTGGAACATTTTGTACATTGTTCTAAGTTTTGTTTAGTGTAGCTTTAAGTCATATCAATTTCTTTCCAAAGTAAATCTGTCTAGTTTTAAACAAAATATTATTAAAGCAAGAAAAAAACCCATACATATACACAAAAATGGACAATTGAATCTTAAAATGTATTTGTAGTTGGGGCTAAACTCTCTGAATGGAATTTATTTCCTGATATACTTGTGCCTGATTATACTGACACTGTAGAAGATAATATTTTTTAATGTTTGGGATAATTGATTATTTTCATTAGACTTTGATTGCTGTAGATTCAGAATATATTTTATTGATTCAATAAATTAATACATTTGATGGGTGCTTAAGTCAAAAGTTTATGGGCGCAGTGGCTCAGTGGCTTAAAGACACTGGATTTGTCAGCCAGAAAAGGTCAGCTCCCTGTACTTCAGCAGTCTGAGCCCTAGCACCATGTGACCTTCCCTCACTCACCTTAGCTTCTGCCAACCTAGCAATTCAAAAGCCTGCAAAAATGCAAGTAAGTAAATAGGTACCACTCTAGTGGGATGCTAATCATGATAGCAACAAACCAACTGGTGCCATGTGAGGTGAATGTGAGGTGAAATTGGTAGAGAAAAATCCTGGATGATGCTGATGCTACCACAAAATGTTGTTAGCCACTCTGTGGGTGGAGCTAGTTCTTCCCTATCCTTCATAATGTATGAACATGAATTAAATCAGGAGTGTCAAACTCAATTTCATTAAGGGTCACATCAGGGTTGTGTTTGACCTTGCAGAGATGGGGTGGGCATGGCCAGGGTGGGCATGGCCAGCTCAACGTCACTTTTGTCAGGGGCTTCTGTGGTGGCCTGAGTGCTCTGCCAGCAAGTGGCCCTACCGAGCTCCATTTTCCCTGGCAGACAGTTGCAGGAGGCCTTCCCAATTGAAAATGGAGATTGGGAGTCCATTTCTGCTGGCAGAGCACCGTGGTCCAGTCCTTCACTGTTTCCAGGGTGGCCCTGGGGGCCAAATCTAAGCCCTCGCAGGCTGGATCGGCACGCGGGCCTTGAGTTTGACACCCCTGAACTAAATGAACTAGCAAGCTTAGACAACCAAACTACTTGGTAATAACATTGTAGATTCCCTGGCTCCCAATATACAAATGCCATATGCTAAATAAATAAATAATAAGTCAAAAGTTTTACATAAGAAATTTGATCACAAAATGATAAATAATCACTATGATGTCTGATTTCAGCTTCATTAAGGACCTTCTCAAGTCATGTTCAGAGTGACATTCTCGTGAGGACCGCAATTCCACAGGTTTGAGTTCAGCATGCTTTTATTTGAGAGAAAAGGTCCACTTAGGCATCGCCCCTGGAGCTAAGAATCAACATCAGTGAAAAGTATAATGAATGTATGTCAGAGAAGGCAACAATGAATTGTAGCTTCAAAGCAAGAAAGCAACACTTTTCTTCACTGAAATCTGAAACAAACCCGCTGGAGTTAAAAATAGATGTTCTCTTTTCAAAATGATATTGCTTCTTATACAATTACAAAACTTCAGCAACATTTATCTGAGTGTTCTACGTGTCTCTGAGAAAGGTTTTGACAGAAACATTTGCATAGATTTGGAAGAGAAATAGCACTTTTAAATCTGTTGCTCCCATCTTATTCCATATAAAACAGTTAAAGTGCTTGCCTATTATTCACAAGATATAGGTGTTCATTTTTAATCCTTGTTGTAAATATCAGTTTCCTCAGTGTTTGCAAACTTATCAACTGAAAAGATTGCAGTAATTTCCTGACAGTGAGAACAATAAACCAGTGAAATGGCTTGCCTTCAGGAATTATGGGTGCTCCCCAATGGTGAAATCCAAATTTTTTTACTACCAGTTCTGTGGGTATGGCTTGGTAGGCGTGGTGTGGTATGATGGGCATGGCTTGGTGGGCATGGCAGGGGAAGGATACTGCAAAATCTCCATTCCCATCCCACTCCAGGGGAAGAATACTGCAAAATCCCCACTCTCTCCCCACTCCTGGGGGAAGGATATTACAAAATCTGCATTCCCACCCCACTCTGTGACCTTGACACAGAGGTGGTATTTGCCAGTTCTCTGAACTACTCAAAATTTCCGCTACCAGTTCTCCAGAACCTGTCAGAACCTGCTGGATTTCACCCTTGGTGCTCCGACACTGGAGGCTTTTAAGAAGAGACTGGACGGCCATTTGTCTGAAATGGTTTAGGGTTTCCTGCTTGATCAGAGAGTTGGACTAGAAGATCTCCAAAGTACCTTGCAACTCTGTTATACCAGGGGTGAAATGCTCCTGGTTTGGACCGGCTCACTGATCCAGTAGCGATGGCGGCTGGTGGTTCGGAGAACCAGTAGCAAAAATCCCTGGCTCGCCCTCTGCCTCTGCTGAGCCACACCATCATCAGAGGTTTGTTTTTTTTACTTTTAAAAGCAGTTTTTCTTCAGCTGAAAACATGCCTTTAAAAGTAAAAAAAAACCTTTGAGGATCCCGAAGATCAGCTGAGATTGTCAGAACCCTTTAAAAGATTTTTTTTTAGCAACCTCTTCGGCTGAGCTGAGATCCTCATCACCTTAAAAAACAGCCGAAGAGCTTGTAGAAAACCTCCTTTTAACAGGTTCTGGGCTGCTATGAGGGAACTTCAGCTGGGATCATCAGAGGAGCTTTTAAAATCTTTTTTTTCCTCCGGTGATCCCAGATGAGTTGTCTCATCATCACAGGCTTTTAAAATCACTTTTAAAATAACCTCTTATAAGAGCCCCCACCCATGTCCACCCAATCCCCCCTCTTCACTTATCTATAATTGCTGCTCCTTTCGGGCTCGCAAAGCCATGCTTTACAACAGTTGCATCAGCTAGCAACTGAATCTGCCTGCTTTGCTGGCTGAATCTCCATTTCCTCAGCAAGCAACTCATCTGCCTGCTTTGCTGGCTGAGGAACTCTGGGAATTGAATTCCACAAAACTTAAAGTTGCTAAGATTGAAAATCCCTAATCTAAAAAATATAAATAAAATAAAATAATAAAATAAAATATTTGTGCAGCTGAGGTTTTGTTTTGTTTCTGTAGTGTTTCACTCTAACTACACAAACACAAAATCTCACAAAGCTGTATGTGGCATTTTGTGTATGTGTGTGTGTGTGAGTCAGTTGTGTTGTGTTGTGTTGTGTGTGTGTAAAGTGTGAAAGTTGGTTTTTGGTAGCTCTTATTGTTTTGTATACTTTGTTTATTATTTTTATTTATTGTTTTTGGCCACGCCCACCCAGTCATCTGACCACCAAGCCACACCCACCAATTAAGCCACGCCCATAGAACCGGTAAGGAAAAATTTTAGATTTCACCCCTGTGTTATACTGTTAAAGGAGGTGCAAGAATCGAACCATATAGCTCGTCTTTTACTCTTGGTAGTGACTAGATTGCTTTTAAAACGGTTTGCCTAGGTCATTGCAATAAGCAGAACTTATCAACAAGTTGTCCTTGAATCATTGCCTGAGAGACTTCTTGTTCTAATACCAGCTGGATAAATACTGACACGTAATTTTCTGCTGGCTGCCAGATAGGAATCCTTTAACTGAGTCATGGGGAAGACTATAGGAATGGCCCTTGGAACAGCAGCTGGGATAAGCAAATTCAGCTGCTCATTCTTTTTCCAACCCTGAACAGAAAATTTAAACTTTTTGAACACCTTCTATTTGTTCTCTGCATCCAGACATTTTAAACAGTAAGAAATCAGTTTTAAGTTTTTTATATCCCAGCTGAAAACTTCAAAAACACAAGACAATTTCAAGGACTCCATTCATAAAGGCAAAAGAGATTGGTTGTTAGGGCAGAAAAGCAGATATTGATGGAGTAGGACTTAAATGAAGGGGGATATCATTTCCAAAGGACGCGGTGGCTTAGTGGCTAAGATGCTGAACTTGTTGATCGAAAGGTCGGCAGTTCAGCGGTTCGAATCCCTAGTGCCACGTAATGGGGTGAGCTCCTGTTGCTTGCCCCAACTTCTGCCAACCTAGCAGTTCGAAAGCATGTAAAAAATGCAAGGAGAAAAACAGGGACCACCTTTGGTGGGAAGGTAACAGCATTATATGCACACGATCATGGAGACATCTTCGGACAGCACTGGCTCTTCGGCTTTGAAATGGAAATGAGCACTGCCCCCTAGAGTCGGGAACACTAGCACATATGTGCAAGGGGAACCTTTACCTTTTTTATCATTCCCAAAATTATTGAGAAGAAAGTAAAAGAAGGCTGAAAAAGCCTAGAAGAGCAAGACATTATAAAACATGAGTGACAGGGGATGGTATTCAAGGGAAAGAACTAGTTAAGTTCATAGTACAGCTTATGAGAATTCATTGCATGGCTATAGAGGGAAATTCCATTTCAGGAGGTTCTCACATGATAAGAGTTAAAAGAAGCCAGCTACCTGTTCATTCTGGTAAAGGTGGAAAAGTCTGGCAGATTTAGATGCTGATGAGATACTCTAGAACAGAGATGGCTAACCTTTTCCAAACTGAGTGTCCTAACTGCTCCCAAATCCTCAAAATGCAATGAGCGCACAGCCTTCACGCATGCACCCCTGTGCATGCACGCACACCCCCCCGCACTCACCCCACCCCTCGCATTGTGTGTGATCCCCCTGCACACACGCTGACCCCCGCGCATACACGCCAAACCCCCCCACATATCCTGCCCCCACAAATGTGTGTGCAACCCCCTGTATTTGGCGACGGCTCGCGTGCCATCAGAGAGGGTGCTGTGTGCCACCTCTGGCACGCGTGCCATAGGTTCACCATCATGGGTCTAGAGTGTGAATTCTTCCTCTTGGGTGGGGTTTTAGAAGGGGAAGGATTCCATGGAAATGCTATTAAAAATCACTATTGCTTCATTGGAGGGCTTCCTTTTTCCCTCTCTGCTCTGCAAAAGAGCCTGCCATGCTTTAAAAAAAAAAAGTAAAATTTATTTATTTTATTTATTTATTTTGTTACAACATCATACAAAAAGATTATATAGTATATAAACATATAAACATATATAGGAAGAAGAAAAGAAAAACAATAGGACAGGAACGGTAGGCACGTTTGTGCGCTTATGCACGCCCCTTATGGTCCTCTTAGGAATGGGGTGAGGTCAATAGGGCCGGTGAATAGCACAGGCTGGTAAAGCCTGTTATTAAGAACACAAAAGCCTGCAATTACTGCAGGTTCGAGCCCGGCCCAAGGTTGACTCAGCCTTCCATCCTTTATAAGGTAGGTAAAATGAGGACCCAGATTGTTGGGGGGGCAATAAGTTGACTTTGTAAAAATATACAAATAGAATGAGACTATTGCCTTATACACTGTAAGCCGCCCTGAGTCTTCGGAGAAGGGCGGGGTATAAATGTAAACAAAAAAAAGAATAGTAGAAAGTTTTTGGTTAAAGCTTTTAGGATTATGGGAAGAGACCACAGAGTCAGGTAAAGTATTCCAAGCACTGATGATTCTGTTGCAGAAGTCATATTTTCTGCAATCTAGATTAAAGCGGTTAACATTAAGTTTAAATCTATTGGTTGCCCTTGTATTATTGCAATTAAAGCTGAAGTAGTCTTTGACAGGAAGGACATTACAATAGATGATTCTGTGTAAAATTGCCTTTTATGTGTTGAATTTGTACTTAAAGCTTATACATTTACCTAAGTACAGAATTATAATACAATAATCAAAACTACAATTTATTAGGAAATAATTCCACCTTATTATCTTGAATGCCTCTCTGTAGCCTTTTGAGGGTTTCTTGAAAGAAGAAAGTTAGGTGGTTTTGAAGCAGGATGGTACATTTTTTATCTGAAGCAAGAGATACATGTGGTATTTCACTTGCATACTGCAGGCCACAGTTCCGAATAGTTCAGGTTAGGATAAAAATTAATGTCTATAGGTTGTACTAAAAAAATTGGTGGTGTGGGGAGGTAGGTACACATTTTGGTTAGGGAAATACCTCTCATTTCATACCTTAGGAAGTAAATCACAAAGTAAAAATCAGAAAGAATTAACCCATGTATAGTCTATGACTCATGACCTGAAATGGAAACTCATAAGTATTTTTGGAGCATGTTACTGGGAAGAATAAAGGGAAATGAGAAATAGGTGGAGTGTTGGAGTACTCCCTATGAACAACTGAGACAGAAAAGGAAACATATCTCTTTCTTGCTCCAAAATAAAGTGGTGAATCATGATGCACAGGCAATGCTTTGAGTCATGCTGTCCCTACAGGGCTTCAAGTCACAGTCCAACCCATAAATTTTGGACATTTTTTTCCATTGCCTTGTTTCATACTTTGTCCCTGTTTTGTGCTGGAGATGGGGTTGCCATTCAGACAAATAGAACTTTGTAGAATGGAATTTGTTGCTTTTCTTGTCTCCCCTGTCCCCACCCCATCCACCCACCTCCCAATTTGGATGCAAGAAAGTTTCTGCTCCGTGGTCATTTGGTTGGGATAGCGGTCTTCATTATGGAGTGCAATATGAAGTATTAAAACAAGCAAATGCTTCTACGGGCAAGTCTAAAAATCATTCACAAGGGACTATGGATTGTATTTATTTCGTTTAATATTTGGCTACCATTCATCATAATTGATTTAGGATGGTGTGAAATTAAAGTAAATTATATAATAAAAAGATAACTAGAGCTGACATACACATATAAAATTACTCCATGGCAGGCAGAGGCAATGAAAAAAACTAAAAATACCCTGAGCAGATGAATCCTGATTTTGCTCCAGAAAGAATGGAACATGATTTTTAAAAAAACAAAAACCCAGCCCATTTCTTTGTCACTAGTCAGGTGTTCAATATTTAAAATTTCAAACTGGTCATGGTATGCTGTAGATCTCTGCATACATTTACATAGGCTGGCATGATGGATAGGGACTGAATGTGGGGTGAAAGTATCTATGAGTTAGTGCAGTATTCCACAAACTTGATGATTTTATGAAGGCTGGACTTTGGCTTTGATTCCAACTCCCACCTCCAACTTCCAGCATGCTAGCTAGGAAATACTGAGAGTTGAAGTCTACCCATTTTGAAGTTGCCAAGGTTGCAAAACACTGGATTAGTGCATGACTCTGGAACTGCCAGCCAGAAATGGTCTGCACTCCGGCAGTTCGAGCCCAGCTCTGTGAAACGGAGTGAGCTCCCATCGTTTGATTCCCTAACTGCTGCCCTAACCCAGCAGTTCGAAAGCATGCAATAAATGGGTACCACTTTGGTGGGGAAAACCTAGCTGCATTTGTATGTGCAGAGAATGGAAGCTGGCACTGGATTTGGTTGGATGCAAGCATCGCAACATGGGGTGAGATCAGTGGAAGAACAGGAAGAGCCACTAGTTAGCTGATGTAAATCATCCCCCGTTGTTGTGACCCAGGTTCCTGGACCCGGACTCCTGGACTCGGATGATTCAGAAAGTGAGGGAGAAGACCTGGCAAGCCCTGCTTCTCTTGGGCCCTCTCCCTCCCTGGCACCCACTCAAAGGGAGGAGGAGGGGCCGGCAAGGCCTGATTCTCTCAAGCCTTCTTCTGATTTGGCAATGCCCCAAGAACAGTTTTGGAGTGCTGCAAGACTGCGCAGACGTGACCGGCGCGCTCAGCAGAAGCAGCGTTGGGATAAAGCCAAGGAATGATGGTCATGCAGTGACATCTGCAGAGACTATAAATAGGAGGCGGGACTTCCTGGTTTTTTTGTCTTGGACAAAGCAATGAATTTGTGCGGGCAAACTGTATCAATGGAGGGAAGAATATATTCGTGAGTAATTCTGGCCTTATCTATAATTTCCTCGTTATCTCCAGAAACTTGGCAGGCCCGTGGGTAGACGTGGCCAGGACATTTATCTATGTAAATAAATTAGAAAAGAAGGCCTTTGACTGACTCTTTGCTGGGAGTATTGGGGGGAGGGAAACAGAACATCCATATGCACCAAGGATAAACTTGTAAGCGCTGAACAGAATGAATTAGCGTTCTAGGCTGTCAGGACTGCATTGTGTGTCTAGCATGTGTAGATTTCCCTGACATTGTATGACATACGCTAAATAAATAGTGTCTGAGGACAAACCCAGTGCACACTAAGTAGGGTGTTCACTAAATAAAATCAAATATATGCATAAGATTTTTTTTCCTTCTCTTTTCTCTTCTCTGCTATCAGATGTTGTAATTCAGATCTAGTAATCCTAGTACAGTATTAACACATTGTGCTGGTGCCACTCCATTTGAGGCACCAGAGTAGCTCTTCCCTCAAATATAGCCACTAGTTTTAATTTTCTGATGGAGACTTGTCTGAAAGGTTGTGTTGGAGCTTATAGAACTGTCCTTACAGCCCCGCTTGGTTCAAAGGACAGCAGCTTGGTGGAATATTATGAACAATATTTTCTTTTAACTAGAGACCACAGGAACAAATGTGAATGGGTTTTTATCTCACAAAACTAATGGAAATAATTATATCAGGTTTGTAAAGCCCATTCATCAACAATATGCAGAAGACAGAATATTGATAGAACATGACAAAGCTTTCTGAGTAAGAATAAGCCTTTCATTCCAGTCTAATTAGCTTCAATGAATGGAGCGAGGAGCAACTCCAAATCCTTTCTTATGAAGCTTAGTATAATTGACAGAGCAAGAAACCTATATTTTGAATTGCCTCATTCCCAGAAAAGCTTCTAGAATGAAGATGTTGCTATATATAGGAAAGTATGTTGTGGTAACAAATACATATAACAAATGAGAGGAAGAGAAGAGAGTTCACAAATCGCTTTCTTGAAACTTGATGAATCCTGACCAAGCAAAATGTTTTGGGGATTAAGATGATTTTTGGTAAATATCAAAACTCTTGTTATATCATCAGTAAAAAGTTTGTGGGAGATGAAAAGGATTACATGACATACTTTGTAACAAGAGAGCACAGTTCTATACTTGTTGTGGAGAGGGATCTCACTAGAGTTTGTCCTGAATTTAGTTTGCATTGGGAGTCCACTTACATTCCTAAGCAATGATGGCAAACCTATGACATACAGTATGTGTCAAAGGTGAAATGCCACAATGTTTTTGGTGACATGCCAATGTTCACCAACCCCCGACAACTACTATTTTCAAAAGCATGCCCTGTTCAGTGTGATTTTTCAGAGGTTGCAGAGGCCATGAGAGAATGGGACGTGTGACCTTTGGATTCTATTGAAGTCGCACAAGTATGAAACATGCTTTTGGATGATTTCCAGAGGCTGCAAAGACCACAGTAGAGAATTCTCCAAAGCAACTTCACGAAAGAAGGTCTCATGTGACCCAGAACAGCCTCAGGTAGCTCACAGGTGCCAGTGAACAGAAAATAAATACCACTGAAGGTAAGTGGTACGTGGTAGATCCTGTGGAATACTGTGTCTAGGGGACAATTGTGCTCATGTGCCTTGGGGAATAGCGCAAGGTGGCCTTATTAAGCAGCAATGGTGGTGCTAGGGCTGAAATCAAGTCCCAGGCCTCCTCTATAACCTTGATAAGATAGAAAAATATGGGTTAGACAGCATCACAACCAGATGGATTTTGTAACTGGCTGATCAACCACACTCAGCGTGTAGTCCTCAATGGAACTACATCTACATGAAGGGTAGTATGCAGCAGGGCAATATCTTCATCAATGATTTAAATGGGGGAATAGATGGGGAACTCATCAAGGCCAGTAAAATGAGAATCCAGATTGTTGTGAGCAATATGTTGACCCTGTAAACTGCTTAGAGAGTGATGTAAAGCACCATGAAATGGTATATGGTATATAAGTGCTATTGCTTTTGCTATTAATTGATCTCTTTTTCACTGATTATATATAAGTAATACCCAAGCAATATAGCATGTGTAAGGATCTAAAATAATGATTTCTTAAGAAATTAGTTTGCTTAGAGTTTTCAAGTAATCTCCAGGTAAATGTTTTCATTATATGAACACAAAATGATTTAAGTAAGCTATTTATGTCTTTAATGTTCTAGAAGGTAAGGGTGAAATACTTAATTTATTTTATTAGCATTGGTATTTGCTTGTCTCATTCTTCCTTATTATATCTAAACTATCCATTAAAATGGATTTCAAATTGTACTATCTGGCCACTTGTTCATCATTGTTGCTTGATAGTTAAATAAGCCAATTCTCTTTTCATTAATATCAATTGGTATTGTTCAGAAAACATTGGCATTTCCAAAAACATCAGGAAAAAACATAAATTTAAAACCAATGAGTTTTAAATTCTTAATCTTTTCCCTTATTCATATTTAGTTATTTGTCTATTGGACAAATTGACTGCTCAAAATTGACAGTCTATTGACTGCTTTTTAGAAGCCCAGATCCTGAAGATGAAACTGAAGTACTTTGGTCACCTAATTAGCAGGAAGGACTCACTGGAGAAGAGCCTAATGCTGGGAAAGATTGAGGGCAAAAGTAGAAGGGGATAACAGAGAATGAGGTGGCTGGATGGAGTCACTGAAGCAGCAGGCATGAGCTTAAATGGACTCCAGATGATGGTAGAGGCTAGGAAGGCCTGGAGGAACGTTGTCCATGGGGTCGCAGTGGGTCAGACATAACTTCGCAACTAACAACAACTATTGGACAAATAAGAATGTCCAGTAGAATTTTCAAAAGAAAAGAAAAAAGAAAGCATAGAAGATTTAAAGAGACCTTCAGGGACTATCTGCCAAAAAAAAAAAAAAAGACTTAGGAAGATTGGATAGTCCATGAGATCTCATGGGAAATATTTTGGGCATGAATGGGAAAGGAGGAGATAGTGAATTGTTTAATCTTCTCAATCTTCTCAAATCAGGAAGGGCCAAGAATCAGATGTCAAATAGCTTTATGCCAGAATGGAAGTATTTTTTGAGTTCCAACCACTTGTTCAATTCAGTTGTCATTGTTTCTTGTTACCAAGCCATACACTGTGTAAAGAA